>NW_028288943.1:307713-615426 GCF_059628265.1 Tinamus guttatus | reverse complement strand
TCATAAAAAATGTGCTTGTACATTTTGTACGTAGCACACAAATGTACAGCCTCTCTCAGTTTGAGGGCTACGCTAGAACTCTTGTTTCCAGGGTAATCATGCTAAAATCAGGCTGCAGTCAGAATCCCTGGGTTTTTTTTTTGCTCTCAGGGCCTCAGACATTTCTATACTGTGCTTTGATGTAGACAGTATCCTCCTCAATCCCAACCAAGCATGAAGCCTCTCTCATTCAGATTGGGCTGCTCTCCCAGAAGGGGTGGTTTTTAACTACCTTAAGCTAACATGAAAATTGAACCTTCTCCTCTGCTGGGGCAAATGAATCAGACTGCTTAGCATAAAAAGAATGACAGATGGACCGCTGATGAAATTTAAGAGAATAAACACTTTTACTTCAATTCAGTTGGGGTACACAATCCAGTGAGCATTTCTACAACAAACCTATCAGATTCCGCACACAGAGAGACAGGCAAAGTAATGCCTAAATGCTGCATTCTTTTTAGATTTAAGTAAAAAATAGGACAGCAGCTACTCACATAAGAACAGAAGGAAATCCATCTTCTGACACATCAGAAGTAAAACTGTAGGCCATTCCAAGACACAGTGTATTTGTAGAATTTAGTTATTGCAAGTATGAACTGGCATCTGAGAAAGGATTTTCAACACATCAACTTCAGTACCCAGGAGTTACACTCTTTATGCCAAAGTCCCCCTTCTTCCCTAAAGCTTTTGGAATATAGTTACAATGCTTTTAATACAAAGACTGTGTCCATCACTTCCTTGTGTTAAGCACAAGTTGGCCTTCACAAATTAACATTCCTGAAAATTCACTGAAAAAAAAAATAGATGATATTGATTGTTTTTATTTGTCATCAATTACTTTTCTCACCAAACAGAAAAAAGAAGAGAGAAAAATGGAGCTGCTGCCTTAAGTCACAGTTTCTGTTAATTGACTATAATCCACCTGCATTTTCAGGTTAATGTAGATCTAACTAAATCCTTTCCATGGTAGGACAGGGCAATCTTTTTGCCATTTAATTTCTGGATATAGTGCGTTTAGCTAAAAAGTAGGTAAGATTCTTCTTAGTTTACTATTAAGATGAATATCCTGATCTCCAGTTGACACTAGGTCTTGCAACAAGGGTCCTGTTGCAAGAGCTGGTCAGGAGCTTTAAATTTCACTCTTTCTGCAGTAATTCTTCATCATCTCCTGCCGCAGCAGTACAAATCTCTTAAAACTCAAAACAGTAGTGCAAAGGCTAGAGTTTCAGAAGAGATCCAAAACTGGAACAGACAATCTCAAAGCCCCAGCCAGATCAAAGACCAAAGAAAAACAACGCAAGTTCCAATGTCCTGGTGCTCGCAGGCAGGGGAGCACTGTTAACGCTGCTGCCAGTGTACAAAATAAGTGTGTTAAGAAGTATACCAGCCCAGCCAAAACCACACCCTCAGCTCAACTCTGTGCTCTTCCTGCTGGGTTTATATTCCCACCCTCCAGAGCATGGCTGCCTAATATCAATTACCCTCTATTTTAGCAGGATCTTTGGATAGCAGTACTGACAAACCTAATTGCTATCAGCTGTAAGGCCTCTAGCTGCTGGAAATGGGCTTTTAACCTCCACTATGCCAGGCTATCCAACAGTAATCGTCATTATCCTCTTCATCTCTGTTGAAAAAGCTTTTGCTATCATTTGATCCTGCTTATTTATATCCTGCAAAAGAATTGATACTAGATTTTAAATTCTAGAAGAATTAGACATTAAATTAAAAGAACTAGATATTAAATTCTAGCATGTGTTGATGAAGTACATCTAGGTACTTCCTATTTACTACCAAAACATTCCCTTCCTAATGACAAAAGGGAGATGTGCTGTTGCAAGCCCTCAATGCAGGGTGGCAAGAAAACAGCTGCTTTAGTAAGTGGGCTTTATTTATATTTTTATTTAAAGTGTATGTTCTATACCACAATAAATCTAGAAATGAGTTTCTCAGCTGACTATTAAATTAAATGTGTATTTTAACATTAGGCTTCCATGTTTGCTGTGGCGTTTTGGGAGAGCATGAATAGTTATTTCTACAGTTTATAAACCCAGAAGTGAGTTGCCTGGAACTTCCTTAATGCCCCAAAAAGGATTAAAATTAAGAGTATATTCCTTTTCAGGACAATGTGTATATCTCCTTATGCTTTATGTCTGCTATGTTTTGTCTGAGTGTCCCACAGAAATAACCACTCACAGTAAAAATCTCTGCATTCCAACCTAGAGTAACTGTTTGATTACTTCGAGATCATTCTGCAGTGCAATGTATCACAAAGGGATAAAACAGAAAATGGGGGCTGGAGGAGTGAATTTAATAGAGCCAGTATTTGTTTCTTGCTGTGCAAATAACTTTTTTTTTTAAACTTTAGAAATTCCCACATAAGAAGCAATAAACTATGCCTTCCAAATTCATGTAGTACACCAAAAATGTCTAAGTGCAGTATTTTAAAATATCAAGTACTACATCATTATGTGCTTACATTTTCACATGCATATAATATAAATCTGGCAGCAGTCAAAATGCTGGCAGTGTGTGTGAGCTAACAGAGCATGCATTCTCAGGAATGAATCATGAAAGTCCATCTCTTATTTACTACACTTACTTCTTCTAAGCCCATAAAACACAGTGAATCCACCAACAGAAAGAGCCAGAAGAAACCTTTTGACCTTGTGGCTTTCCTTTTCAAGCCTTTGAGCACACTCTGACCACCTTCTCTCCCTAGTTTCTTCCCTTTTAGCCCTTTTAGCCTTTGATTCGCCTTTTAGCAAGCCAGTTCAGGATAACCTTGGCTAAAGAATCCTCAGGTGGCATTGTATGAATGAATTTTGACTTAACGTCATCCTTTCTGAAATGACCAAGGCTTCAGGCCAGCATCTAGGCTGTTGCTCTTACGAGTCTGGCAGTAGCCCTGTTTTAGGTATTTAAAATTCCTCATGACCTGCTGTATGTTTCCATCCCTGACTTACAAGGCTGTACTATAAATAGGAAATTGGTAAGTGTGTAAAATCACTGATCTGTACACCACATAATCCCACAATCAGCTGCCCTGTCTGAACTGATAGGGGAAAAAGCCATAGAGTAAGGAGGAAAAGTGGTGAAAGACAGGAAATACCACCAGGTAGTACTATGGGTAGGGACTTTACTGGAGAGCAAAGACCCCATTTACCTCCACTCAGCCACAGACTGGATGACTCATTCCTTATGAGTACAAAAGGCCAAGTCAAAAGGCCAAGGTAGTTGTAGGACAAAATTTTATATAGTTTATTATCAACCACTTCATAAATGTATACGTTGGCAAAAAGACCACTGAAGCTGCATTTTATTCATTTTCCTGTTGTTTTGTGTACTCTGCAATATGGGCCTAAGTGTATTGGCTGAAACTCAGAGACTCTAATCCCACAGCTTCTTCCAATGGTTGTTAAACACTTCCAAAAACTGTGTATTTGAAAAAGCAATGTCCCTTCATATAAAAAAAAAATTGTTTTGAAAGTGTTGGGACTTCTTCATAGAAGCTCCAAAGTTTCAGTTATACATTCTCTTAAATTTATTTAAACACTACTTTTTAATGAGAAAAAGTCTTGCATTTTGTTAATTTCTAAAGCACCTATGAATTACTTTCATTAATGTTGCTAATTTTGGGATCCCCCATCCCTGACAGCACTTGGACAAAGGAATGCAATATATAAATATGCTGATCAATAACGCATCATGACCTTAAAAAGGTAATCAAAATGTTACTGGATAAGAAATAGGTATTAGGGAGTGACTAAATCATTCAGTACAGTTTATTATATAGCTTCAGACAGGAGCAATCCTTATCAAATAGGAAGTATTTTACTGTTGTGTGAGATTTAGAATTCTGACATACTTTAAAATTTACTTAGACCTAATGCATCATGACAAATGGAATTTCATCCTATTTCTCTTGAATAACCTGATAGGATAGAACTGGTCTTTGTTTTGAAAAATTGGGATAAGAAAATAGTGAATATCTACTTATTGATTAAAGGCATATCAGAACAAAGCATTTTCATAGCAAATTCTGAGGCTCTAGCTGAAAATGTATGTGATTGTGTTATAAAGGACTTTTTTAAAATTTAGGTATTTGATTCTTGCCATATAAGTTTTATAGATTAAGAGTACAAATATATTGTTTTTATGTATATTAAGAAGATTCTTAATATATTAACAATTACAGATTATCGATAGCCATAGAATGGATAGGTTCCAGAGAATGGCTTTTATGATCTAATATTCTAAAAATAATCATAAGATGTCAGATACTTAGGAAACAACAGTTACAGTTCTGTTTTAGAACCCTACTGAAGCACTGTAAATTGTACAAGTGTAAATCCAGTATGAAGCTGAATCACATCCTCAGTGTCAGAAATGTATTTTCCGTACTTGCTAGTCAACTTTGTCTCAGTGTATGTCTTTATCTATTACACTACACTGACAATTTACGCTGCATTTCCTGTTTTAAGTTTTCTTTTGGTTTGTTTTTAGTAGGACTTAAAGAAAAGAAGAGGAAGGTTAAAAAGATCCTCAAAGTAGCTGAGTGATATAGTGATTAGCAGATACTTGAAACTGAGAAGAATCAATTTTTCATTTCAAAATGTCGTTTTCCTGGTAGGATAAATCACATTAAAAAAAAAAAGTTCTCCAGAATATCCTCCTACTGTTTTGTTTTAGTGAAAGAAACCTTTTACACTGAGTCTTTAAAAATATTCTGCATGAAATAAAAAATATATATTTATTTACACAGCCTCAATTCAATCTACTCCTGGGGTATTGTTATTGGAATATGTGATTCTTCAAAATTACATTGGATTTTGTCCTATTCCTGTGACTTTTGGAATTAGTATACAGGCAGGAGACTGAAGAAGATGATGCATTCAGTCATCCACATGAAGTACTCTGGAATTATGCAGTTCAACTGGGCACTTAACACAGGTTTCCTTACAGACATCCATCATTTCGGATGTCTGTAAACAAAACAATCTCAGGCTAGGTCTATGGTGCAGTCAAAGGCATTAGGGCCGCTAATGTGAATGTAGCCAAGCTTGAGTTAAATTAGCTAGCTCTGGGACTGACAAAAGAGCACAACACAGAACTTTACCGAGGTAAACTCACAGATATTTACCCTGATTTCTAAAATGGAGTGTTGCAGCTGCCCCTGAGTTCCAGGCTGCTGCCCCTAAGTTGCCATCTGTTACTAAACTAGCAAACATAAGGCTAGCTAAGAATGTCTGCTTAGACCTGTAGTCACACTTTAGCTACCACAGAGATGCATCTTACTTGGTCTAATAATAGTAAGGTAGAACTTTTATGTATTGAAAGATATAGGATGCCCCAAAGCAGATCTTGGATGTGATGACCCAAAGTGGAATCAGTCAAATATGATACTTTGGTTAGAGGCAGTATGTCAGTCAGGGTGATGGATGTCGCTTGTTGGATGTAACGCTAAATATATACATCCAAAAAATGAGTGCTAAAGAAATAAATAGTCTAGAATCTGCTCAGTTGTGTTGTAAGCTTTGCGAATTAATATCAAAGATCCCCTATAGAATTCACCAGCATTGTTTCAAATATTTTTTTCCTTTAAGCGCTTCTGTTTACTTGTTAACATACCAGAGACATATCAGATTTGTCTGTATCACTACATTTCATCATTAAAGTGGATTTGTGTTTTCCACATTATTTCATTGTACAAAAAGCATGAAAATAATTCTCTCTAGAATTAAAAACAAAATTAAAAAGCAATCCTATAACCTCATTCATTAGTGACATAGAATGATGTTTTACATACCAGAATAACAAGGTCCTCTTGATACCACTGTTATCTCTTTCTGATGCTTGCATGCAGCTCTCCTAAGGAAGCACTCATTTTGGTAAGTGTCACCATTTGATCCACAAACAGGAATATAATTTGTGTGACACTGAAAAAGAAATTTTAAGGCAACTCAGTCCTACAAGATCATAGGAATAATCTCAGATACATAACTATCATCCCGTATATTAACATGTATGTATGATGTTGGTAATAAATTATCATTCTGTTCACTAAAGGAAAAAAATTAAAAGTTAGCTTCTCTACCACTGTAGGTTTGCCTCTCAGACCACTGAAATAATAGTCCAACTCCATATGAACATACTAACTCACTAAAAAAAATATATTTAAATAACTGAAAACCTTTAGTGGGTCTCAAAAATGATTGGAGGGAATATGACAAGCATCTACAAGGATCTGGAGGATAAACACACCAAGCAAAGAGAAGACTTCTTCAATATAGCAGAAGAATGTATGACTAGAAACTGAGGGATAAAACTGGACAAAGGAGAATTTAAAGTGAACATTGTTTAAGGGGGAGGGAAATTGCTGATCTTTTTGGTCATACAATTGTCTTTCAAGGGAGATGGAAAAAACCACCATCCTCATTTAGTTCATGAGTATCATAAGCCCGTTCTTCTCTGTCAATAACTTTTGTACTGCTATTTAGAAAAAAATTGAGTTCACAAGTCATTAGGGTTGGTATATTTTTTTTTAAAAAAAAAAGGAAGAAGAGAAAATTTAGCATTTGGACTGATTTATTCAGGGACAGCCTGCATTTTACCATTCCTTACATTCTAAGACAGACAATGATGGGCCTCATATATATAATGTATTCAAAAATATTCTGGGAAACATACTGGAACAGCCATTCCACCTGGCAGCAGTGAATGATAGGTCACTTCCTACCAACCTGAATCTCCAAGGTTGGATATTCTTGATATGGAAAAACAGACATTTTCATATTTGGGGCTTATAAGATAACATTAATTCTAGACATCTTTGGCACATTTAAAACCCCATGGGGTTGGGGGAAGAGAAAAAAAAAAAAACAGTAATAAACAAAGATGCCATCTAGTCCCAAAATTTACACGTCTTAAACATGAACAAACTAGTGAAAGAGAGCTGACACACAGAGAAAGATGTTATTTAAGCTAAACTGTCCCAAACAGTAGCAACAATTTCTCTGTGAGTGAAAATTCTGGCATACAAAACCCTCAAAATATCCAATTCCAATAACAAAATATCCTTCCTCCTTTGTCATCGTTCCAAAGATTACCAACAGAGACTGAAATAAGCATGCAGAAATGGAAATAAATCATCTGCCAGTTTTGTGATACTTTCATTTATTGAATAGCTTGCAGACATTTTATCATACCCATCCGTCCTATCATATCTCACACTGAACGGTCAGCATTAGTGAATAAATAAAAATGAGATTTATTTTTTAAGAGAACAATGCTTTCCAATAGATAATTCTCAATTAATTCTAAAAGTTGTCCAGTGGTGTTTAAAAGTAGACAGTTTCTGTGTGTACCTTTTTTTCAAAGTTTGATAATTCTTTAGTGAAATTTCTGGATATCCACCACTGGATGTTGTCTATTGCTTTTCTTTTATTTAAATTCTATAAAATTCCATATAAATTGCAGCAAAAGACTTAAAAGTTTGCTAAACATTTTCTTCGTCACCTCACAGTCATTAATAAAAACAGAGGTATCCTTCGTAATGGCTAGGGCTGAAGGGGAGGATATCAAGGCTACTGCAAGCAGAGCACAGAACCCTTACAAGAATACTTTAGCACCTCTGCTAGATCTGATTTGACATTTTAATTTTGGAACCTTAAACTTCAGTTTATAATTTGAGTAGATGACATGGCACGGCAGAGAAAGCCTTCAAATTGTTCAGAAAAGCAGAGTCTAGCAGAGCTCTTGCTGCCATGACATTACATGTGTTTCAACGACAAAACTATCCATCATTAATTTCTGAAGAGGATCCTAAGAGGAAAATCTATGATCATTACTACTTGAAGTTTTAAAAGACTAGAATTTAAGAAATGATACTAGGCTAGGCACGGCTACACATTCAGATTCTCCCAGGCAGAGAGACTTTTTTAGTATAAGAGGCTGGAGAAGGAACGGTGATTCAGACTGAAAGGAAACTGAGATCTATATGCACTTTCTTGAATTTGAAGGACGTATCGTGCTAGGTTTTGCCTTAGATAAGAGCAGCTGGCTCTTAAAAATAGTGCCCTTTTTTCACCAAAACGGCCCATTCTCAGGCAGCCAGCAAAGCCAAGCTCATTAGCCTTGCACCTGGTGACGGCGCAACAGGACTTCCTTCAACAGGAAAATCCTCAGCTGACCAGCACTGAAATCTGAGAGAATTTTAGTTTGGCAATTCTCCTTCCAGAATGCATATTTTTTTAAGCTGCAATGGATCAGACCAATGGTTTGATTTAGCCAAGATTCTGTCTCCAGCTGTGAGGATCAGAAATACTCTTTATGTCCTTATCTCCCCCCATTCTCTTTGCAGTGTGTTCTGAACTGAACCGTTTTACACAGTTTTGTCCAAATCCTTTTCCAGATCTTCTAAGGTCACCAAAAGAAAAAATCTAACAAGCTGTTGGATGATTTTGCATGTAGATATGCAAAAGCCCTAATGGTTTGGGCTGGGATTTTTTTGAGGGGAGGATTTTAGAGGTGCTAGTTTCAGCTGTATAATTCAAGAGGAAAGCTCGAGGAGGAATTCAAGATGCTATTATCTTGCTTAGGCTTGTACCTTAGACTACAAGGCAAGTTTTTCATGAAATAGAAAGAAGCTTTTTAATGAAACTATCAAATTTACCACCTCTACAAAATAAAACAAAACCTTTCCTTAGCCTAGAGTTTATTTTCTTTGCATTTTTAATCATTACTGAGTTCTGATTCTATTATCTTCATAAATAAAAGTTACAGCTAGAGTGAAGGCTATTATTGCTTTCTCCTAAGCATTTGTTAGCATTTTAAGAAGCAATCAGATCCCTTTGTTCTCATAGGAGGTAAGTTAAAGAATGCACCCACCTAGACTGCGCTACATTTAGAGCCAGTGATACCCTAAAATAGATTTTTAAGGTTTTAGGAATTAAACTTGTGTAAGATCACATGTCCACTGATGCTAGTCTGGTTCCTCTTGATTTATAATTTATTGTAAACAGAATACAAGTTTATTCTTAAAAAAGGATAAGCCTCCCTATAGGTGATTAATAACACTGAGAACTCCTGCAGTTTCACCAGGAGTCTCATAAAATTTAGTATTTTTATCCTGGCTATTAATTATGAAAACAAAGAATCTAAGTATTCTCTTTTATCTATAAAGAATGGGGAGGGGACTGTTTACCATGTTGGTTATAAAAAGGTATGAACTATGCATATTAAAAACCTAAATATCAGTAAGTCAAAAATGTGAATTTGATATTTACTAACTTTTAAGAGTTCAGAGGATTTTTTAAAATTAAATCTCACTATTTTTTTCGGAGTCAGGCTAATTCACCACTTTCCATGAAGAAACTTTGTGATCACTGGTAATTCTGTTATTATCTGATTTTCACTTGCACACGCACAGTGCCAAAGTATGTTTTTCGGACTTCTGTACTTTCCTCCTCTTTCAGTCCACTTTAAATGCAGTTTTTGTTATTATTTTCGGCACACAGGAATTGAAGATATTGTGGCTCATGTCTCAGAAGAAGGACATGGAATTTGGTGCCTGACAAAATACACACCTTGCCCCTATGATTTGACTAGGAGATTCTGTGGTGCAGAGAAACATGCCAAGAGAACTATCTAAGTAAGAAATTCAACTAGCAGAGTGCAGAAGAATTTCCAAATACTAATCTTACCATGAGTTAAATCATAACTTCATCTAGGTCATCTTCCTTCTCATCTCAGGTCTCAGGGGCACAATGAGATGAAGGGAGAGCACAGAAATAGCAGGTATGATCCAGTGCTCACTGACCCTGACAGAAAGGGCCATGGGTGTCAGACATATGGCAGCCTCCCTTTACTCTGTGATTCAGACCGACTTAACAAAACTTAACAGGGAACTGATGTGGTCATACTCCCCAAATGCTCTTTGAGCACAACCAGTTGTGCTCAGCCTGTGCTCATGTATAAATAAATATAATTAAAAACCTGAAGAATTAGGATATTACTGGATTATACAAGCATTTTGATCAGTGAAATTTTTGAAATTGCCTTTCTAGTAATACATGAATACACCAGAAAAAGTGGGCAGGAAAATCACCCAAAAAAGAGGAAAAAATCCTTACCTGAAACTGACATGCACATTTCAAGCCATCGCTGCCTTCTTTGCACACCCCTCCATATTTACATGATGATTCATCACACACTCTTACATCAGGGTCTCTTACATTTAACTCTACAAGAAAAAAAGAAAGAGAGAAAAGAAACTGTAACATGGGTAATTTTTGAGACTATACAATCTGTCTTACACCCACTGAATCTTTCCACTCCTTCCTCTCCCCTACAGAAACTGAAGGAAAAAAAGGTAGAATTGTCACATCCTCTGTGCTGAACTGGCCACATCCTATTCCTAGAGAGGGAGGTTCATTTCACTGGCAGAACAGGCACGGCTAATTTCTGCTTCATGACACAAACAGCTTCAGGGCATGTACAAGTATATTCTGCCAAAATCGTGTTTTGTGTACTCCACTCCTTGTAGGAGTCAGGACCCTTAAACAAGCAGCAGTTTGTATTTCTCACCCAATATATCTTTTTACCTGACTTGCCACAGAGATTCTGAAAGAAAGACTGAAATTCTGAGGAAACTTATTCAGAATTTTTCTGTGTTGTATTCTAATCTATAGGTAATCTGCACTATCGTCTTTCATATTAACAATACCTTTACATTCGTATATAGAATAATATAATTTACTGTAGGACCAGAACCACTTGTCTTAGCTGCTACATAGAAATATATAAAAATAAAGTATATCCTGCTTCAGTGAACTTATTGGAGAGGTATCGACTTGAGGAGCACAAAGAAAGAAAGAGACTGTATAAATCAATGCACTCAACAAGCACAACAGCTGCTTAACTGGTGTCAAGTTTTTTGGGCATCACATCCACAGGTAGTTTTGAAGGAGGTTAAATATACTCTTCTGATATTTTATTTGAACTGTATTTAGGAGAAAGAACAATAAAAGGTACAGGTGGGAAGCATTCAATTTTATCCAAAATACAATCTTGCTAGACTCAGTTGAATAGCATTGTTACCGTTGATTGCAACGAAAAAATGAAAATAATACTGTCGGAAAATGCTTTTAAGAGGATATTTTGTGTTGACTCAAGTGAGAAATCTCCAGAACTCTATGATAATATGACTAACAGGTTTAGAGCTGTATGTTTTGAAGTATTTTCTCTAACTCTTAGTAAGCAAACTCTATCCAAATGATTGCGTTAAGGAAAACACTGCAAAATTGCCATTCAGAAACTGTGAAATATAGTTCATATAATATGAAAAACTAGTTCATATAATATGCATAAATATTTAAATATTATAAATTTATATTGTAAAATTGTGTTATACATAAATATATAGTATATATTTAAACATATATCGTATATATGTATAATAATTTTTATATATTATTTTGATATCTAATATATATTTAATATATATAATAATAAATATAATAATTTTTAAATATATATATTTAATAATACTTTCAATATAATAAGTCATAGCATTAAAGTTATAGGAGTATAACTCAACAGAACACCCAGTGGTAAGTCCTGCATTTTCTTAGACATGACAAAAAATTCTAAAAAATATAAGGCCAAAAAATACATTTTTTCTTTATGTCCATCACTCCTGAAGATATAAATGAGCATGATGTCTATGCCATTTGATGGTTAGATATCCTGGTTGCCATACCAACCATGCACATGTGTTCTATAATGTTATGTTGCCATTTATTAAATGCGATTTCTTCACTGTAGGACCTAAGTTAATATGAAAGAACATTGCAGATTTTCTTTTCTTGTGTTCGTAATTTGAACACAAGGAAATTGTGAAGGAAATGTCTTTCCCCTCATGAAGATCTATTCTACGAACAAACTATCAAGATAAAGAAGAAATGATGGTCAGACCCAAGGGAAGAATGTACCTTTTGCTGATACTGCATTTCAGAGAACATAATTTATAAAAGAGAAAAAACGGTTGGATAAATTACAGAGCTAGGAACTTGCAAAATCCTATTCTTATGTGCCTGGGAAACTAAGCATATATGGTTCCAATTCTGAATGCCCCCATTCTCAAAATGGCTGTATTCGACTGCTATGCACGAGCTTGCCTGACACCCTATATGAATGAAGGAAACCCTAAGGCAGCTCTAATCCATGCCTGAATGGCTAAGTGATTTCCATTGACACATCTGTACCATGCAGGCTTGCTATCAACTCGTGTCTATTCTCCATGCTCATGTATTTGACTCCAGTTTGTCCACGCCTGGTCCTTGCTGCCCCACAGAGGTTTCTTTGAAGCTATCCACCCACCTGGTTGCTAGGAGTCTTTTCTGTAGAGGACAGATATAACTTTTTAGCCTGGGAGGGGCAGGATCCAGGGTGAATCAAAAGCACTCCCCAGCTAGCATTTCAGCAACAGGATGACAGGTACTTGTGCCTAATGTAGCTACTGCTCGAACTACAATAGTTATTGATAAGTGAAAGATGTTAAAGCAAAATTAGAATAGGAAGAATGAAGATGGGGCAGGGAATCAGCCCTTGCCCCCTCAACATAATGAACTGAGACTTCATTTTAGCAGAAATATCCTCAGGAGAAATTAAGGTGACAGGAAGGACAGTTATAATTCAATTTTAGGGTGAATTCTTTCATAGAAATTATAAACACTGATTATAAGCTTCTTTGCATAAGAGAAGAACTCTCAACAAGTAATGAACTGTTACAGATCATTCAAAGATCAGAAGCCATCATGATACTCCAAAACTATATGAAAGACAAGATGTCCTGGTGACTGATAAAAATGTAAAAATAAGAATGAATGTTAACAGAATGATTTGACGAGTAACCGTAGATGTCTGGCATGTGTAATATATGAATTTCTCTTTCTTGAATAGAATCCCCATCAAAAAAAAAAAAGAATTAAGGAGTTTATGTAATATTCCCAGAAGGTTGGAATATGTCAGAAAGGACTTACAAAGCACATAAAAACATAAAATCATAGAATCATTAAGGTTAGAAAAAGCCTTTGAGTTCATCGAGTCCAACCATAAGCCCTTCAACACCCTGCCTGTTACACCATGTCCCTAAGAGCCTCATCTCCATGTTCCATGCCAGGGACAGTATATCCACCACTTCCTTGGGCAGCCTGTTCCAATGCTTCACCACCCTTTCTGTGTAGAAATTTCTCCTAATATCTAACCCGAAGCTCCCCTGCTGCAATTTGAGGCCATTTCTTCTTGTCCTGTTTTTGTTTGGTATTTTGGAGAAGCCCACGACCTCACTACAACCTCCATTCAGGTAGTTGTAGAGAGCGATAAGGTCTCCCCTGACCCTCCTCTTTTCCACAATAACCCTAGCTCCCTCAGGCTCCCCTCATAAGGCCTGTGCTCTAGCCCTTTCACCAGCTTCATTGCCCTTCTTTGAACAAGCTCCAGCACCTCAATTTCCTTCTTGTAGTGAGAGGCCCAAAAGTGAACACAGAATTCGAAGAGTGGCCTGAGCAGTGCCAAGTACAGGGTGGGGACGATCACTTCCCTAGTCCTGCTGGCTACACTGTTCCTGATACCTACCAGGAGGCTATTGGCCTTCTTGGTCACCTCGGTACACTGCTGCCTCATGCTCAGACGGCTGTCGGCCGACACCCCCAGATCCTTTTCTGCCGTGCAGCTCTTCAGCCACTCTGCCCCAAGCCTGTAGCGCTGCATGGGGTTGTTGTGACTGAAGTGCAGGACTTGGCTCTTGGCTTTCTTGAATCTCATGTGGTTGGCCGCAGCCCATCCATCTAGCCTGTTCCGATCCTGCTGTAGAACCTTCCTACCCTCATGCACATTAACTCTTCCTCCCTGTTTGGTATCATCTGCAAACTTACTGAGGGTGCACTCAATCCCCTCATCCAGATCATCAATAAATATAATAAAGAGGACCAACCCCAACACTCACCCCTGGGGAGCACGGCTCGTGATCAGGTCACCAGCTGGATTTAACTCCATTCACCACCAGCCTCTGAGCCTGGTCTTCACCCAGCAAAGAGTACATCTTTCTAAGCCCTGAGCTGTCAGCTTCTCCAGGAGAAGGCAGTGGGAGACTGTTTCGAAGGCCTAACTGAAGTAGACCATGTCCACAGCCTTTCCCTCACCCACTAGGTGGGTCACCTGCTCATAGAAAGAGATCAGGTTGGTAAGGCAGGATCTGCCTTTCATGAACCCATATTGGCTGGGCCTGATCCCTTGGTTGTCACACACATGCTGTGTACTTGCCCTCAAGATGATCTGGTCCATAACTTTCCCCGATATCAAGGTCAGGCTGGCAGGTCTGTATTTCCCTGGATCCTCCATCTGACCCTTCTTGTAGATGAGGGTCACGCTGGCAAGTCTGCAGTCATCTAGGTCCTCCTGTTGACCAGGACTGCTGATGATGATAGAGAGCGGCTTGGTGAGCACTTCTGCCAGCTCTCTCAGAACCCTCAGGTGGAGCCCATCTGGCCCCAAAGACTTGTGAGTGCCCAGGTGGTGTAGCAGGTCACTGACTGTTTCCTCCTGAATTATGGGGAGTTTCTTCTGCTCTCCATAGGTGTCTTCCAGCTCAGGGGGCCAAGTACCTTGAGGATAAATGTGTGTACCTTGAGGATAACAGGATGTTAAAGACTGAGGCAAAGAAGTCATTAAGTACCTCAGCCTTATCCTCATCCTTCGTGATGACGTTCCCTGCTGCATCCAGTAAAGAATGGAAGTTCGCCTTGGCCCTCCTTTTCTTGATAATGTATCTGTAAAAATATTTTTTGTTGTCTTTTGCTGTGGTGGCCAGATTGAGTTCCATCTGAGCTTTTGTCTTCCTAATTTCCTCCCTACATATCCTAATGACATCCTTGTACTCTTCCCAAGTTGCTGTCCCCTTCTTCTAAAGGTGATAGACTTCTCTTTTTTTGCCCAGTCTCAGCAATAGTTGCCTATTCAGCCAGGCCTGTCTTCTTCCCCTCCGGCTTGTCTTTTGGCATACGGGGACAGCCTGCTCCTGCAACTTTAAGATTTCCTTCTTGAGAAAAGTCCATCTTGGACCCCTTTGCTCTTCAGGACTGTTTCTATGATCCTGATCCATAAGCACTCAATTTTTCCCACTTGGGAGTCCATGCAATCAAAATGCTCCCTAATATACAGCAGTACTCCCCATTCATTCCTTCCTTGCCTGTCCCTTCTGAAGAGTCTGTAGTCATCCATTGTAGCACTCCAGTCATGACAGTGGTCCCACTATGTTTCAGTGATAGCAACTATGTCATAGTTTTCCTGATGCACTGTTTCCTCTAGCTCCTCCTGTTTGTTTCCCATGCTGTATGCATTGGTTTAGATGTACTTCAGCTGTGCTACTGAGCTTTCCTCCAAACCTGGCATGCTGACTGTAGGCTCATCACTAGCAATCCCAGTTTTATCACCCTCCTCTAGTTTAAAAACCTAAACCTAGTTTAAATCCCTCTCAATGAGCCATGCCAACTCCTAGGCAAGGATTCTTTTTCCCCTGAAAGACAGGTGAACCCTGTCTCTTGCCAGGAGGCCCGGTGCCATAAAGACTGCCCCATGATCGAAAAATTCGTAGCCATCTGTTGAGCAGGTGGCTTTTCCTATTCCTCTCACCATCCTTCCCTGACACTGAGGCGGTAGAGAACACCACCTGTGCACCCACTCCCCTCAACTAATCTCCCCCAAAATCCATTTTGTTGGACTTCAGACTTCTCTGAGCAACTTCATTGCTGCCAACCTGGAAGAGCAATAGCTGACAGTAGTCAGAGGGCTGTATAAGACCTGTGACCCTTTTTGTGATGTCTCTTAGCTGGGCCCCAGAGAGGCAACAGACCTCCCTGCATATTGGTCCCTCTGTTCTCCTCTGAATGGTGTCACCCACAAGAGTTACCCTTCTTTTCTTTTTGGTAGAGGCAGTCTTAAGGCATAGGCTTGGCTGCCTTACCGTAGACAACCCCCCCTTGGTCCATGTCCTCATCTAGCTGTCCCTCTAGCTCCAGGGCTTCATACCTATTGCATATGGTCACCTGAGGAGGTCATGTGGGCAAGGAGGGGATTTTCCTGCCACCTCAAGCAGGGACCTGTTTCCATGCTTCCTTGTTTCTTAATTCCGTCTCCTCTGCCCTATAGCAAGAGGGTGTGGGGGGATTCTCAGATAGATTAGGAGTGTACCTCCAGTCCATTTCTTGAGTTGACTGCAGGGTGTGACTTCACCTCTTTCTCGCATTCTCTGATGGCATTCCTACCTCCTCCTTCAGTGATGCTACCAGGCTAAGCAGTTATACCTAATGCAGGTGTTGTCTCTGCTAATCCCTGGTAACATTGGGAAGCTCAGACACTCCCTGCAGCTGGAGACCTGGACTACCGCATGTACGTGTGGCAGCTCACCATGTAGCTAATGGCTTTGGATAATTTGTTATATATTTCTTTAACTTCTATCACAACTAATTTCCAAGACTTTGACAAATTTAAATAAGAGAAAACCATGATACATTGCATACAGAGAGAAGAAAGTAGTAATCCATCAACTCACAGAAGAAAATATATTCAGTGTAATTAAATCACGCTTCCAAATTTATGATAATATTAATCTCCAAAGACCTGAAATGAGGTATTCCAAATGATTTCCTAGTATCTCTTTGTTCTGCGAAAACAGTTCCTGATAGTGTGAAGCCTGATGTGCACATAGTACTTTTCAGGGATTTGGCTGCAAAGACCCATGTCAAAATCTTTTTGTTTTTCTTTCTTGCTTTTCAAATAAATTCATCTTGTGATAATCTGAGACATCACTAAAAATCAAGTAAAATATTTTCCATTTTGTCTCCACTCAGAGAATTCAAAATATAGCTCAACAGGAATAACTGGAGATTGCCTTTTTGGCTGTGTCCTCAAAGTGTGCTCTTTTGAGGCCTGAGCTTTTGGCAGCAACGTGAATTACACATGTTAAAACTAGGAACCTGAAGGTGAAACCCCATTTGCAGTTCAAGCACATAACACATCTGCTGGATGCCTAAAGAATAAATGAAATTTACAGGGGACAAATCCAGTAGTTTCATAAGCAAATTGTTCTTTAAGAAGTCATTGTCTCCTGAGCTTAGCATTACTACATAAAGGAAAAAAACATCCACCTTTTCCCTGTTGGAAATGAGCAGAAATATTTACTAAAACTGCTGCCAGCTTTGGACCTCTTCAGTACTTCTCCTGCACCTGAGAAAAAACCCTGTCTGTCTGTCTGTCTTTTCTGCTTCCTATGGAAAAGAACTCCACCTCAGAAACTGCCATGACCACTCCCACTTCCTCATGACTTGCACATTTGCTTGTAAAGGGAGAGGAGTTTGCATTTTTCTCATCAGAGGGAAAGGGCAAGATAGTGTGGGAAACCTTGCTGCTGCTCTTCTACCCTTCAAACTGTTTTTTATGAAGCCAAGGCTTCATATGATGAAGCTTGTGTCTCTTGGAGGTCATACACACACACAGAGATAGACCTAGGAAAGTTCAGAAAAGGTCTGATACTGTAGAGTCAGAAGAACCCCTGAAATTATGAAGAATACCAAGAGTGGTCAGCATCTGCCTGGGAAAAGATAGCAGTGTATGGGCCAGGTTGGTCAGACGAGTAATTATGCTGTGGGGTGGTATGCTACAGTCCACAAAGTGTACCCTGAGCAAGTAGTAGGTTGAGTAGTCAAGCTAACCAAAGAGAGTCAAAATCTGAACAGCAAAATCTGAGCTACTCACTTTGAGGAGTCACAGTGTTATGATTCCAGATTGGAATCTCTGGCTTGGATTGTTCTGAGTTTGGAAAACTATTTCAGTCTGCTTGGAGGATTTAATAGGAAAATTTACAAAATGGAAAAAAAAAAAGTTTTTAAAAAAGGCTTTTTTTCATCCCATAAGGAGGAAAAGGAACAACAACTTGCTCCCATATGGAAGCTGCTGAATTGAGCATGCCTTAAATCAAACTTTTGAATAAAACCTCGCTTGGCAGTTTCTTTCTTTGTTCCAACAAAGATCACCCCCAGAGATAGGCCTATGCCTCTGCTGTTCCCAGGGACAACCTGTCAACTTAAAACATGAAGGTGGCATCACATGTAAATAAAATCGCCACAGAAAAAGATTCTCGAGGGAAATTTTTGAAGACCCTTAGGATACTCATCTTAGGATTCATCTTATTGCAGATCTTCAACTCCCCACTGGCTTCTACAACCTCTCTCTTTCACTTCCCTCCTTTAGCCAATCTTTACTGCAAAATTGCTACCCTTTCTCTGATCCTCTCAGAACAACAGAGCAATATTCAAGGCGCTGCTTCGACTTTAAAAACTGAAATAAGAAGTTTAAGGGGAAAAACAAAATCTCAATGAACTTGCCATTGAAGAAGCAAGGACCAAGCCTTAGCAGAGTCTGAAAAGCAGTATTCCCTTTACTGGCTTAATGTTACCCTAGCAATAAGATTACCTAAGAACAGCTTTTCTCTGGAAACTGTGTGACATTTTTTAAGATAGTGAAATGATGTGTTAAGGGTTCTAATTTCTGCTGAAGAAATGTGAAACAATCCTTCCCCTCCTCCTCTTCCTCCCAAAAGATTGGAAACTAAGATTCTTTGCATATTGTATTTTTCTCCCATCAGCTTTAGCATGCCACATGCATTGACATTTTCCTCACAGTACCACAACTTCTGTGTTATGTTTCTGTAACAAAATGCGAAACTAGGAGCCAAATTCACCTAGCACAACAAATGTTACAAGTATTTTTTCATGCCTATGCAATGAAGATGATTTAAATAAGTTAGCACATACTACTTAGCCTTGTAAATTTGCCACCAGCACTAAGAAAATATCTAGTAAAATATCTTCTGTGCTTTTTTTTTCATATCTCATGTCTGTAAAATGTTTCACTTGCACATAATTCAATTTAGAACACAGTGTTTTAGCAGCTCCTGCTCTCACCATAGTCTCCTTTTACAGCAAAGAACAGAATGCATATGTGCTGCTAAAGTGATTAGTATTCCTGCACACAATAGGAAACCATAGAAAATTTCAACTAGCACTCACACAGCAAGGTAACAAGATTGGCTTTGAACTTGAGTCGCCCACACTGCAATTATTCACATTACCAGTATACCTCCAACTAACTCTGTTCAATGTGCAAAAGTAGGGAGAGTGTCATAGTGATGAGTAGGTGGATGACAGATCTGCCAAAATATTGAATTCGTTCTATGGTGCATTTCTGTTTCCATCAGACAAAAATTGTAGAGAAAGTTGAGGGACTTTTTATTTTTATATTCTTAGGTGAATATTTCAGCAATTGTACAAAGCAACTAGCTGTGCAATTAGTTGAAAACAATAAAAGGATGTAGTGAGTACCTTAAATGTTTGCTCTCTCACAAATGCCTTTGTTTGCATCAAGGTCAAATAGCATCCTGGACGCATTGGCCTCAAAACTTGTTTATCAACCAGAAATTTATATAAAAATTTACTTACTATAAAAAATGTTGAATATGATTATACAAGGTTATCATAAATAAATAATATGTCATTGTGTATTTTTGTCTAAAACAAAATATTCAAAAAGAAACATGCTTATATGCATAATTTACAAAGAAATTGATTACAACATTTATTGCTACACTTATTACTAATCTTAAATCTAGTTTCTAAGGAAACCAAGGCTGTGCAAGAAAAATGACACTCAAAATGATTCTCTGACATCTATTTTTCCAGTAAGTTCTGCACTCCCTGGGCAATATGAGCCAAATCTGACAAAGACAGAGACCTCAAAGATAATGAACTTTCTACAAATTTATGAAAAATATCTCCAGCTGCCTGCAGAAGGGCCCAAATCGAGTTGATAATGCAAAGAGTTGAGGAGATGTATATGTGGCTAAGCTCAGGGTATAGAATCACAAACTCAGAGCTACTTAATTTCCTTATACACTGTGACCTAAAAATATAGGCTTTGCTCACTTAAACATAGTCACATGGATGAACATAGACTTTTTAGGACTGTTCAGATTATACACTGCACAGGAACCACTATGCAAAGGGAACCTGTAGCATTAACTTTTATGGCCTAAATGCCCATAATTGTATTACTTCTGCTTTTATTTTCCAAAATTGCAAGATATCCTGGTAAAATAGATCTTCCCAAATAAAATGTCCAATATCTACCCAAGGGAACCTCTTCCATGCCACAGGTGTAGCCTATATCAGATACAAGGTTTCATCTTATATTTAAGACCAGAAATTGATTACCAAGGAAATATATAGGGATAACTGATCTATTGCTCAGTTTCAGGAGGAAGTGGCTAAATGCTGCTTCCCAAATAAAGAGATGCACTTTGGTAAAAGAAAACTCAAAAACAGTAATCTTAGCAAACCAAGCATGCTTCAGCTTGCTGGATTGCTATGATATTTTTCATTTGCATATATTATGCTGTTAATTCCTGACTGTTGTGGAATATGTGCATGTACAGTCAGTGGAAAAATGTTATCTTGTTTGTTCTTCAGTGCCTACTTGCTCTCTCTCTCTGTCTGATGCTTAAATGTCCATATGGTAAATAATAGATGCTCAAATACTCAAAACATTTCCAGCTAGGTTAGTGCTCTGTCATTCATCTCTACTTGCTCCTGTATTGGAGTTTTAACCTCTTTCCTATGATTACTATCAGCGTAGGAGTCAAGCAGGCAAACATATTGCTCCTAAGAAAGTGATAGCTTTTTTTTTCCTGAAGAAATTTTCTAAGGCTAATTACAAAACAAAGTGAACCTTTTAGTCCTGTTCATAAAGAAAATTAATAATTATTCTACAGTGCAATGAAAAAAAAATCCAAAACAACACCTTTCATTTTAACTAAGAATATAGTAGTTTCACTCCTTAAGAACTCGAAGACCTGAGAAAAGTAAATTAATGAAAAAGTAAATTAATGAAAAAAAAATATGAAGTGACTGGTTAGCCTCCCTAACCATTTTTTTTTCTTAGATCGTAAGTGATATATGAAACTCAAAGTGATTCAGAATTGCAAAAGAGATTTGGACAACTTCTGATCCCATTATCCCATTTCTGGCACAAAATTTGAATACACTGCTTTGCATAGGGGTCTGTTTGCCAGATGAAGAGCTGCGGTTGAGGCCTTATGTCTTGCAGAACCTTCACAATTACAGTATTTGTTTATAGATGAATGAGGAGTGGATCTAAACAACTGTAGAGCTAAAAGCCCCACTGCCTTTTTTTTTTTTCCAGAATAGAAACAGTTCTTTGATGTAATGAAAACATTGCCTTTCTATAAAGGTTTACGTTATCTCTGCTTCCCAGTCCCTTCAGATCTGTATCCTGCTATGTCAGAAAAGGTAGCATTCACCTCTGTGAGTAACAGCAAAGAAAGCAACAAAAGTGCCTGGTCATTACTTTTTTCTTGGTGAAAGAACTGAAGTCAATGTAAACTTGACTAGATCATAAGCTTATACATTTACTTCACACTGAAGTTATATTAACATACGCTAGATTTCAATGTTCTTGGAGCTCCAGCATGAAGCTGGAGTGGTTTCCACTCCAATTCAGAGCACAAAATTGATATAGTTTTAAGAAACCATAAAAACTCAGTAGTACCACCCAAGAGTTAGAATATTTACTCCACCAACAAAAATAGCCGGACCTTAAAAAAGGTTACTATTTTTTATCTGTCGGACTTTTAGATAATGAAATATTAATAAAATAGAAGTGTGAACCTTTCTGAAACAATGAGAGATGTGGATAGCTCTGATTCTGTATACAGACTTACATTTTCCTCTAAAAAAACTAGGTTTTTGTGTCTTTTTTTTTCTGTCTTATTTTTTAAAGACATTGAGTAGATTGCGAAATCAAGTCAGTAAACACTACATTAATTTCATCACCTTCCCTTTTCCTTATTCTTCATATGGTTTCAAAGTCAGAGAGATGTCTAAAGAGCAGATGAATCTTGATCCTTCAGAGCACCACAAGCAATGCTCACAGCAGTGGGACAGCCTCAGTGCTTGTTGTGTAATAATACACAACATCATTTACATCTACATACATTTTTCGTTTATAGTAGATAATTTACATCTACTTTTCCTTTTAGGGAACCATTTTCTTGTGGCTTATTTTCAAAGCTTTAAAATAAATCCTAAAGTGACTTTTTTAAAATAAGAGATCACCTCATGGTAATAAAAAAGTAGCACAATGAAAACTTTTTTTTTTCCATGGACTTGTGCAATTAAACCAATATATAGTAGTAGAATAGACTATACAGCACAAATCAGTTGTTTATTATACATACTCTGTATATTGCTGTGACAGATGTGCTTCTTCCCCAGCTCAACCCAACTTATCACAAGTAGTCCTATTCAGGTGTTAACTACCACATTATCTGATCCTGGTAGTTGCCTCCCTGATTTCTTCCCCCACCCAGACATTAACCATCAATAACAGTTCTGATGGCTGCATCCTGCTGGGGAGATAAGGCTAACTGTGAGTACACTTGCCAACAGTCATTTCTGAATTGAAAGAATGACTGTAAGTCAATCTTCTTATCCCATAAATATGAGGACAGTCCAAGAGCCCACTGAGCTCTCCTTGCATTGCAGCAGGCTGGGGATTGAGCAGGGATGCATCTCAAGGATACTCCTTGAGGTTAAGAGATCCTTCCCACTACAGATTCGTGGTAAGTGTCTATAGTGTGCTTCTCTTTCTGAACTTGTAAACTTAGCTTTGCAAGTGCACAAATCCCTTAGTCAAACTGTTGACTGGGTCTGGGACTAGGATTGGATCCAGCTGCACGCAGACTCCTCTCAGGAGTTTGGAAAGCAAGGGGGTCCAATCTGAATCGCATGACCCAATGGGAGGGTGTCCTTGGTAATTATGTGTGTATCTTGAACCTCCATGCAGTAAATAATAAGTGACCTTGCCATATAATCTCGTGAAACCATTGTCATTATCAATAAATCCTATTCCTATTTCTTCACGAATAAAGTGCATTGTGTCACTCACCCCCACCACCATTCTCTTGGTGACAATTGCCTGGATTAGAACTGAGTGCAAAAAAAAAAAAAAAAAAAGGATTTCTCTCATGGGAAAAGCATAAATCATTGAAATATGTAAACAGAAAAATAATTGAATACATATATATGAATATTTTTTTTCCATAAATTCCATCCCTTTTCAATAATAGTGTTTTAGTATTCTGTATCATGTTCAGATCTGTATCTGTACAGTGCTCCCATGCTACTTTTCCATTCTTCCTAAAAAGACAGAAGAAAATATCTAGAATGAAAAATCCATTCCTTTCCCATTTATAAAAACAAGAAAAACAGTTGGACTTTTGGCAAAATTTCTAGGAAAATATTATTTTCTACACAACGATTTTGGATGAGGAACATCAATCAAATCTATTTGAAATTAAATTTTACTATTGTATATACATAATCTCAAGCTCCAATCCTATATAACTTTAAACAGAGACTTAACCTTGAGCACCTGTGTGTTCTAAAACTAAGTGGAACTGATCGTGTATAAGATTATGAAAGCATTTAAATAATTGCAGGATCAGGGGCAGAAGAAATTATTGAGGACCTATTTTTTAATAATTAATAGGACTAGGATTTTGGCCTATGGGGAACAAATGCAGAACTACTGTGTGGAGAAGTAATTTAAGAAGTATTTTTATTTTATTTATTTCTCTTATTTGAAAGCTTCCATTAAAAGTGTCAGAAAAATCTGACAAGTTGTCAATTAATATATTAATCTACAGTTAATTATTCAATATCTCAGGTGCTGCTATCTGAAAGACGATTTGATAGCTGAAGTTTAAAATGTGGCCCCTAAATAGCTTGAATTTAAGCATTATTCATCACTTCCGATCATTATCATTAATGACTGTGTGAAATATTGCAATACCTAGAGGCTGCAGTGAAGGTCAGATTCCCATTCCAAATTACATGGATAAAAGCTAATCCATAAATTCTGACATAAACAGAGAAGTCATATAAATTCTGACAAAAAATAGATATTATCACATCCATTTCACTGGATGAGGCAGAAAGTTATACAGAGGTAAAACGCTTCATCAAGGGTCAGTGATGGCTTCTGTAGAAGGTCAAGCCAACATACCACATCAGGACTTATTCCTCTCAAATTGTTTTTCTGCAAAACTATCTTTTCTCAGCTTGCTCACCTTTTCTCTAGTAAAAAAGCTTTTGATACAAAATACGGGAAATCCTTATAATCACTGCAATACAACAGAAACAAAAGACTTACAGAGAATGTGTTTGTCAGGTTAAAAAGTGAGAGAAAAATGAATGTTAACTCACTAAGGCTACTAATGATAACTGAAGAGGGATGTTGCTGCAGCTTCTACAATTCACCTGCGATATTCAAATAGTAGATAATCACTGCTCAGAATTCAAAATAAAGCACAATAAGGATATTGCCACACCCAGAAATGTGTTCTGTTAGGAATAACACTTTCCAAACATGCTAGCAAGTAACTCTTCTGAAGATGCCTAGAGTAACATTTTTTCCTCAGACATTTTTAAGGCTTTTCAAGATTCTGGAAACTTTAAACCAATACTAAGTCTTTTCTACGTTCATAGAAAAGGGAAGAGCCATCCAAAGACATGCACAAGGATCAAAAAAAAAAAAAAAAAAAAAAACTAAATTTTATGTATGGATAGTCTCTCAGCTGTAGCAGAACATGGAGGATACAAATTAGACTTGACAGTTCAAGTTTTGTCACAAGACAGGAAAACCTTTGCCTCAGATCAGAATTTCAAATTAGTTAGTAGTGACTGAAACCCATTTGTTATCTGAAACAATTTGACTTGACCTCACTAAAGAAAATCAGTGAAATATTTCCCATGTCACAAGTAGCTGTTCAGTGCTACTTCTGCAAACAATTCTGGCAACTCTGCAGAGATGGACCACTAACTCCAATGAAATAAAATAACAAACAGATTAGCAGGTGGATTTAAGGCCTTATATGTCAAAGTACATGAAATTGCAACTACCTGTTTGCACTAGAAATTCCTATGTTAATAGACGCTAACATAGCTGAGAGAAAGGAAAATCTTATGGAAAACAGCCTTCTTACTGTGGTAATAATTACAAACATTTTTAATAATCTCAATCATGTCCCCTGTGCATGATCTCCATTAATGCTGGTGGTTTACACACAGGATTACTGAAGAGCCAGGGAAAGTAAAAACAGCTGGAAATATCTTCCCTTCAGCTCCCAATGTTGTTCATACTAGTTTCACAAAAACAATACCTTGCTTGTAACCAAGTGAGTAGAAACCAGAAGGGCTTGCTGTCCCTCTCTTGTATTCTATTTCCAGCAGCTGTACATTCAAAATTTTGCTAAGCATTAAATTCACTCAGAAAGCCTTTTCTAAGAGAAATGATATAGTATTGAACTGTTGCAGCTGTGGAGACAGATGACAGCATGCCAAAACTCCAAGAACAATTTTAGATTAGAAATCTAGTTATCTACTATAGGTAGAAAAATACTTTTCATACCCAGGCTCCTCCCTTAGTATTGTAAGCATCCTTTTGTATTTTTCCTGGTACTGGACAAATGTGATGTTTTGTGCAATCATATGCTTTCTGACTATTTCTCATTTGCAACTGATAGCACTAAAATATGATTTAGCAATTACTCAGTCTGCAACAAAGTGCAGTAGTACTTTGCAAAAACCTGCTTACATGTACTTGTGACTCAAAATAGGCAAAGTTCAACAGGAAGAACATTATGTTTTTTTTTCATCAAGATCATTCTAACTAGCTCTTCAGTCGCAATTATACCAAATTTCATTTTAAATATTAAGATTTTTTTAAACGATTTCTTTAAGAGGTATGAAAAGCAAATGGAGAGAGGGCTCTTCTCAGAAAGGCGTTATTGGTATAAGAATGTTATAAAATTAACTATAAATATATATGTGGAAATTTATTATTAATGTTTACATGAATATTGTCAATATTTTGTATACACTTTTGTATAATTATAAATCATAATCTACAACTCTGCCATAAAAGCATAAAAATGGACCTGACCTATAAACATACAATCCACTGAGACATGAATGAATCTTGCAGATCCCTCCACTTAAATATATAGTTCAGTAGCTCATTTGATCAATAGAAGAGATGGCTGTATAAAAGGAAGAATTCAGGTGTATATGTATATATTAATATATTAATAAGATATATATTTATACTACATTATATATTAATATATGTACATTAATAATATATGTATTATAATAATTATGTATTTAATGTAGTTAATAATATATATATTTAGGTGTATATGTATATTAATACTAATTTTGATTAGATACACTGTTATAATCCCTTGTGCACTATTCCCTTTTTTTCTGTTTTGTTTTCCATTTTTCAGTCTCTGAATAGATTTATAGTTGTGTATTGATTTAGCAGCTAAATTCAATGGTCAATTTCATTTGTCAATTTAAAGAAATTACAAAAGAATTCAATTTAAAAAAAGAAAAAAAAAAGAAAAACAAGAACTTTCATAGGTTCTTACACCAGGTAAAAGATCTACTGAAGGTTTGAAGACTGCGGTTTTCTGCACACAGTCTTTCGGACTTTGTTTTTAAACCTATTTCTGTCTGCACACAAGACTGTGAATAAGTTTTGAGCCTCTGGGCCTATTAAATGCATATTTAAAGCAGACTAGCTGAAGAGAGTTTCCTTATTCAGTATGAAAGAAAGGAGACCAAAGAAAATGTGAAGTGTCTGAAAACCCCATCAGCAACTCAGCACAATATTTTGCTCTTTCATAGAGAAGGAAGAAGTTTGCAATGGGCCAGTTGGTGGAATGCTGCTTTTCAGGATTATCTTTGCAGTCCAAAGAATTAGTTGATGTTTTTTAGTATTCTAAAAGTATTTCATAAACTGTTATACACACAAGATTGCTTATGGATAGAGTCACATGGTAGGCATAATAATGACCTTTTAAGAGTACAATAGAGAAATATCAAGGAAACTTACTCTAGTCTTCCTAGTACATGGCTTATATAAACAGATCCTAACTGATACGGCTTTTTGCTGTATAATTATGCAATCACTTCATCTCCATCATCTGCACTTTGTAAACTTTCCTCATCTCAGGGCGTTTCTCCATAAACTTGAATCTCAGGATGGAAAAAAAGGAACATAAATTATCTGTCATTTTCTATAGTAGCTATCAGATGGTTCATATTAATGAGATTATACTAAATAATCACAGGCTCTGAAAATTTCATCACTGCATCCATGGATAAAGATGGATCAATAGACATCCTAAATTTAAAATATCAGTGGTACACATACATACTTTTCCAATTTGTCATTTCTGTCAATAGAGCACATCTGCATTCTGACTGTGTGTCAGATTTTAAAATAGGACACTGCCCAAACCATTTAGTCTCCTTCTTGCCACAGTGAATCTTAGCTTATGTGGATCCTCACTTACAGTCTCCTTTTCACTTATCTGCATGCCATGAGACTGTGGGAAGCAGGATGAGGAGCAAAGGAAGGAAGAGATACTCCTTTAGTGTATAAAATAAGGGTAAGACTGTCAATGCTTTTCAAGTCTTGTATTTGTATGATGCATTTGGCACTACTTGGGCCACTTAGGCTAATGAGTAAAAAAGAAAAAAAAAACAGAGACCAATGAATGATGTTTGCTGGTTACCTTTATGGTTTGCAGGAGGAATTCCGTGGTTTTGGCCCACGCTGAGGTCTGACTGGCCACCAGTAACATGTACTGGACCTGCTCTGAACTTCCAGGTGTTATCAGAATGGTTTGATATAGGGCTCTCCTGATTTACTTTATGAACAAACTACTGTGTTTGAGAGTAACTGATTCAAAAGAGCACGTTGTCAGAAGGGTTTCAACATGCCCCAGTTACAGGAGATGGGAAAGAAAGCGAGCTAGTGCCCTCCCTTCATTGCTGCAAATTAGTCCCTTTGGCTGTGCAGAGGGAGCTGCTGTGCAAGTCTTCTTCATGTTGTACAACTTCCTTCAGAGTTGGACAACTTGAAGAGTGGGATCAAAGTTGTGAAAGTCCTGAGCCATTAAGGTGGGAGCCATTATGGTCTTCAGCTGTTGTGCGAAGCTGTAAAGAGCTGCTTGCTATATGCTTGGGCCTGCCTCAAAGAATACCCAATTATAGCGGTGAATAATAATAAAAGTTATTAATTACCTTTGTGGAAGCCATAAAGACTTTCTTTTTACTATTTCTCTCTGTTTTCTCCAATCTTTCTAATTCCTCAGTCAGGACTTAGGGCAATTTCAGCTTCTTGAAACTCAGAGTCCCGAAGTTCAGTCTTCATTCTGTTCCCATTTCAGCACAAATGCATAAATATGTTTACGGACTTCAGTTAGAAGTACTGACGTGTTTAAAAGTTAAACTCCAGCTGCACTGATTTTCTGAACTGGAGCTAGACTGTTGAATTCATTTTAGAAGTAAGTTTTCATTTATGGGTACATATAATCATGCAAATATATGTAACATTTTCCTTCCTTTTTTTTTTTCCTTAAAATAATCTTTGAGAGAAATCATTGATTTGCTTTGTTTTATTCCTTTTCACAGTGCACTAGTATATTTTACACACTTGGCCAAATTACTGGTGGTTTTGAGCTATTCTGATATGATGACCAGTAAAATGTTTTATTTCAGAATAAATCATCACTATGAGAAATGTTATTCACAAGAAGAACTCTGAAGAGAATTTAAGTAAATGCATGCTATTTCATCTTTACTTTAAGCTTGCTTTGATTTTTTTCTAACTGATCGTAGTTTATCCTTGAGATAAGATGTAAGAAACTGAGAAGATGTTTTATTACTGAATTCTGTTGAGAATACAAGATGAGAAAACTATCATTGTCATTTGATTTAAATTTAAATTTAAATCTTGCATATTTTACAAAATCCAAATTAAAAAACAATAAAATTAATAACACAATTGTGAAAATCTAAATCTAGATATATAACTGCATAATCCCTTTCTTCAAAGGGATTTGCTTACTTTCTTCTTTCTTTTCGTTCTGTCAAATCTGCACATGATTTTCTTATAAGCCCTAGATTTTTTTTCCCCTATTATTATTATTGAATTTGCCTCCTTATGCTCTGATACTGTGGTCTTATTAGTTGGTTTGTTCTATATCCTGCTTTTAAAGAAAAAGGCATATAACTATGTAACTTATTCCCAGTAGCTGATTAGCTGGAAGCCACAAGAAGTCTTTTAGAAGACAAAAATATACAGAAAGAAATAGAGGGGGGAAAAAGCAGCACCTGGAGGCAGTAGGCTTAAAATGTAAATGTAACACTTAAAATGTAACTTTTAATGCTAAATGCAAATTTTTCTGCATTAAAGGATGAATTCTTTTACGTAACATATGACTAGTTTCACAGCTGTGGTACTGTAGAAATACAGGGATACAAATTATGCCTTCTCCAGATCTAAGAAAGATAGACAAATTTGAAAAACACCATCAAAATTATTGGCCTAGAGAAATTCCTTTCTCCTTCCATTTTCTCACTCTAAAATGTCTGGGAACATGCTTTGTAATAATTCATATTAATTTATATGGGCATTTAACTGCAAGGAAAACTGGGGAAATCTCTAGTGTAAATGTAGACTTTGCCTCATTTGTAACAAAATTTCAACAAAAATGGTATTCCATTAAAACTAAGCTACTTTAAAATAAAAAAAAATCCAGAACAAAATGTAGAACAACAACAAAAATGATGAAAATCAGTACTTTCTGCCAGAACTTTTTTTTAAAGCTATTTTTCGCTTTCTTCCATTATGAATGAAACTAACAGTATTTGATTTTCAATAACTGAAAAGTAGCACATGAACTTATAAAAGCTTCACTCTCTCTGCTGGAATTAGAAAAAGACTAAAAAGACTGCCTATATTCAGGTACTTTGGAACGGGCATACTCTGAAGTATCAGGCACATCCCCAAAATAACGTGGCAAAGCTGATGAGGATGCTTTTATGAAGCAGCTAACTGCACTGGGGCATGTCATGAGCTTCAGTAGACACATGCTCCATCTGCTGCCATCTTTAACATTTCTTCCCTCTGTAATACTTTTTATATCAAAACAATTTTAACTCCTAGTCTGAACTCTGACCTCTCTATCAATTTGAATAGACCAATGTTCTGTGAAGTATGAGATGGAAAAGCCAAGGTAACAGGTCTCCAATTACTCTGCTCCATTTGAGAAAGCACCATCTGCTACTTCTACAAAAAAAAATGCTGTAGTCTATTTGATGTCAGATGTTAAGAATTCCATAAATCTTGGGACACTGCATAGACAACAATATATTTAGAGGATAATACACTGCTACCAAGTTATGGATGATCCATTTGCAATGAATGACCAGCACTAGAAAGAAAACTAACTCCTGGAATGTCTTGAGTCTGGGCAAGAATAATAGCACTGCCCTTGTGATTTATGCAAAACCTTTATCAATTGCTTTGTCTAACATGGAACTGAATCTTAGAAAAATAATTTCCTTTCCTACTATAGTATAGTACCACTTTGTAATACCCTCCATTTTCCACCTCCCTTCCTCAGGCATGGTTCTGATATTCCTGTGGTGCTTTTCATCACCAACTCTCATGACAACATGTCAGTGTTTTGGCTGCCTAAATATCAGCTTCTGCTACTTTATATATATATACATATAGCTACTTTATATAGCTACTTTATATATATATACATCTAGCTATCTAGGAGATCTGAATGGGGCTGAATGAATAGCATAGGATTCCCATGCAGTAAGAAGCAGGCAGGCTGAAATGGCATTAGACACATTTAAATAGGAGGTATCCTCTGTATCAAAGATAACTAAGTTTGATACCAAGCAGCAGGCAGGAATGTTATTAGAACCACTACCAAAACAGGTAATCTGTGTTTGAGGTACCTGGTATAATCTTCAATATCTAATAGTACACAGGTTTCAACAACTGATCATGACTACCACTTACTGCCAACTGCTCAAGAAGCCCTGAAATATGTTAGAGCCCACAGACAAACAGCGAAAGCCAATGAAAATCAGCTGTTCTTAATAACGGTAGAAATCGCAGGTCTTAAAAAGCACTTGCTACACAAAATGCTCCATGTCCCCTGTAAAAAACTCACTTCCCTTTCCAGGGCAACACTGAATGACAGAGCACATAGAGTCCTCAGCCAAATGATAATGTTCCAAATATGCAGCCTAGAGATTATCTAGGTAGCATTACAAGATATTGTCATATATACATATAGGAGTATTATTTTTTAGTCTGAGTTCTATTATATTTCTGCAAATTTCATCACATTAAACTTGCAAGACAAAGCAAAAACAGATGGCGAAGCACATCAGTGACAAAATACTCTTTCACAAGTGAAAGTCTAGTTCTAAAAATTTTGAGTGAGCTCCAGTTCCTTTTTATCAGATAGACTGTCTTAAATCTCGATCTTTGAGAGTGGCACAAAAGGATGATCTGCAAAGCAAAGACACTTGATCTTTCTTTCTCTCTCTGAATCTGTCCCACATCTCCATGCCATTTTTTCATACGAACCTATATAATATGGCCTATCTTTCTCAACCAGTAAAGAAAATATTGCATCTGGGCTTCATCTAAGCATTGATGTTTACCATACAGGGAACAAACCCAAAGTCTTTTCATACTCAGTGGAGTTCTAGTCAGTGGAGATTAGGGCATGATTTATCTGTCTGAAGCCACTGACTTTGGCTGATTAGACTCACATAAAAAATGCAGTTGGAGATGACTTGCTCAGAGCATTGTAAACACCCACACTCTGTCAGATGAAACCTTACTTATCTGTCTTTACATTGCTGTATCATTGGCCCTTATGCTCTGGGGAGCTGAGAGCATTTTAAAAATGGTGGTATGTTTGTAAAAAGTTTAAAATTCAATTAACCGCCATTTATCAAATGAAACCTATGCTGTAGGAAATAAAGGATAGAAAGATAACAAACACAAATCTTTTCAGGCTCTAGGGAGATTTTGCTTATCTGAAGTTGCCAGCGAATTTTATTCTATTTTAAGGTTTTCTCTTCAAAATGCCTGAAATAAAATTAGCACAAAAAGAGACATATGAGAAGGTCTTTTTGCTGCTCCGTGTCTCTGAAGGGCAGAGCAATATACAGAGGACTGACTTGCACCCAGAAAGTCTGCAATTTTATCAATATTCTTAGCTGTTCCTGCCCGTGATGACTAATCAGAGAAACTGCATGATTCCGAAAAGCAATTTGTCTTGTCTCAATGGAAGGCATTCATACTGAAGAGGATCTATTTGTGCATTTAAAAGCATTTGTTCACATCTAAGAGAGCTTCTTGGTAGAGATTATTAAAAAATCAAATAATCACAGTGGGAGACATTTATTCAAGCTCAGTCCAAAACTATAGAATCAGGTGAATTATCTGCATATTTACCTACATTTATTATCTCTAGCTATTTTTGATTCCAGAAGGAGCTTTTAATGGACATACTTTCAAAAATGAATGGTGTTTCTCTATATTTTTGCACAACTGCTCATCCAGATCTCAAATTGGAATTAGTTCTTACTTGAGGATTAAAGGCACATCTGCGTGATAAAAGAAAGCATTGAGGGTAATATTCATGGGCTGCGTTATCTCATCACACCAAGGAGTAGGGCCACAGAATACACAATATTTGATTTCAAGCAAAAGAATACAGGGAATGCTTTGCTATTAATTGATTGATTTTTACAGAGAGCACTTTTCAAATGTTAAGTGTTATAAATCACTATGAGGCAATGAGTGTTGAAATCTGTGAGTATGGAAGAAGACTGGAAAATTCTAAATGTAATCTTGAGTTAAGGAGCATAAAACAATAGTTTCAAAATACAAGGGAAGGGAAATGTCTAATATTGGTTCAGTAGGATCTGCACACAGATCTGAGTGCAAAGCTGAAGCAGAGAAGGAGGGGAAAATGAACAAAAACTAGAGTCAGTTAAGCTTTACAGATAAAGATAAGGGCAGGAGAGAAGTAGAATGATTTGATGTTAGCTAAAGTGATTACAGAGAACAAAAGGCTTAGGAGGGGAAAGATATATCAGTGAGAAATTATGACCATTAGTAAGGAAGGAGATGGTATAAAATTAAAGTGACTGAACATGACTGTTATTTTAAAAATATAAAGCATTGATAGGAAAATATTTTTCTGAGAGACCCGATTAGAAAATCAGTAGATGTCTGTAAATATAACTTCCAATAAATGAAAAAATGTCTGTGGTGAATATGTAGATAGACAATTGACCAAAAGATACTGAATAAAGACAACCAGAAGAATTAAATAAGTTATTTTCCATATTTATTGTTCTCATTATGTTTTTACTTGCTACCCTTCTATTTCATTAAGTAAAAAGATAGATTACTTGCCCTTGTCCTAAAATGCAGTATCCATGCACCTGACACTTTTTTTTTTTTTTTCAAACGAGATTGATAAAATTTCCTGGTACCATGGTAAAATTTGGATTTTGTTCAAAACTGTGATACAATACAAACTCTTAGTTACTTTATATTTATGAGTGAGTCATACGGCTATGAGTGTTCCTGGTAAGGATATGTGTGAGGTTCACAGCCATGTTTCAATGAGAGCATAAGCTCAATCCAGAAGCTATCCTGAGCCCTGCCTGTGTGCCTTCCTCTGGCTATGCAGTGCGTAGCCAGAACAGCGTGCACATCCTGCAAAGCAGCACTAAATCTGGAGCAGCATGGGCAACGCGCAGCATAGCAGCATGCTATCAGGAAGACCCTATGAAGCCGACTTTGCATAGATGAGAATTTTCAAACACATGAAGCTGGATTAAACTATGGTTGATTTTCATGAGGATAGAAAGACATCTTGTGCTAGGAGAAGCTTCAGGAAAATATTAAATATGCATTCAAATCTGCCTTTTGTTCACATAAGTTTTGAATTTTAGAACTGCTTTATATTTGAGGTTTAATGCTCAAAGTATGCCTTTAAATGCTTGCTGGTTAAAACCAACAATTTTATGAATGCTCTTTTCACTTTTTGTTTAGTCAATTTTAATTTCATAACTGAGCTTTGAATTTGTTTGGCAAGTTGTTCTGCCCTGTTTCTCATAGTTGCTCCACTTTTTGAACCCCTCCATTTGTTCTCAAGTAGTAGCATGCAGAGATATAGTCAATCAAAATCTGCAAGTATTGACTAAGTGAAAACAACCTGTTAGCCTATACAATACCAAGAGTTGGATATTTCTTTCCTTAATACCTAAAAAAAAAAAAAAAAAAAAAAAAAAAAAGCTCCGTCTGGTCTAACCTAGTAGTCTAAAATAGTCTGACTTCCAAGGTGAAGGAAGTAGCAAATATAAAGAATAATTTGACCTACTTCTATCATGTAAAAAATACCTGCAAAATCATTTTTTAAGTAAGCTGATCAAAACAAATGCAAACACACCTCCTCCATTTACACAAGCAGACATAGGTTAGCACTTCCTTTGTTTTGTCTATTTTGTCTAGAAGTCTAACTGAAAATACAGGGTTTTTTTTACTACATGCAGTTGGCTGCCTACATCAGAAAAGCAGCAATAACTACAGAAACTATCCAGTGCAATTACTAATAATTTCTTATTAAATCTGTACATGGGAAGAAGTTTGCCTTTTATTTGAAAATTTCACCATCTTAAGAGTACACATTTCTCTCTCAAGATGGCAGCTGTATTATTAAATCTATTTATAGGAAAGGAAAATGAATAGCAGATGGCCTGCATAGATTAGAATTTTCAGACATGCTAGAGCATATAATATCTTGTCTTAAATTCAGCTAACCATGACCAGGAACAGCCATCTGTGACCTGGAACAAGCATATGTGAAGCCTCTACATTAATAATTATTGGGTAATGTTGGTTAATAAGTATCAATTGGAAATCTTCATTAAATGTTCTAGTTTTGATCAAGCCAGTGGGATAGAATGACTTGCATAGAGTCATACTGCAAGTCATGGCCATTTCTGAGAATAGAACAAACTCCGGTGGCTTCTCCCTTGTTCTACTGTATAGATTTCTCTTCTAATTGTCTCAGATGCCATGTTAAAACTTGTGTCATTTTTTATGCCATGAAAATTCACCAGAGTAGCCGGCTTATTAAATGAATAGACTTTCTTTACTACAAGTCCCATGAAGGTAGCTTTTAGATTTAAAGACCCTTCTGTTTTAAATAATAAATGTTTTTTAAAAGTTAAGGTGAATATTTACCAAGACAGAGAGAATAAAACCTTTTCAACAACAGTGTTTCATTTTTAAAATGAATTAAAATGTTAATTTGAGCATTTTGCCTTTTGTTACTCCAATTGCAATTTGTTACAAGTGTTAGTCCAATTATGGAAAAAATAAATAAATAAACAAGCTATAAGTAGTATGGAGGGAAAGCATTTATAATGAATTGTTCCTGACAGTTTATTCATAATATCTAAACATTCACTTAAAACAATTTTTCTGGCACTAAATGTTATACAAACATAAATTGATGCAGAACACTGGGAAGGCTGGGACTAGAGCAAGTCTAATATCACATTTTGTTATTTAGGAAAGAAGAGATCATTTGGTTCATCATTTCAGTTGGCTTTATTGTTTTAGGAGAATCATAGTTACCACTTAGAGAAAGACAGTTGTATAATGCAGAATACATATTTCACAGGCTTATTCCTTTCAGAGACACTTTCTGGCATCAGAAGTTTAAGACTATTCTAAAAATATATCAAGAAGTTCATTTCAAGAAGTTCAAAAGGAAAAAAAAAAAAAGCTACAGAAGCCAAAACCATTCTTAGCTTAGAGGGACAACACACTGAGTCAGCAGACAAAAGCATAGATACCCCTGTTAGACTGTGCTCAACTCAGATGTGGTCTAGAAAGGCAAAATGAATTAAAACAAGTAAATTTCTATCAAAAAAAAGACAAACTGAATTGCTTCTTTGCAGTTATTCATAGTAAAAATTTTAAACTCTTAAACATTTTAAAACTAATGGATACTTATCTTCTCCTACCTCAAGTGCAATGCTTCCATAGAGAAGAAAGGACTGACTGAAGAGTCCTTCAGATACTTAATACTTTGTATGTCTGCCAGGACTGGAGTTCATCAGTAAAAGCCTATTCTCCAATTATCCTCATCTATTCAGCCAGTCTGAAGGCTATCAGGTTGGGTAGGCTTGATTCTCCCTTGGTGAATCGATGTTGACTACTCCTGATCACCTTCGTGCCCTTCACATGCTTAAAAATGACATCCAGGATGAGCCCCTGCCACCTTTCTAGGGATGGAGGTGAGGCTTACTGTCCTGGGTAGTCTTCTTGTCCTTTTTTTAAGACTGGAGTGACATTGGCTTTCTTCCAGTCCTCAGAAACCCCTCCTGTTCTCCATGACCTCTCAAAGATAATAAAGAGTGGCTTAACAGCAACATCCACCAGTTCCCTCAGCATCCCATTGAGGCCCATGTATCTATGGGTATCAGGTCTGCTTAAGTCATTGCTAACTCAATCCTCCTTAACCAAGGGAAAGTCTTCCTTTCTTGAGACTTTCCCCTTTGTCTCCAGGGTCTGAGATTCCTGAAGGCTAGCCTTGGCAGGAAAGACTGAAGCAAAGAAGGCATTCAGTAGCTCTGCCTTCTCTTTATCCTTCATCACCAGAACATCCACCCAATTCAGTAGCAGGCCCTCATTTTCCCTGGTCTTCCTTTTGCTACTGATGTATTTGAAGAAGGCTTTCTTGTTGTCCTTGACATCCCTTCCTAGATCTAATTTTAAATGGGCCTTAGCCTTATTAGCCTTCCTTGTTACATCCCTGTATACTCTGACAGCATTCCTATATTCTTCCAAAGTGGCCTGTCCCTTTTCCATATTCTGAATGCTCCCTTCTGATTGAGTTTTGCCAGGAGCTCCTTGCTCATCCATGCAGGTCTCCATTTATAGGGCTGCACTGACCTTGAGCTTGGAAGAAGTTAATGTTAACCAGCACTCTTGGATCCTCTTTCCTTCTAGGGCCCTAGACCACAGGATTCCTTCATGTAGGCCCCAGAAGAGGCCAGAATTTGCTCTCCTGAAGGCCAGTACTGCAATCTGCAAATTATTGCCCTGTTTCCTTCGTGCAGCTTCCTGAACTCCACCATTTCATGGTCACTGAAGCCAAGGTGCTCCCAACCTTCATACTTCCGACCAGTCCTTCTTTGTTTTTTAATACCAGATCCAACAACACTCCTCTCCTCACTGGCTCCTCCACTATGTCATCATCAGTGCTCTGCAGGAACCTCCTGCACTGCTTTGTGCCTAGCCGTGTTGTCTTTCCAGCAAATATCATGCTGCTTCAGGCTGTCTGTGGGCCTCCTAATCAGGTGGCCTGTAGTAAACACTCACAACAGTGTCACCCATGTTAACCTGCCCTTTAACCTACCCATAAGCTCTCAATTTACTCTTCATCCACCTCTACAATGGATGAATTCCAATACCTGTTGTTCTCTCACATAAAGAGCAACTCCACCACCTTGCCTTCCTAACCTCTCTTTCCTAAAAAGCACATCACCATCCATGACAGCATTCCATGACAGTTATGAGAGCTCTCCCACCATGTCTCTGTAACTGCAAAGAGATCAAGGCCCTGTGACTGCTATTCCTGTTTATTCCTCATCCTGTGTGCATTGACGTACAGGTATTTTAGGGAGATAAGTGAGCATGCAGGTTTCCCAGGAGTGTTACAGGAATACCCTCTAGAGTCATGCCCCATGCACAATTCCCTGGCTGCATGCATCCGCTGAAGGTACCCGACTTGAGCCATGTTTTGCCGACTACCCTTACTCTGTAACTCTTCCCTTCCCCTATCTTTCTTAGTTTAAAATCCTCCTTTACCAGGCTGGCCAACCTGTTGGCAAAGACACATGTGCCCCTCTTAGTGAAGTGGATGTCACCTTCCCCATCAGTCGTTGATTTTCAAACAGGATTCCATAGTCATAGAAACCAAAACCCTGTTGCCAATACCAGTGGTGCAGCCAGTTGTAAAATCTGCCTATGTCTACTCCTATCCTTCCTCCTCACTGGCAGGACTGAGGAGAAAATGATCTGGACTCCCAGACCCTTGACCATCATCCTCAGAGCCCTGAAATCCTGTTTGATGGCTTCCAGTTTGTCTTTGGCATCATCACTGCATCACATGATAGAGCAGCAGAGGGTAATAGCCCAACACCTAGACTTGGCTGTCTTTGTATGACATCTCAAATATGAACCCTGGCCTAGTCTCTTCTGGCCTTAAAATATAGAAAATTTGTAGATTAATATTCAGATGTTTTCTGCCCTTCCATTTTACATTTTTGGTGATTTGAAATATAATTTCTCTTGGCTTTAAAAACTTCATATACCCACCCGTACCTGTTATTACATCTTATGTTTTTTATCCAACTTTAATCTGAATTATATTATATAAGAGGCTGTTCGATATTCAAATATTCATGTGCTGTTATTTTCAAGAGAATTTCTTTTTTCAGAAGCAATGTTATATTGCTGTTTCTCCGTACTTTTTCAATGACAGTATTTAAAAGGCTACTTACAAAAACCCTAAAATATTATCCTCAGAGACAGAGGTAGAAGAAATATATAAAATCTTTCAAATTCTCTTTCAATTTTCTTTAAAGCTATAAAATAATAACAGCATATTAAGCATTTTTTCAAAGCAACTTCTGCAAAAAGTAATTTCTGCAAAAATGTATTTTCAACCAAAGTAGTTAGACTGGCCAATTATTGTGTCATGAGATGTTAATAAATTTACAAGGAACAGAATTAGACATACATTTCCAAAATTAAGAGTCTCTTAAGACTCTTAATTAAGAGTCTCAAAATTATGAGTCTCTGTGTCTCTACGACAATGATGGTTTCCAAAGTGGATCTAAACAGTGAGTCAAGTTTATGTTGACCTTCACTGAGGTCTGGAGCAGAAAGGTCTGGAGCACTGTAATGCTTATTTGTTGCCTCACCAAGCAAGCCCAAGCAGGCAGCAACTTTTTATAATTGTGCTGAACAAAAAACTGGAAAATTCTCTCTCTGCAGATAATCCCCCATCAGCCACAATCAATAGAAGCCTGATAGTTGGAAGTACGTGCATCACTGCACATGTACACGTGATTCAGAGAGGGATAAGGGAATGACAGTTCTAAACATTCAAGTAGCCTCACTTTGCAACTTGAAAGGTAGGAATAAAAGTGGCATTCAAAACAGCTGAAGATAACACTAGCCTACAAGATTTTGCTCTTTCACTCATCCTGAACTGAGGATGCTACTCAAAGAAGGACATAATGAAGACTGTCTTCTTCCTACTATTCCTAGCCCAGGGAAACAAAAACTCATTGGAAATTCCTATGCTTTCATGATTTCTGGGCCACTTTTACTACTTGCAAAGTATAATAAATTATTTCTGGCATAGTTTATGAACAACAAAATGTCTGTTCCATGCCATGCAAACTTCAAAATGTGGAAGAGGAGGAAAGCAAAAATACAGTATATCCAGACTGAACATAAAATCCGAAGAATTCTTGGAAGATATGAGTTTTATATGAAGGCTAAGACAGCAGACCTGGCCAAACACAGGGCTCAACACACAAAATTTAGCAAAAGCATTTTTCATAGTTGTGATGGTCGTCCAACCCAGAAATGGTCTACTTCACACTCACTGCCTCACTCTGGGAAATCTCCATTTCCTTTTAAGATGAGTTGTGCTCTGCCATAAACAGTTTTGTAGTGCCTAATTGTCTGAGAAATCTGGTGCGTCAGTGCTTTTCTTTAGTCTGCATTTTCTTATTTTTCAGATTTTGCTTCACTAATAGACTGATCAAATATAGCAATATAATCAGCATGCAGTTTTCCTCAGGGGATGGAGAGAGAAAAGGATCCTACATAACAAATTCTACCATTCTGTTTAATGTATAGTGGGTAGACTCGTATTTGTTAAATTTGAAACATATTAAATCCTTCACTTCAATCTTTACTTTCAATATTTTAGATATTTGAGTTCTGATCTAACAACACAGTTAAGAACATAAGTGCATGACTTCAGAATTAAGTACATGCTAATTTTCAGTCTTAACTCATCAGTTTTCCCAATGGTCTATTAAACAGCAGAGCATATAAAAAAAGATCTTTAGCTTTCTAATTAGGAACCACAACAATAGGTAAAAGGATTTAGATAAAGATATACTAGCAGGGGAAGTATTTGGTTTTTTGAGTTTTTGTTTTGTTTTAAGAAAGATAAATATAAGAAAAAAGTAGATGCTGATTAATTGATTTCCTATCTCCTGTCTCCTAAACTTTCTCTCTGAAATCTTTAACACATTGATGTGTTGTGTAACATTCTTAATTTACTTTTTCTCCCTCTTATCTAGTTGCACAGCTAGATTAAATCCCAATCCATTCTCCCTCTTTCAACCTTTTTTTTCAGTTGCTTTTCCAACATTCTCATTGCTATCCATGTCCTATCATTTTCACAACAACACTCCCTCCTCTTACTGCATTCTACCTACATACCTGTTCTCTCTTGATCAGATTTCGCTCAACAGTGTTTTTTTGCTCTGTGGGCTCCTTCTGCCTTCTCCTCGTTTGAGCTCAAGACGATTTTTTCACTTCTTCCCAAGGTGTCTCAAAAGCTCCCTATTCACTTCTATTATAAAATCTTCTATTCTGATATCTGCCTTTTGCTCTTCCCATTTCCTTAACTACCACATGGATCTCAAGCAATTTCAGTCTTCACCTAAATGATTTTCAACGTCTTCCTTCTTACATGTTTTAGCCTATATCATCATCTTGATCCAGACTTAATAACAAACTCTTTTCTGATCTTTTAGTTTTCAAATTTCTCTGATGGATAACTTTTCTTGTACCACAGACCTTACTCTGACATCCCGCCTCTTCCGATAAGGCAGTTACCCTTTCTAATTTCTCTTATAGACTGACCTTCAGCAGATTCTTGCTACATAATAACAGGTAAAATTTTTCCAATTCTTCAGAAAGCTGTGCTTTCATTATTTTCCTAGTACTCTGTCTATTTTTGATTCCACCCACTGATTCATGTATGCCTATCTTAGCAATGTTGCTGCAGTAGTATGAAGTTTAGCATGAAATACACAATTTACTAAAAAGGAAGAACAATCTGGCATCTCACCCACTCTCATGTCATTACAGTCTATGACCTCAACCCAGACAAACAGTGACATTGCTATGCCTTGTTTTAAAGTCCTTGTCTTTATCAGCCTGTATCAATCACCTTTAGAAAAGTTAAGTCACCTACTGTATTTTTTCAGCTACACTTTTACACAATGACTATTCTCTCTTTTAAATTTATCTTTTTGGCAGAATGCCTGTTTGGCTAAAAGAAAATCCTCAATGAACATAAAACACAAAAAGGGAGTACATGACATGCAAATAAAGACAGGTAACAAAAGAGGTGAATAAAAGAATTTCTTGCATACTTTTGAAGAGAACCGTGAAAGCCAAAGCCTAGCTGGAGCTAAGGCTAGCAAGGGACATTAAGGATAAAAAAAAAAAAAGGCTATTCCTATTCTATAGGAATATTATTTGCTGAAATATATATATATATATATATAGGGGAAAAAAAATGTGCATCTGCTGATGGATGGCAAAGAGAACCAAGCAACAGACATTAAAAAAAAAGAAGCTAACCTACTTAATAACTTTTTTTGTCTTCATCTTCATGGATAAAGCTTTTCACCAGACTGGAGCAGGTACCAGTCTGGTTAGGGAGAGACAGTCAACAGTAGAGACGTAACAGTTAGAGAATACTTAGAAAAACTAGATATGTTTAGATCCATGGGGCCAGATATGTTTCACTTAAGGAGCATGACAGAGGTTTTTGTGAGGCTATTGTCTATCATCATCTGTAAAAAATCATTGTTCTAGGAGGAGGGTGGCTCAGGAAAGGCTAAATTTTTCCCATCTCTAAGGCAGCCAAGGAGGAGCATTCAGGGAGCAGCCAGTCAGCCTCCCTGGATATTGTCCTCTGGAATCCACCTCCAAGCACAGAAAGGACAAGACGTCTAGCAAGAGTAGCTGGCATGGGTATCAAGTCAGCAGTTTATCAAGGGTAAATCATTCTTGACCAACTAACTAGATTCTATAAAGAAATAGCAGTTCGTGTGTAGCTCCTGTAAGTTCAGCTGCCGAAACCCCAAGGAGACAAAGTTTGAGCAGGTTATAAATCATTAATATTTCCATTATTCATTCAATGAAGTGATTAAAATCTCCTATCAAGCACATTTCCAGCTCTGAGAGGAAAGAAAAAAGAAAAGAAAGAAAAAAAAAACAGTTTATCAGAGATAAAAACTTTATGATTTGCTTTATTGGGTTATTTAGTTTTTGCTTTCCAAGGTGAACTTCGTCTTTAAGAAAGATGTTCCTTTCTGCTAGCTAGTGTGCGTTCTTGGTTTAATCTTTTTTTTCCCTGTTACATCTATATTTTGGGATTTTTGCTCTTCATAGAAGATACAGTAAATTTAATTCCTCTGTAAGGCTTATATACATTGCAAATGTAAAGACAACTTTGCTTTCTGATTTTATATAGTGCTTGGGTTTACATTTCATATGGTGCTTTGTCACCAGAACAGAGAGTTTTGAACTTAAGTTCCTCCGACAGAAACTCTTATAGTTAGAACGAGGAAGAAGTTTAAAAGGCCAATGAGCTAATTCAAGAGCTCACTGGCACTTATGGAGGTGAGGTCTCAGCTCTCCTCCTCAGGTCTCCCTGCTCTTAGTCTCATGGTCCTGTTGAATCTGGCACTTGCTAGAACATGCAGTAAGTCACCAATGACACTATGAAAATAACATATCCACTTTCTGCTGGGTTTGTTCTCTGCAATTTTTTTTGTGAGTTGACTCAGTTCAGAAAGGGATTAATTGAGTGCCAGAAGTGGCACAAGGTCTGTGTGCAACAGCCAGGAGCAGGAAGGACAAATCGTGGGTGGAGAGGGGGCGAAGGGAGGGAGCTTTCTACATCTCCACAGGGGGTAACCAATACTTGGACTCATAAAACCATACTTAAGTCAATATTAAAAAAAAAAAAAAAACTTACTTTCTCTTCTTGCCCTATAAATATTTTCCTATCTAGAAAATATTCTATTATTCAACTGATTTTTCTGTGAGTTAAACAGAATACATATTTCATATTTTTTGCATTATTTTCCTTTCCATAGCAAGGAATATAGAGGCTTATTGAGCCTGCAAGAAAAGCTGTAGACTATTTTCGCAGGCATATTTGAAAGCAAACTTGAGGAACATTCACATTCAAATGGAAATGTGGGTGAGCATTTGAATTACCTGAGAAAGTGAGTCTAATGTCAGTCAGATAGTCCAGTAACTTATGAATCCTGTTATTGATGGGGATGATACTCATTTCATCCCCATAGAACAAATCTCTGTTAAGTGTAAGAAAATTCATCAAGTATAAGAAATTTAATAAGAAGAAATCTATTTGCATTTAGAGTATCTTTATGAAAACAAATAAAATATTAGCCTTTCTACCTTCTGAACTCTTTCTTAACCAAATGCAGAGTTCTTTAATGCAACTTGCTAGATGATAATTTATAATTATACCCAGATCTGACAACTATACATTTTGTTAATGTTTTTGCGAGCACTTCCTAAGCTGTTTTAAATTATTCATGGAACACAGACTCATTGTTTTAACAGAAAATTTATTATAATGATGTCTTCATTATAAAATTTTCTCTTCATTATAAAATTTTAACAAATGTTAAGTTTTTAATCAAACTTTTAAAGCCCATTGGCAAGAGAAGGATAAGCATATGGTGTATATTAAGTGAGTCAGCGAGGCTCAGGAACTAAGAAAGAAAGAAACTGAGAATTAGGCTTCAGCATAGAAAGGTTTTAGTCACAGTGCTGAACGTTCTAAAGCTATGGACCTTTTCAAGAAGAAAGCAACAGGCTTACACTAGAAAAAATAATCAGAAGGAATTTTACTACCAGGTCTCTATAGGCCCTACCAACCTACATCATCTACAGATCTGTAGAGGTATCTTAAGTAATTAATGCTTGCAAATGAAAGGTGAAGTACCTTTTTATTTCCAGAATGCAATACTTAACCTACTTCCAATTAAGAGAGCCTTATTAACGTAAGAGACTGAAACAACAGTTAAATTCAATGGTTTCAGAACTAATATAGAAATCTCATATTTTCCTCTTGCTTTCAGTGAGTCTTTTCAAAGACTCATTAGAATCCATTAAGAGATCTAAAAATTATAAAACTATTGCAATGTATTTTTATGATACGCATACTTATGTAAAAACAGCATTAGAATCCTGTTCTGTATTTAGGGAAAGAAAATACATTAGCTTTTGTGTAATATCCCTGAAATATATGCAGTATAAACAATCCTGGAGAATAATTAGATTTGCATAAACTCCTCCAAACCCTGGGCTGCTTTTGAAAACCATAATTTAACAGTCAGAAAGAAAAAAAAAAAGGAAAAAGAAAAAAAATAATCAGTAACATAGAAGCATAGAAATCATGGAGAGAAAATAAACAAACAAAACCCTGGCAGATCACTCAGATTGCTTAACGAATTCTAAGAATTCCAGTAAGTCACAGATCAGGAAAGATCTGTGTTATATCTGTTCTTTTAGACTTTAAGAACTGCATTACACTTTTTAAAAACAAAGCACTGCTGACGAGTTGCTGAGCTTACTGAAGTATGTTTTCCTCCTCTTCAGATTCTTGTCAGAGAAACCCATAGTTAATAATTCCATTTTACCTCCTTGTTTATCCTTCCTGAAATACAAGGAGAAATACGATTCCCAAAGCTTCTGCTATCCTGCTTTGATAGTCTCAAAAGGATTTTCAGGGATTTATGAATTTACATTACGTTTAGATTCTGTGCTTAGCATGACTGTATGTTCATGTGCTCAGGTTATCCATTTATAGCTGTGGCTAATGCAGCAGCTGGTAAAGCCACCAGTTTTACAAATACAGAGAACCAGTGAACTCCAGCCCTTTCAGAGCTAATGATATCTCTATGGACCACTAAACAGACAAAGTTACTAGTCCTGAGATATCCAACATTTTGGACTAAGACACAGGCACTATTTAAAATGCAGACAAAAGGCCACCACTCCTTCAAATACACTTCTCACTCTGATACACTCATTTGTGCTGCACAAAGCAGACAACAATTATTCACTATTCCCTGCTGGGGATTCCCTCAGCAAATGTGATGCCAGATTAGCCAGCTCATTTGTTGTTTTCCCTGCAGTTCCCGGAGCTGAGGAACCAGCTACCATACACGGTGCAAAATGTGTCTGCTCAGCTCACAGCTCTTGTGGGAAACCTTCTAATTGTCGTCAATTAAACTCTATTACCTGGGTTATAGGAGAAAATCAAGGAAATCTGAGTCCACTCAGACACTCTGATCCCTCTCTTTAACATGGGTATTCCTACAGCTCTTGTGGAGAATTATTGTTTCTACAACTTAATTTGTACTGCTCTGTGACTTGCAGGTTCTTACTGCTTAATCTATGCATAGAAAAAAAAAGGTTTTGAGAGGGCCTGTGATCTGGAAGCTTCTGTTGATTTTTAACACTGGTTAGTACATCTAAAAAAGACTCTTGGGTAGTGGGTATCACTCAGTCAGTTTTACCTGTTTTTTTAGGAAGCTTTCTCCAATAATGATCTTTTTTAAAAATAAATAAAATAAAATGGAAGTCCAGATTGGAAATTCTAAGTCAATGAAGAAAAGAAAAATATATATACATATATATCAGGAGTATTTAGGGATTACCTTTATATCATTTACAGGGATACTTTTTTTTGGTTGTTTATACTTCACTAGCTCTTCATCAACCTAACAAGAAGAAAAACCCCATCAAATCCCAAACAAAACAAAGAGGAGCAAAAAATGAGCCTCTTAGCCTCATTTTCTTAGTCTCAACAGATTCCTATGGGAAAAAAATAAGGAAATCATTAAAAGATTTTGGTTATTAGAGTGAAACTATGTTGATTTTCTGTAGCCTGAAAAAATGAAAGGGGCAAAGGGCACGTTTTAATTTTCTTTAGGGGAATACATGATTACTGCATGAAGCTAATGTTACTGTCTTGTAATCCATCTTTGATCATGTAAATTTGAATGCACAATACTGCAAATTTAAGCAGTTATATAAATAGGTGTATTAATATAGAATAGTAATAAGCAGCTCATAGGACACAAGAGCCTAAGTATTCACAAAACAAATGTGAAGGTATTAAAAAAACCCTTTTATTTAGATTAACTATTTTGCTTTCATGTTTTGATACTGAACTATTTAATCATTTTGTTTAAATATCGTTAGTTTTTTATATCTAATGCACTGCTCTAGATTAGCTTTATCCAGCATCTAACAAAGCATTATGCTCATCTCTTTTGTCTTCTGTGTGAGGAATTTTACTACATTGTAGAAACAGTCCTTTTTCTTTTTTCTTAATGATGCTTTGCAGTTCATCTCATTAATTTTTCTGCTGTAACTCCCAAATCCCTATCCCCATCAGTGTGCTGGATGCTTGATTTGTTGCTCCCAGACTCATTTTTTACATTGGACTGCACTGACCATCTGTTAAATAGATCACCCAACACACTCAGATTCTGTGTCTGGTTCCACTATTCCTCCTTGCCTGGCCCAAAGCCCGAATATCACTTGCAACTGTGATCTCTTATCTGGATAATTCTTCTATACTAGGATAGAGATTTTATCAAAGAGCATTCAGGTAATGACACAGCTCTTCTCACTACAACCAAAATAATCCCTCTCTAAATAGTACTTCTTTGTGCTTTCTAGCCAAACTTTTGACCACAAGCACCATATTCTTCCAGCTCAGAAACAAATTTTGCACGTTTCAAACATATGGAACTATTCTCACAAAGACATTTATTTTAAACATAATTTTCTGGACAAACCATCCCTTGCACTTAACCAAAGAAGAAACATCATGAAAGAAACTGCCTTCCAAACCATGATTCGCATAAGAAAAACAAAATCTATAATCTTAACAAGAGTCTGCCTATTTTCCTTTAATTTGGTACTTCCTAGGAAAAAATTTGATACTTCCATGTAAACTTGATACTTCCATGTTAAAAAAAAAAAAAAAAAAAAAAAAGACAGGAAAAGGAGTTCAGCCTTAAAGAGTTCTCTAGGTAAACTTTCTGTGGGAAGCAGAGAATGAAACAAAATCTACTGGAAGACAACACTTCAGGAAAGTACCAGTCCATCTGCCCTCCACTGCATATGGAACTGTTACTTAGAGGGAGTCTCTTTAGTCTAAGGATTTTCTGCTGCTTTCCTTTGCCCTGGAGAACACATTTGGCACAGGACACTGTCCTCTTCCCCTCTCAGAGGAATTAGCCAAAGAAGGTACACAGAGTTGACGCTAATCAGCAAAATGTAAACACTGAATCAGATCAGTGCTTCCCTCAATTTTAAAGCAACAAACTGCTAACAAGACATAACATTTTGGCAAAGCGAAATCTCTGTTTGATATCAAGTTACACTGTCTGCTACGTCTCCATAAATCGGCTATATGCTTTATATCTTGATCTTGTGGCTTATGACACATTAAGAATTCAAACCTATGTTTTCAAAAACATCAACACATTTCAGATGCCCAGTCTATTTGGGGCATTTTCTGAATATATGCTGGCACTTCCAACTGGTCCACATCTAAAGCTTTCAAGCTGCATTTTCTAAGCTTATTATTTGTACTAAAATTCTGAAGGAAGTTCAGCACCTCCTGCAAATGCTGACTATCTGACCTCATGTTTGGTGTAGTTTCACATGAAGCCACACTAGCAGCAAGTCTTAAACAGGAGAGCAAGTAAAACTCTTGTAAACAAACTCCTTTGTGAGCTTCAGGCTTAAGCAACAGAGCAACAGCTAATGCACTGCTGAAATGTGTGCATTTACATTTGGTTTTATATAGTCCAGTACAGGAAAATGTGACAACATGATTTCATTTTGTGTTATCTGTTTGTTTCTTTTCACATCATCATATGCAGTGTTCATGTGAATTAACAGAGAACTCTTTAAATAGTCTTTAGTAGTCTTAAAATATAAAGACGCTTTAATAGTCTTAAAGTAGTCTTTTTGGGCAGCAGTAGATAAGCACTGAATATGTCACTCTGGGAAGCAATCAGTGTTGTATATCTGGGGTGAAGCAGATGGAGTTCCCGAAGTTAGACATCTCACGTTCATCCTGAACCCACTGCAGCGCACTCAGCCGCAGCTGAGCCCGACATTGCCTGGATCCAGCTCTCTGGCTCACCCAGCGGCCTCCATTTAGCCATCTGCTTTCACAGTGCTTTCCTGCAACTGATACCAGGCAGAGGAGACATCTCAGGAACTTTCTTTGAAGGATTCAGACTTCACCTGCCGCAAAGGTCAGGTAGCAGATATGAGGATGCCTTGGAGGCTTCGCAGAGGCACAGAGTCAGATTTCAGGAGCACCCTGGCCGCCAAACTGCACTTGAGAAGAGTCATTTCACGTGCTTAAGAGACACACAGCCTCGTGGACATCCATCTTCTGTCAAATAAATTGCCCATATCCTTTTCTTCAGTTGTACACAATGGCATGTAGTACAAGTTCTATGAAGGCAAAGTGCATTTGCATCTTTTTAAGATATGGGTGCATAGAAGTAACTGGCAGGGTCTCAGTCTGGTACAAACTGATTTAGGGATGATCTGGCAATCACAGAAAGAAGACAAGCTCCTTAAAAAAAAAAAAAGAAGAAGAAGAAGAAGAAGAAAAGAAAAGAAAAGAAAAGAAAAGAAAAGAAAAGAAAAGAAAAGAAAAGAAAAGAAAAGAAAAGAAAAGAAAAGAAAAGAAAAGAAAAGAAAAGAAAAGAAAAGAAAAGAAAAGAAAAGAAAAGAAAAGAAAGAAATACTGACAGCTCCTTATTTGCTTCTTATTTTCACATTTTCCTTTTCATCTTAATTAACACTATTTTTAAAGTGTGGATGAGTATGCCGGCAGCTTTAACACAGTTACACAATGTCTGTGTTTCAAGACTATAATTGAAAATGCTTTAATAATACTAAGTTAGGAGAAGGATATTACAAGGATTTAATTTTATTTTGAACCAGTTCTTTTACACATTGTTGCTGTAATATAATGCATAATCTATTATTCAAAAAATGTTGACTTAGTTCTTAGAATAAGTTATATGTTAATTATAGTAGGCAATTTCTGAAATAAATCCTGAAATCACTGCTTTAACACCGTATCTTTACGAATACACATTATGACCAACGATGGAGTTTCATAGTAACCTAAAAAGTGAATGTTGATATCAGCATATCATTAAATTGCTAACTTAAAGAGAGAAATTCACTTTAAAATTATATGTATAAATGCATCCAGAGTATATTCAGACTCTGGATTCAGACCTCTCCAGCCAAACAGGTTTTTAGATGTAACTCAGTCAGCAAGAACAGAAATCTTCTAACGACTGTGCTACACGCTCAGAGTTTCACTGGCATCTTGCTCCACATTTCAAGGGAGACAAACGTTCTTTAGTAAGAATCTTTAAGGGAATCATAGAATCACAGACTAGGAAATGACCTTCGAGATCATTGAGTCCAACCGTAAGACCTTCAACACCCTGCCTGCTAAACCATGTCCCTAAGTGCCTCATCTACACATTTCCTGAACACTGCCAGGGACAGTGACTCCACCACTTCCCTGGGCAGCCTGTTCCAATGGTCACCACTATGTAGAATTTTTTCCTAATAAGCTGACCTGACCTTTTTTTTTCCTTAAATACTTTTTTTTAAAAATATTATTAGCTAGCCATCTACCAGTGTCATTAGTTATTTAAATATTTGGCATTTATGGGTCATGCGTTCTTTAACTTAATTCTGCTCCATGAAGATTATTGTGAACTGAATTAGAATGACAAATACACTGTTCTCTTCATCAACAGAAAAAAACAAATTTAAGGTTCTCTAGGAAATCTAATTGCATCATAGTTGATTGCTGACTTGTGCAAACTTTTTCTTAACCACACTTTGTATATGTGTACATATGTATTAATACGTTTCTTCCATATGCAAATAAAAACTCCATTTTGTCAATAAATGGTTTCATAAAATAAATTTTATTTTGGAATTATTTAATCAAACATGCTAATGTGCTCTGTACACATAGCAGCTCCACAAAACAAAGACTCCACTCTCTAGTGCTTTTTTTCTATTTACTTTGGTATTTCTTTTTATTTCTAAAATCTGTTAGATTTTTAAGATGATCATAGAATATACTACATTAATAAAATTAGAGAGGATTATTTAGAGTAGATGATTTAGGTATCATTTTCTTATTATCTAAATCTATTTTTCTGATAGAGTGCTTGTTTAAAAAAATATTTCACGCAGAGCCTTATTGTTTTTCAGCTTGTTTGAATTTCATAACTATTTACAGAATGAAAAGTTTTCATCTCAAAAATGTCAAATGTCCTTTGGCTATACAAATGTCCTTGTATATGGTAGGAAATTCCCTACCTGTAGAGAATAAACAAGGAGGAGAAACAGAAGCCTAGAAAGTTTTAGAGTCAGAGAAGTATATCCATTCTTGGTGCTCAAATGCTTGTTCTTCCCCAAATGTTGCAACTGTCATTATCCCAGTACTGCTACTACCTGCTTTGCAAACACAGTCCAAAACATAGGCTAGAAAAGTCAAAAGCACTTTTAGCTTACTGATCAATGGTGGAACTTGGCAATCTCATTAGAAGTAAAAAGCAAATCTAGCCTCTAGAAAATATCTTGTAAACAGATGAGGTGCTCTGATTTTATCCTCTTTACTCAAAGACCTTAGGCAAAGATTTTTATTTTTTAGAATGCAAGAATGTCAAATGTTAACTCTCTGAGAAAGCTTGTAAGTACAATAAAAGTAATAAAGGCACTTCAAAGCAATAAAAGGGCCACAGTGCTCTTAATAAACCATTTGTATGTATGGAATTGTATATATGAGACTCTGTTTGGTCAAGCCCACTCAAACTCAAACCTTCCTCTCTTAGATGCGACCTGTTTTATACTCCTTTATTCTAGTGAAATAGATTATGTTTTCAGTTACAGTGAAGTTTTCAAAATAGTGACAATTTATTTTGGTTTGAACCGTAAAACTGTAATTTACATAAATATTGATAGTATTTTTGAAAGCATGCATTCTCTTCAATTCTGACGTATTCCAAATGCATCTGAGAGACCCTTGCAAAGATAACTGAATAAGCTTCTTTGTGGAAAACTGTTTCCTTGGGCACTTAGAGCTTATATCCCATGCGTTGTATTTCTAACCCTAGCAAATTCTTGCTTGTTTAGTTTTTAGCACTTTCTGAAAATTTCTCAATGTTCTTTCTACCCAGATCATTCCATGAAGATTAAATCATTTTGAAGGAAGTGATGTTAGTAGAGGCAGAATGGAGAAGTGTAGTAAAGAAGATTTCCTACTAAGGTAAGAACTACTACTACTCCAAAGAACTCTATTACTTTGATTTAGCTCTTCTGACCTCAGTTTTGCTACTTCCCATGATCCCCACAGCTGTCAAACACTGAACAGAGCACTGCTGGTAGTCCACAGACAAAATGCAGAAGCTATGCTCCTAATTCCTAGTCATTGATTACACCAGGAGATTGGTGTGTGTTACACATACCACTACAAATTGGTACACAGACAGCACGTGAACAGGTTTTTGTTGGTTTGTTTGTTTATTTTTGAAATGTGTATGCTATGTCTCTTCTACTGGCACTGGTATCCCATGATACTGAGTTTAGGGTCTGCAGAGCAGACTTGCTGGCATTATACAAAAAGGGTCAGTTATTGAACAGACTGCTGCATGTCTAGTGTATGAAGGAACAGTGATCTCAATAGGTGGTGCAGGGAGAAAAAAGACTGGGAAATCCCGAAGGAGACTAGGTTCATCTATAGTGGCAAGGAGCCAGGAAGCAACAACCAAGCAATAAGAGGCTGTCCTTCTCTATGGTACCTCTTGCATCTTGCATAACAGTAGCCACACTTTACACTTACAATTAACGTAATCTTTCTTCTCTGTTGAGACATGATCACTGCATGTTGCTGTCTTATCCTTCCACCCCTTGCTGCTCTTTTCACTCTTCTCTTCTTTACCCTTCCCAACTCTTCCTCCTCTAAATCTCTGTTTATGCTCACATTCTCAGATCCGTATCTCTTCTAACTCTGTTTCCTTAGTCCCTTTTTATGTATTAGTCAATAGGTTCTGTTCACATCCCTCCTCAGAACACTTTGCTATCGCCTAGTCTTAAGACACTTTTATTCCACTGCTGATGTATATACCCCTCCCTTCTCATCCTACTGCATTTTAAAGCATTACATTTTTTTTGCATCATGTTGTATTCCTGGCTTACTCCTTGAAACATTCCTGCTTCACTTCACAGAATCACAGAACAGCTGAGGCTGGAAGGGATCTGCAGATCATCTAGTCCCTCTAGTCCCATCTATACCATCTACTCCCCCTGCACAAGCAGAATCAAATACAGCACATTTTCCAGAACTCCATCTATGTAGTTTTTGAATATCTCCAAGGACTCCATAATTTTCCTGGGCAACCTGTCCCAGTGCTTTGTAACCCTCACTTCTCTCTTTTTTCCTACTATTTTCACATTCTCTGTTTTTCTAATTTACTCTATGATTTTATTCATAGCAAAAACTTGAAAGCATATTTAAAGTTAAATTAGTATATATATATCGCTAAGGACTGCTCAAATATAGCTTCCTCTGCTTTCCTGTCTAAAAATTTCTGAGCTTTTTGACAGCCAGTACTTCCAAGCTCTATGAACAATCATACACAGCCATCTCCACATCACAGAATGGATACTTTCCTTTTTCCATCCATTTCTTTCCCTCTGCACTCATCAGTACTTGCCATCCAGTTTAATCTAAAAGATATTGAGAGTTATGATTATGTTAAAAAATAAATAAAAGGCATTCACACTGCTCAGAAGAGAAATTCTATGAAAGGGATGTAGGGTGCATTAGCAGGGAAGGTAGGGGTTAAATAGCTAATGTAGAATAAGCTGAGTCTTAGAGCACAAGGACCCATGATAACTGGCAGAGTCCGGATGTCTTGCTCATGGCAGGGGCAGAACCCTTGATAGATGGCAGGGTCAGGATGCCCTGCTCATGGCAAGGTCTGGACCCTTGATAGGTGGCGGGGTTAGGGTGCCCTGCCCTCAATCAGGATGATAGGGGGGCTGCTTATCCAGATGTTTTAATTCAGCAAAATAGATAACATTAACAAGAATGCAAAACAGGAAAACGGGAGGGGGAACACTCTTGGGTAAGAACGGTATAAAAGAGGGACGCTCGAAGTGGTCGGGGTCCGTGGTGTGACCCCTGCGTGGGAAAGCCCGGACCCCAGCTAGCTGGTAATACTTATTATCTTTCTTCTATTAATAAAAGACAATATATCTATGGTGGTTGTCTCTCTCCCTGTCAGTTCGGATACCGGACCTAACATTTGGGGGCTCGTCCGGGATCCGAATGCAGGGGAGGAGAAAGAGATAGAGAAAGATAATAAGTCAAGGGAGGCCTCAGGGGGTGAGAGTGAGCCGACAGAAATCCAGGTGGACGCACCGAAGGATAGTCGGCTGGAGTCTGAGGGAGACGTCCCTCAGACTCCCACAAGAAGGAAGGGTGGTTGGTTAGGTTGTTTGGGAACACCGTATCTCCTTAACGAAAGGAGACCGGTGTGGGAAGGGAGAATTCTGTTAATAATCGCCCTTACTGGTTTACTGGCAGTTGTATTAACTTTGGTTTTAAGCGACGAGCTTGATACACTGGGACAAGGGAAATCCACCCCTTTGTCATTTATGTTAAATCATTTTGGATATGTTAAACGTCGGGCACATAATTTGTCTGTAGAAGTGTATAAAAACTGATGGGAGGCATTTTGTAAAAGTGAGTGGCCAAGTTTTGATGTAGGCTGGCCGAGAGAGGGAAGTTTTGATTTAGAATTAATAAGGAGAGTAAAAGAGGTAATAATGAGACCTGGGTCAGAAGGACACCCAGATCAATTTCCATATATAATCACATGGGAGGATTTGGTTCTGTATCCACCCCCATGGCTGAAACCTCTTTTGGGGGAGGGTAGGAAAGACGGAAAAGTTGATATTTACGTAGTGAGAAAGGAAGATGAAGAAGGAATATCAAGTACCACCCATGCCTTCCCAGTTAGAACGATTGGAACAACTGGGCCACAGGAACAGCGTACGTATCAATACTGGCCATTCTCTTCTAGCGATTTGTATAATTGGAAAAGTCAAAACCCCTCCTTTTCCGAGAAACCGGGGGCGTTAATTGATTTATTAGAATCCATCTTGTTTACGCACAACCCTACCTGGGATGACTGTCAGCAGCTTTTAAAAGTGCTGTTTACGACCGAAGAGCGTGAAAGGATCCTGACCGAGGCGCGAAAGTTGGTGCCGGGAGAGGACGGGAGACCCACCGGGCAGCAGAACCTTATCGATGAAGGATTCCCATTGGTAAGACCACCGTGGGATTTTGAACAACCTGAAGGTAGGGAGCGTCTCCGAACATACCGGCAAACGCTGATGGCTGGGTTGCGGGCGGCGGCGCGTAAACCTACTAACTTAGCAAAAGTAAATGCTGTTAGGCAGGAAGCCGAGGAAAGCCCTGCCGCTTTCTTAGAGAGAATATTAGAGGCGTTTAGACAATTCACTCCTTTAGATCCTATGAAGGAGGAGAATCGGGCAGCTGTCATCTTGGCATTTGTAAATCAAGCTGCCCCGGATATAAGAAGGAAATTACAAAAGATTGAGAGGTTGGGGGAGCAAACCTTACAGGATCTTTTAAAGGTAGCAGAGAAAGTGTACAACAACAGGGAGACTCCAGACGAAAAACAGGAGAGAATAAGAAGGGAAGATCGGAAACACCAAAGGGAAATGTCTAGGAGAGGACACAGGGGCTGAATACTCAGTAATAAATAAAGCAGCGGGGAAACTATCGACAAGGAAAGCTCGAGTACGGGGGGTAAATGGGAGTAAGGTATATCGGTGGACATCAGAAAGGAAGGTAGATGTAGCTAATAGACAAATCACGCATTCATTCTTGTATATACCGGAGAGTCCGGTACCCTTAATGGGCCGGGATCTCCTAACTAAATTGGGGGTAAGGATATATTTCGAGGACGATGGGGTAAAGATCAATGACCGGGAAGGACAACCGATACAGGTCCTGACTGTTAGATTAGAGGACGAATATAGACTGTATGAAGAGAGGAAGGAAGAAATTGGACCAGAAACTCAAAAATGGATGAGGGAACTCCCAGAAGTATGGGCAGAGAATTCAGGGGTAGGAGAGGTTAAAGGGAAAACTCCTCTGGTCGTGGAATTAAAACCAGGAGCTCACCCGATTAGGGTTAAACAGTACCCAATGACCCCTGAAGCTCGACAAGGGATAGCGAAGCACATTAAAAGGTTACTGGAAGCTGGCATTCTGCGTAAATGCAAATCTCCTTGGAATACTCCTCTACTGCCAGTAAAGAAGCCCGGAGGAGATTTCAGGCCAGTTCAAGATCTGAGAGAAGAGTGGAGGATGTGCATCCTACAGTCCCGAATCCATACACTCTGTTAAGTACGATGCCACCAGATATGGGATGGTATACAGTTTTAGACTTAAAGGATGCCTTCTTTACCATCCCCCTGACAAAACAGAGCCAGGAAATGTTTGCTTTTGAATGGGAAGATCCCGAGAGTGGATATAAGGGTCAGTTAACTTGGACCCGATTACCACAAGGGTTCAAAAATTCACCGACTTTGTTTAATGAAATACTGCAGGAAGATTTGAGTGAATTCAGGAGACAGAATCCTAGTGTGAAATTGCTTCAGTATGTGGATGATCTGCTGCTAGCAGCAAGAACGAAAGAGGAGTGCGAGGAAGGTACGAGGAAGTTGTTGCAAGAATTGAATAAACTAGGATACCGAGTAAGTGCTAAGAAAGCTCAGCTATGTAGTCCTGAAGTAACATATCTGGGATATAAGATACGAGATGGTAGGAGATGGCTAACTGATGCCATGAAAGAGACTGTTCTTCGGATTCAGGAGCCCAGATCTCCAAGGGAGGTTCGAGAATTCTTGGGGACAGTAGGATACTGCCGTTTGTGGATACCTGGATTTGCAGAGAAAGCAAAACCTCTGTATGAGGTGAGTCGAGAGAAACCGGACTGGCAGTGGACAGAAGCTATGGGAAAATCTTTTGAGGAACTGAGATTAGCCCTGCTAGAGGCCCCTGCACTTGCACTCCCGGACCCAGCCAAGGATTTCCATTTATATGTGAGCGAAAGAGCGGGAATTGCTAAGGGAGTGCTAACTCAAAAACAAGGACCTTGGAAAAGGATAGTGGCGTACTTATCAAAGAAATTAGACCCAGTCGCCGCAGGGTGGCCCTCGTGCCTTAAAATCATTGCAGCCGTGGCAATGATGGTTAAGGACGCAGACAAACTCACGTTTGGGCAAAAACTGTATGTAACAGCTCCCCATTACGTAGAGGCATTACTCAAACAACCGCCTGAAAGATGGATAACAAATGCTAGGCTGACTCATTACCAAGCCTTACTTTTAAACCCAGAAAGGATTATGTATACATCCCCAATGACTTTGAATCCAGCCACCCTCCTACCTAACCCAGAATATGAAACACCTGTGCATAATTGTCAGGAGGTGTTAGCTGAAACTGCGACGGTGCGGGAAGATTTAAAGGATGAGCCGCTGCAAGGGGGAAAAGTGTGGTTTACAGATGGAAGTAGCTTGGTCGAGCAAGGAAAAAGAAGGGCGGGAGCTGCAGTGGTAAATCAGAAGGGAGAAATAGTTTGGAGCCAGCGTTTACCAGACGGCACTTCGGCTCAGAGAGCGGAACTGATAGCCTTGGCTAAGGCACTAGAAATGGCAGAAGGAGAGCGAGTGACGATTTATACAGATAGTCGCTACGCATATGGGACAGTGCATATACACGGAGCAATATACAGAGAAAGGGGATTTCTTACCTCCGCAGGAAAAGAAATCCGAAACAAAGAAGAGGTTTTGCACTTGCTGTCAGCTTTGCAGAAACCAAAAGCAGTGGCAATTGTGCATACCTTAGGACATCAGAAGAAAACCGATACGATAAGTAGAGGGAATGCAGCTGCAGATAGTGCAGCCCGGCGAGCTGCGTTAGAAGGACAAATACAAAGGGTACTAGCCCTGACTCACAACACTTTAAGAGAAGAAGAGGAAATTGGAGAGGATGAATACACCCCAGAGGAGAGGGAGTGGATTCAAAAGGTCGCAGAAAAGCAAAGTGCAGGAGAAGGACATTACGATGCAGGAGGAAGAATGTTAATTCCCAAGCGGATGGGACAGAGGATGGCGCAACAGTTACACAGTACCACACACTTGGGGGAAAGAAAAATGGGACTGTTAATAGAAAACTTCGGGTTGAGATTCCAAGATCAGAGGAAAATATTAAGAGGGATAATAGAGGGGTGTCAAGCATGTCAGGAAATGAAACCATCGAGGGTCAGGAAGGTACATGAAGGTATAAGGGAAAGGGGTGGTGAGCCTGGAAAGCATTGGGAAGTAGACGTTACAGAAATAAAACCAGGTAAATACGGATATAGATATCTGTTGGTATTAGTAGACACCTTTTCAGGGTGGGTGGAGGCCTTTCCCACTAAGCGAGAAACAGCCCAGGTGGTAGCAGTCCCATATATGCAAACGGGACATTCTGTGGGACAAATGGGACAGTCGATGGGTTACAACAACGATTCCCTGCGTGCGGGATTACCCTTAGGAGCACATGGGGGGGATCCATCAGGACAGGTACATAAGAGGACAGATTTACTATGGAATAATGGTACCGCTAAGGCCTTGCCAGATGGAGTGTTTTTAATTTGTGGGGATAGAGCGTGGCAGGGAATACCTAAGAATGCCTATGGGGGACCGTGTTATTTAGGGCAACTGGCAATGATAGCCCCGTCTAAAGCTAAGTTGTTAACTATGAAGCAGGAACAAAGAAGGCAAAAGCGTTTAGGGCAACTGGCAATGATAGCCCCGTCTAAAGCTAAGTTGTTAACTATGAAGCAGGAACAAAGAAGGCAAAAGCGTTCCCTTGGTTTAACACCGGAATGTAATGATAATGTACAATTAATATCTGTAATTGCGCGGGTCGCCTTAGCTATCTTTGTGCCAGGAGCTGCAGCAGGAATTGCATTAAGGGAGCTTTCGAAGTTAGCCTGTTGGAGTGAGAAGCAAGCAAATGCGACAACCGAGGTATTGGAACAACTCCTGCTCGATCAGAACAGCCTGCGACACGCACTACTACAGGACAGAGCGGCTATAGACTTCTTGCTCCTCGCCCATGGACAGGGATGTGAGGAGTTTGAAGGACTATGTTGTTTTAACCTGTCGGACCATAGCCAATCGATTCAACAACAATTGCGCTGGCTCAAGGAACACACTCAGAAGATAACACAGGAAGAAGGACTGATGGACGGATGGCTAGAGTCATTGTTTGGAGGGTTACCTGGGTGGATATCAGGACTGATAAAAGAAGGATTACGCGTATTTGTAATTCTGTTATTACTGTTACTGTGTATCTGTATAATGTGGAAATGTGTAATGGGGGTAATGGAAAAAGCTACAAATCGAGTTAATTCTATGCACATAATGTTCATGCGACAAACTCAGAAAGATCGAGAAAGGATTCTCTGATATTAGCAAAAGAAAAAGGGGGGAATGTAGGGTGCATTAGCAGGGAAGGTAGGGGTTAAATAGCTAATGTAGAATAAGCTGAGTCTTAGAGCACAAGGACCCATGATAACTGGCAGAGTCCGGATGTCTTGCTCATGGCAGGGGCAGAACCCTTGATAGATGGCAGGGTCAGGATGCCCTGCTCATGGCAAGGTCTGGACCCTTGATAGGTGGCGGGGTTAGGGTGCCCTGCCCTCAATCAGGATGATAGGGGGGCTGCTTATCCAGATGTTTTAATTCAGCAAAATAGATAACATTAACAAGAATGCAAAACAGGAAAACGGGAGGGGGAACACTCTTGGGTAAGAACGGTATAAAAGAGGGACGCTCGAAGTGGTCGGGGTCCGTGGTGTGACCCCTGCGTGGGAAAGCCCGGACCCCAGCTAGCTGGTAATACTTATTATCTTTCTTCTATTAATAAAAGACAATATATCTATGGTGGTTGTCTCTCTCCCTGTCAGTTCGGATACCGGACCTAACAGGGAGAGTGCCCTTAAATTTTCCTTGAACTGATTAAATCCTCAAAAAACGAACTTTAAGTGATTTTATCTTCACCTGTTTTACTCAGCAAGAATTTAAGAAACTGGGGATAGTATGACACCTATGAGACTCATAGGAGATGCACAGAATCATAGAATCATTATCATTGGAAAGGACCTTCAAGACCCTTGAGTCCAACCGTAAACCCATCAACACTAGGCCTGCTAAACCATGTCCCTATGCGCTTCATCACAGGTGCCTGAACCCTGCCAGGGACGGTGACTCCACCAGTTCCCTGGGCAGCCTGTTCCAATGCTCAACTATTTCTTCCATGTAGAAATTCTTCCTAATGTCTAGCCTGAACCTCCTCTAGCACAACTTGAGGCATTTCCTCCTCCATTGTTCTATCTGTAGTTATTCTGGAGAAGATATTGACCCCCGCCTCACCACAACCTCCTTTCAGGTAGTTGTAGAGAGCAATAAGCTCTGAGCCTCCTCTTCTCCAGACTAAATAACCCCAGCTCCCTCAACCGTTCCTCATAAGATCTGTGCTGGCTTTGTTGCCCTTCTTTGGACATGCTCCAGCTCCTCTATGTCTTTCTTGTAGTGAGGAGACCAAAACTGAACACAGGATTAGAGGTGCGGCCTCACCAGTGCCAAGTTCAGGATGGAAAGGTGGGCATGGAACGCTGAGCAATGCCCATTATTAAGGCATTGAAATTCTCATTGATATTTGATCATTTGCTCATCAAATTCAAATCTCTATGGCTAAAGTTGTGATCTGAGCCTATTTCACTACATTTTGTGCTTCGCTTTACCCTCAGAATCCTTAGTAATCCCCTGTAATTCATAGTTTTTATTAAGAACAAGACTATCTTATAGCCTGAGCATAAAAGCAAGTATCAGTTGCTACATAAGATGACTACAGGTAACACTGGAAATAAAATAAAATTTTTAAAGCATGAACTTACTGGTTTGTGCTTGGACTTATTATTAGATTTCTTTTTCCAGACAGGGAACAACTTCTGGTTTTTGCAGAGGTTTTTTTTTTTTGCCTTTTTTCCCCATTCTGCGTAAAATAGCGCCCTTTCAGTACACCTCGCTTAAAAGAGCCTTTACAAATGCTTAGAATGCCACATCATCAATTCACTGTATATAGTTCTCTAAATAGTGTATATATATATATATACGCTTATATATGCACACTAGCCTAGGACCAGTGATGATGCAATTCCATCATAATTTCACAAAGCACAAGACTGCAATGCTTACAGAAAGGGGAGAATCAGGTTTTAAAAAGCTGCTTTAGTATTTTCTACCCTGCAATGTTCTTTTATAATAGCAGCTCTTTCTTAAGGAATATACTCTGAAGGAATCATGAAGAGGAGTTCAGAATTTCTTAATAATTTAATAAAAAAATAAGTAATACTAGTAGTAGTACTAGTAAATACTTTATAGGTAGCTATATGATCTAGGGATGATAAAACGTCATCAAGGACTGCCTCAAAAAGTTAAAAAAAAAAAAGTTCCAGGACAGAAGATTAACCAGATGCAAAATTAAAATGAGAAAACAATAAGCAAAATATGTTCTCTTCTTCTTTGAGTGTGGAAAATAATTTACACAGTCCAAATGTTTGAAGAAAAAAATAATGATAGTGTTCTTAAATTTAACTTTCAGTATAAATAGTAACATACATGAGAGTGCTCCACCGAGAAAGTTGCTAATGTCAATATATCTGGCCCCATGTTGCAAATACGGTAAATACATCTTTTGCTAGGAGTAGCTTAACCACTAAAAGTTAATGCAAGAAGTAAGTGAGGGGAAAATCTGTCCCCAATATTTTGTGTTGATATTAGTTCTTTTAAAATTAATGTTGAGAACTAAGACACAGTAGTTTTGCCTGGAACAGTTAACATAGTAGAATCTGAGTATTGGATTTCTGAACTAAATTGTTCTGCCATATTTTACTGTTATAATAAAAACAATGCCATCATACCAAGATGCCTAGCATACATATTTGCTTCTTCCTATTTGTAATAGAATAATCATTTTGAATGTCTCTGACACAGCATACAGTTTCCTAAATCCTGGATGAAAACTCCTCTATCAAGGATGGTTTCTAAAGAATAGCAGTATCCATGCATGACACATTATCTTAGAAAATTCCTCACATATTTCATCAATATTGCATAGGTGATTTCACTTATTTATGCACTTGCTGTGTTAAAATGACCTCCATGTCTCTGATGGGTGAGCCACTAATGCCAACGACACAGTAACCTACTAACCTCTCTTTAGAAAGAAACATTGGCATTGATACAAATAAAATAAAAAAGCCAAACAGCAATAAACAGGAGTGTTGTGGTAGCACAAACCATTATGCTAGATGTTAAGATTAGCTAAAATTATGAAGAAATGAGCGTATTGAGAACGAATAGCAGTGAGTCTTATTATATTGCAAAATTATGTTGACTCTGTTTACTGGTTTATGAATTGTAACAGCCTGCATTATCAGCATTATCCACATTATAAAATGTAAATTGGAGAAACATCTCTCATTTCTTAAAAGCTGTGTTACAGAATCACAGCGCTCCCCTGGGAAGTCCGGGCAGCTCCTTCCGAAGTGCAAACCGCCCTCCAAGTCTCACTGAAGACAATAGGAGCAGGGGGCTCTGAGCGCGGTGCAAGCAACGTTCATCACCTTGGAGAAGGCCTTTTATGCAGCTTTCAGCAGCAATTGTTCTAGTGCAATAAATCTACTACTTCACAAAGAAAAAGGAGGCCTTCTCAACCTTTTTTTTCAGAAATAAATGAATCTGAATATTGTAATCTGTAGAGGAAAACAAGTGTTCCTATTAAATTACAAACTTTACATTGCACATATTTACTTTGTTCGACTTCAGAAAAATTTCAGCCTACCACATCCATCAAGATTTAAGCAAACGTGCTGCTGCCAAACCAAACCAATCCATCTACACCGAAATGACATTAGCATATATTTATGTATAGCAGGGGCAAAAATAAAAAGGCCATGGAACCAAAACAGGGGAAAAAAAAAATGTTTTTGAACACGTAACGGAGTGCTTGATGTCATCAGATCCGCAGTGAGTCTACAGAGCAAGCAGGGAAGGACGGAGAGGCTGCCCTGGGTCTCGGGGTCTGCGCACCTGACCACAGAGGCTGGGAGGCAGCAGAAACGCTCCGTGCAAACGCTCCGATCGGTGACGGCCACGTGGTACCTCCGGGCTATTCCCCCCGTTCCGCGGGCGAGGCCGCGGGGGTCGCTCCCGCCGCGCCGCGAGCCCCGCGCGCAGCGCAGCCACCGACCGGGCGGCCGGAGCGGCGCGGGCGGCGCGCGGCCCCCGCCCGCGGGGAGGGCGGCCCACGGGCCCCGCGGCGCCGGGCCCGGCTCGCGCGCGGCCCCTTTGTCTGCCGCCGCCGCGGGGAGGGGAGCGGCGGGGGCGCCCGAGCGGGCCCCGCGGGCTCGGCCTCCCCACGTGCACGCGTGGGCGGCCGCGACGGGCACGCGGAGCCCGTGCGGGCAGCGCCGCAGCGGGGTGCTGCCGCCAGGGCATTACCTGAGCAGTTGATGCCTTTCCCCTTGCCGGTGCCGCCGTTCTGGCACTCGCCGCCAGGCAGGGGGTTGGACGCGCGGCTGGCGGGCAGCGCGGACAGGGCGAGCACCAGGAGGGCCGAGGTGCAGCACAGCGCCAGCGGCGGTGCCGCCCGCGGCGGCGGCCGAGCGGCGGCCGAGCTGCCCGCCACCATGGCGCGGCGGCGGCCGAGGAGCAGCGCCGGGACGGCGGGATGGCGGCGGCGGGCCCACGGCATCAGCCGGAGCCCGGCGTGCCGCCCGAGCGGCACCGCCTCTTCTCTGCCGGCCCGGCGCAAGCCGTGAGCATCCCCGAGCCGCGGGCGCAGAGCCGCTGTGTCCCTCGGCAGCAGCGCGGCGCCCCGCGGCCGCGCTCCTTTGTGCGCGCAGCGCCGCCGCTCCGGCGACAACAAAGGGGCCGAGCAGAGGCGGCGGCTGCTGCTGCTGCTGCCGCCGCCGCCGCTGCGGAGGGAGAAGGAGGAGGAAGAGGAGGCGGTGATGGTGGTGGTGGTGGTAGGGGGAGAAAGCACACGTGATGGGAGCCCCCTCCTCCGAGAGCCGCAGGGGCGGCGGGGGCTTCGCGGCGCCCGGCGGGCAGGGCGGGCGGCGACCCGCGCGGCGGGGGCGGCGGCGGCGCTGCCTCCCGCGGCAGCCGCGGCAGGAGGTAGGGGCCGCCCGGAGGCGCCGCGGGGCAGCGGTGAGGGGCGGGGGGGCGGCCGGGCTGCGCCGAGCGCCCTCGGGCAGCGAGAGGGCAGGGCCAGGTGCGCGCTGCCTTTGTCACCCGGCGAGACCGTCCCTCGCTCCTTGGCCAGCTGGCGCGAGGGGCGGTGGGTGACGGGGAAAGCGAAGAGGTCCTTTTTATTCCTGATTAATCGCAAGGCTTGTTGATTTGATTTGAGGTGTGCAGGAACCCAACAGCTATGTATAACAGGAGAATTTTTTACAAATCCACATAAATGTAGTGGCTTTTGTTGAAGATTTATTTATTTATTTATTGCATGGAGACACTTCAGAGAATCAGAAGATAGAGTGGCAGGCATGTCTGGAGCGCACATGCTCCATGTCTTACAGTGTGGCTTGAAACACTGTGTAATTTGACAGCACTGGAATCATTTTTACATAGGGAACGCATAGGAAGTATTTGTATATTCAATGAGAATTTTTCCTGATTCAGTTGTGGCTTGTATTTGGGGCTTTTTTTTTCAACATGCTCTACAAAATGTTTGTTGTTCTGGACCAAGACCTGCCCATTTAATTTTTTTTTTTTTTTTTTTTTTTGGTGGTGGTGGTGCTGTTTTTTTTGTGTATATGTATGTGTAAATTAAGGGCTATTTTATTTTATACTTCATAGTACCAAGACTAAAAGAGCAGTTTTCTTTCAGTATATGACAGTCATCGCTGTTTCTGCAAAGTAAAGATTTTACTGTAATTATTTTCTTTTTTTTAATAGGGTTGATAAAGGGGAATATGGTGAGATCTCAGAAGACCTCTGCTGCTTGGCAAGGAATCTTAACTGCTCAGAGCCTTGCTTTTCTTTATCTAGGTTGTCTCAGATACACTGGCTACTGTATTTAAGGTTTGCTCAGGCATTTGTATTTTGCAGTCTGGCAGGTACAGAATCACAGAATGATTAAGGTTGGAAGGGACCTCTAGAGATCATCTAGTGCAACTCCCCTGCTCAAACAGGGACACCCCAGAACACGTGGCACAGGGCAGCATCCAGGCGGGTTTTGAAGATCTCCAGAGAAGGAGACTCCACAACCTCTCTGGGCAGCCTGTTCCAGGGCTCTGTCACCCTCAGAGGAAAGAAGTTCTTCCTCACATGGAGATGGAACTTCCTGTGCTTTGAGTAGTACCCACGTACAGCCCAGGTGTACCCAGGGGCTTCTGGGGCTTCAGGACATGGGATTGGCACTGATCTTGTGTTCTGAAGCTAGTACTTTGCTATTGTAGGAGTAAATACACCAGATAGTCCTTTCCTTAAACAGAACAATATTCATCTTACCTTAAATATGTTAGAAATCACTCCTTGCTGAGAGTCTGCATCAGATCTTCTCTCGTCTACTTACTTTTTTGAAAGCTCCTTCCAATGCCCAGCTTAAACGTGTTCAATACCTACTTGTTCCTGTACTGAGCTTTACTGAGCTTTAGTTTAGACATTTCTCTCGCCCTTGCATGTATGCTTGTAGTGTGTTTACAGGCAGCAGTCATACCCACTCTCAAGTCTAACTTCCTGCACCAAACACAATTTGCATTCAGCTTTCTTCAGCATAGTTGTCAGGAAACGTGTAACCATTTTTACAAAGTATTGGCACTGTATTTTGCAATGGAGGAGAAATTAGAAAATATCCTGATTTCTTTTGAATGACCCTTTCTCATACATACATCTTTTATATGACCAAAGCACACTGATATTTTGGGGTCATATTGTGGCAACACTTTCTATTTGTCTGTCATTTACAGTCTATAATAAAAATGCTTTTAATGAGTGTCTAAGTGCCTTGTATTTATCATTATTGAATTTCATCTCATTTCTATTATTGTAGTCTTCTAAATCATCTCTGTATGATATTCTGAACTTCCTTTCTATGAATAATCCTGGCCATCTTTTTTGTTATCAGCAAACTCCAACTTTTATGCTAGTGAAAATGCATAAAAATATTCATCACAAAACTTTAAGAGATAGTATTGTTAATATCTCTCACTTTAAACATTCCCTGTCGGTATTTGTAGCAAGCTCCCAACTTAATGTACAGCTTTGTTAGACTTCCCCATCTCTTTCAACTGACCTAGACAATGCTTATGTGGCATCATATGAAAGGTTTAAACAAATCCAGATAGATTATAAGTAAATCTTACAAGAGGTGGTTCTTTTTTTGTTGTTGTTTTTGTTTTGCTTTGCTTTGGGGAGGAGGGGTGGAGAAAAGGCATGGCTCCTAAGGTAGATAATATGCCATTTTTTTGCTAGGAAAGTCATGTTTGAGTTGTGTTAGCTGTCTGAGTGCGTCTCTAACTAGCCTTAAGTGATACAGTCATGCTTGACTGCCAAATTCACACTGAGTGAATACCGGCTACCTCTCTCTCTGATTAAAAAAATAAATACATAAAAATTAGCACTCCTCTGCCAGCTAAAGAGCCAAAAGAGCTCTGAATGGGTTTAAACAAACTGTTTCTGTGATACAGGTTGACAGAATGCCACACTGAGGAAATGACAGCTCAGATATGTCTTTGAGACCATGTTAAATTCCGCCACATATGGTACTTTCTATCTTTGTCTAGTAAATTTTACTTTAATTATACCATGATTACACTTCTGCTCACTTCCACTTGCTGTCTTGTGAAAGCAGGAAACTCTGCGGGTTTGCAGAGCACTTGAACACAAGCAGCAGTTTTTCAGAGTGTGCTGCAGGTAAACCCAGAGATTTTGCTTTCTTTCATTTTTCTCCAGGAATTGTAGAAACGATGAGGCATAAGTAAGCAGTATGTAAAAGCAGTGAAAAGCAACCAAGCCAGTGAGAGGGATTACTTTTGCCAAAGATCTGGGTATGATTTAGATGCATTTGATTGATTGATAAAGCACTGTTTTATTTCATCTTAGAGCACAAAATGGAGAGCAGAGATCTGTAATCATGTGAAATAATTGAATTGTTCAGAACCTTGTGTGTCATATAACTGTGTGAAACATTAGAATCTTACCCTTGCTGGCTTTTTGCCAAAGAATTATGCCTGTAAGTCTTAACTTTGATTCTTAACCAAAAAATAATGTTTCTAGCACCTGAAGTTGTGAAAAAGATAATAGAGTATAAACTGGAGCAGTTTCATCAAGTCAAATCTGCAATCAGTCTGAATAAAATACCTCAGGACATTATAAACTGTTCCACTTCTGATCTTTTTATTAGAAACTACTAGGATACTCAGTTTGTCCAGGAGTTGATTTCATTTCTCTGTCCCCACCTGTTTCATCCTCAAAGCCAAAACTTTCAAAACCCCAGCTGATACTCACCCAAAGCTAATAACTTCTGCATTTACAACCTTGCTAGTACAAATAAAAATCTTTAGTATGTAGTTCAGCAGCATTTTGGCGATATAAAATAATAGTGCAATATCAAAACAGTGAAAAATGACCAGTTTGTACTGTTTATGGTCTTTAGTTTCATGTGTAGTTAGTTCATTATTCAATTTCATAACTAATTGATTCACAACAAAATTACTTTTATCTCTATAGAAATTCTCCTGTGTTGACCATGAGTACTGCAGAATTCAAGTGTGTGACCCAGGATTTAGTGTTGGGTGACTTTATAGTGCATCTAGATAGGATAGATCTATCCTGCAGACCTCACACGGGTTGGTTTCACCCTGCACACCCACTGGTGATGCAGATGCTCCTTTTGAGTCTTCCTTCAGTGGAAGGCTCTTTGTTGAACGGGAAGGTTCATGCAGATACTTCATAGTATCTTCCACAGTACTGTCTTGGGCCTTTCAGTCTAGGACTAAAAATGCAGCATCAGTCTCAGATCAACATTTTTCCCTTGTTTTCAAAGTTTGACAACTTGAGCTTTTCCTGTCGTCAAGAGGCTTACCAAGTGATTCACAATTTTGATGCCTGTCGAAACTCAGAAAAAGATTCATAGGCTTATAGGTCAGACTGAATTTGCTGCCACAGTAATGAGGACAGATCAAGGACAAGACATTAGGAAAGACAGACTTGCTCCTGCTGCTCCTAGGAAGTTGGAAAGATGCAGATGACACCTACCTCTGCCTCCTCTGCACAACTGGATCATGGCTCTGAGAAAAGCAACATAGGCAGTGGGGCACTGGCAGCAGCCTGCTGCCTTCACCAGCAGCGCCCTTGGCCAACGCATAGAGCTCCTGCCAAAGCCTCACCAATTTTTGAGGTGGAGACACTTGTAGAATAGTTGTCCTTAGGCAGCTGAAACCTCTTTCCCTTGGGTCATTCTAGAGTACCATGTCTCTCTGTTTTGCATCTTTTACCTCATTCTTGTGTTTCTTTTCTCTTTTTCTCCTGCTTCTTTAACCTCTGATTTTTTAGACATTTGCCTACTTTTTTTTTTCTTCCATAATTTTCCGTCCTTCACCTCTTTATTCACCATGGTGCCACATCTAATCTTGTAGTTATTTTTCCTCTCCTTTCCCAGAATTTCTTTCTTCTGTTAAAAGACAGATCCGTTCGGGTCAGCAGGACGATTCCTAAGAATGCTAGAGACACATTTCTTCTTGTGTCTTCAAATTGTCAATCCTAGTTCATTTCTCCACAATTGCAGCAATGAACTTATCATCACACTGTCCTACTGGATCATTTATACTACTGAATATGATTTCCAGATGTTGATAAATGCTTATGTCTGTTATAGATTGGACTATTTCAATTCTTTGTTAACAGGGGCCACAGTGAATATATCTAGGCTGCAGCTAATTCATAACATTTTGACCTAAGGCTAGGTGCACAAGGAAAGTGATATATTGAATTCTACAGATTTTTTACTGCATCTGTAAAAATAGGGTGGTTTTAAAATTCTGTTTTTTGTTTTGGGCATTTTAAAGGCAAAAATACAGTATACTTCACTGAACTTGAGCTGTATTGCCCGAGCAGTGCTCTGTATTCTGAATTAGATGTGTATTTAGTTAGGCACAATCTTCAGTTAATGAGTATTAGAGGTTTTGCCAGTTATCCCCCTTGCTTTGAGAATATTCTTCATGTTGTTATCTGCAGTTCTTAATCAAAAATGTACAAGCAGATTAAAGAATGACATTTTTTATGCTACATTCCATTGCTCCTAATGGCCGGTTTTAGTGGTATATATGCTGTAAAATATTCTCAGACATTTTTATCAAAGAGCTCTGTAATTTCTTTTTTTTTTTACAGAGCACACAGGTGAATGCAGCATATTGTTTGTCAACCCACTAAAAACATCCAGAAAAGTGCTATTACTTCCCTGTGTTTTGGCAGTGTGCAACTCAAAATTACATAGGCTTTTTATTTTTTTATTGTTATATTGTATTGCATTTCCCAGTCTAATTTTCTTCATCCTTATGCTGTTCTACCGCTATACTGCATGTCTTTTCAAAGATTATTAACAATTTCCATGACACTGAAAGTTGATTTCTTTTGTTAGACATTCAGCCTTCTCAAACATAGCTTTATGCTTTGTTATCAATGGCTATCAGTTTTGTGCTTGTATTATTATCAAATGTTCAAAACTTCATTTTCTTACATATTATTCTAGAGTTTTGCTCAAAAAGAGGAAGATCATATTGTTCTTGATTCGCATTACATAGAATGCTTATAAGCACAAAAAAGTCACATTTTCATTATGTCAATATGTAACTGTATATTTGGGGGGGGAAATGGAAGAAAACTTTTTACACATTTTTAACACTCACAGTTCTTGTGGCATATAAAATAGGTATAGGGCAAGGTACCAGCTCCAACTTAAGGCATGTTCATCTTAATAAGAGATTAGAGTCCAGAGTAATGACATCCTTAAATTATAACCTTGTTTTTCCACACACACACACACAAAAAAAAAGAATTTCCAAATCTTGTGGAAGATCAGTATGCGTCCTTAACACAGTAATGTTTCTTTTTTCAGCACACCAATAAGCATTTGCAAGCCATGACTTATAAATGGGACATTTACTGGATTTCCAGAACCTTGTGAAATTTCCTTTGGTGGACAGTAAAGACAAATGGATGAATTTCCAGAACTTGTCTAATATGATTACATCTGTGACCAGAAATATGAGACTATTTGGTATTTAAAGTGGTTGGACCATCAGCTATGATGTTGCACATGTTTGTCTGCCTTCCCAAAGTTTTCAGGACAAGAACAAGACCCATTATATGAAACATTGTGCCATCTGACAAATGGTAGCACATTGGTGCGCCTTGGCGCGGGTGCCTCTGGAAAGATGGCAGCTCTGACAAATGTGTGATAAAGGTTTTCTGGTGAATTAGGATGCTTTCACAATGACTTGTCCATTAAAGGAAAAAAAAAAAAGTTCTAGCTGAACCAAACATTGTCTACCATCCATTTGTCCGTATCACAGAATACTTCTAAAACCTGTAAGATTCAAGGAAGTATTCTCTCTATATAATACACATAATATGTGTATTATGTCAGGAAATGGCACTAATTGATTGTAACTGGGGAGTAGGCTAAATTGGCTGACATACATTAATCAGTATGAAAGCATTGACTAAAACTGTTAAGTGAGATGTACTACATTTTACATGCGGAGAAATGCTCATGTTACATGACAACCATGCAGCCTGAAGAGGTGCAATAAAAGGCTATTTATATTTTATTATTTTGTCTCCAAAGATGTGATTTTATAGATGCTGGCATGAGTCATAGCTGACTTTCAGAAAAGCATTAGTCCCTTTGTTCTTCATCAGGTCATTCATACTACTGATGTCTGAGATGATGATCTTTAGACCCTGCCTGCTAGATTTCGTGCTTTTACAAAAGGAGAAATAGAATTACATGTGAGTCACAAAACTTCAGATTACACTAAAATACAGATTTTACCGCAGTGCCTTCTATGTCTAGTAGCATAATATATAGTGGACTTGTTGAGATAGCTCTGAATATTTATATTCCTTCCAGAATAGCACAACAGGATTCCAAATGTTGTGTTGGGATTGGTGATAGGATTGCCACTAGGAAAGAGAACAGATTCTGGAGTGAAAACTGAATTTCAATTTGGAAACAATGAGACTGAGAGGAAAAAGAAAAAAAAAAACTTTTTCTTGACTAAGTTGAATTCTACAGAGCATTTTTCTAATTTCTCATTGAGTATTTATTTATTTAATCTCTTGCTGATTATTGACCAATATCAGTGAGATAACAGAGTGCAGTTCACACCTACTGCTTGTTTTATTCTGAGAATTCAAAATGTAAAAGGCATTTTTTCTATGATTTAAGCATGTTGAAGTTTAATTTTTAAAAATATGTGTAAATGCATTTGTAGTAATGATAGGAGGTAATCTCTTTTTAGAAATCCATAATTTGAAGGAGAAATAGTTCATGTTTATTCAGCTTTACATTTTAAGTAGAACAAGAGGACCTGACAAAGATTTTCAGATTCTATATTTATTTTTGTCTCTTGCGGTGTTTAAAATATGCAACATCTATATTACTTCTATACATTACTTCAAGATACATTCTAGTAGGCAGAAAAACATGTTCTCCAGAGACATGCATTGGTTCTAGAGTGCACCCAGCCTGCAGCAACTGTGGGTAAGAAAGCTGAGGCTTTGAAGTTTCCGCAGGAGTGTTTTCATCTTTACTTCCCTTGCCTATCATATTTTCACATTTTACTCAGGCTTTTAGCCCATGGAAACCTCTGCTGTGAGAGTTGCACAAGAGCTGTACAGTACAGCAGCTCCTCCAGTGTAACCGGTATTGGTATGAGATCAGAGTTGACCCGTCAGTTTAACTGAGGAGAAAACATTAAAGCTGTTCTTGTAGTAAGAAACAAGGTGATTTTAATTGAGTCATGTGTGTCATTACACATGTGCTCCATGCATATTACCTCCCCTCCCAGGACGTTTTCTTTATTGTGGTCTTGTGCATCAACATTCTCAACACGCCTGTGAATGTGAAGAGGACAGGCTTGCTACTTGCAGAACCTGAAAGACTAAATCAAAGATTATGCCTCAGGACTGGATCTGGTGTTTCTTATTTCGCTATATACTATTAGATAGGACAAAAAACTGACTTCTTAATTGCATTATGGAAACCTGCACCACACAGAGCTGCCAAAGCAAGTTCCTCCGCTGCGTCTCTTAAAACCCTCTCTGCAAGGCAGATGTTGGGCTAGGAAAGAGGAAGAAACCTCACCTGCCACACAGGCCTGTGTATTTGGAGCTGACCAGAATATGAGAGTTCTTTGACAGATTGCTGTTGGATTGACCTCCTCATTCTGCTGCCCTGATTTATTTCAGTTTGAAAGATTAAATGAAAGACTGGCTCCTTTAGACAATAAACACTCAGAACATAACTCTCCTGGTGGCAGGTCTTTTGTACAGTATTTTAAAGATAAAGCTTTTCAGTTTTCAGAGTTGAAATAATTAGTGATTTGTGACAAGTATCAACTATCCCCTCCAACCAGCACTTATGTGAACTTAACTGCAAGTTTTTTGAAAAGATGATACAACTACTTACTTGAATAAGTACTAATTTCCCTTCAGTATTTAGATGCCAAAGCATACTGCAAATACCTGCAGCTAAAAATCCCATCTAGTTATATTGTATACATGCAGATGTCTAAGAAGAAAACAATATTGAGTTCCTTCCATTGTTATCAGAGATTATTGTGAGAGAAGCAGAAACGTGTCTTGTTAGTTTATGATGTGAGAAGAATGATGTGCAAGACACCTTGTCAAGAAAGGATTAGAACTAAGATAAATTATTAAATGAAATAATTATTTTTGGTTCAAAAAGTTACTGTTTTTATGGCAATTGTACATAGCATTACTTATTTCTACTAGGGAACAGAAATTTTGAGTTTTCTGATTGATTAATGAGTTACCGAGAGCTTTGTTAGGGAATAGGTAATCTTTTCACATTACAAATTTTATATTACAAATCTTTTTATATTTCATATTTGTATTAATTAGATAAAGGCAATTTCATGTATGAGATGTAACATGACAACATAAAAATAGGTACTCGTCATTTGTAGGTTGTAAGATGCCCCTATAAATTTGTTGACTTGTAAGATACAAAGGGCAGTCTCACCCAGAAAACAAATCAACAAACATAATGAAAAAATAGCTGCATTCAGAGGTATGCGTTATCTCCATCAATACCCTGTGAACCAGACTAGGATCCAGACTAAGCGCTACTGTGTACGTGGGTTGCACTAATATGCAAAATACTTCAGAAAAGTTGATGATAGAAGATTATTTACAAGAACATTTAGATGTGACATCTCGGGGTTTACTTAAGTCCTCAGACTAGAATTATGTTTGGCAACATTTTTACTAATCCTTCCAAAAGGTCAGACACGCAGTGGACCCTCAAGATCCCAAGAGGCAAGTGTTCAGTAACCTCCAGATCTGGGCTCTTTGGAAAGATATTTTGATGTGTAAATGGCAAGGATGGTGTGCTGAACTCTTCTGAAAATCCAGTGCTTAGTATCTGTTTCATTTATCAGCCATTTAAAATAATAGTTTTGACAAAGACTGTTACACCTAACAGAAATGCAGCTTCTATTACAGCATCTTCCCACTACCTTTCAATTTTTTCCAGCTTTGATATATTAATTTATTTGGGGCAGTAATGTTCCAATTATGCTTTCAGCACAGCAGCATTTCCTTTTGATATGAATCAGCAAGGGCAGTGGTATTATTTTAAAACCTGCATGGCAAGGAAGAAGAGGTGAGACCTATATTTAAGATAACTAGTAATTTCCATTATAGATTATCTTGCAGCAATATTTAAACAAATGCCATTTCTCCATGTGTGGTAGAGTCAGAAAGCCAGGTTCCCTTTTGTTGGCCTCAGAAAAAACGGAAAAGGGCAACTTTCAAGTAATAGCATTTTTCCACATATCATGTATGTTGTTTTTGTAAGAAACACCACAAAACCAAAACCTTTCACCTCAACAGAATATTCCTGCACCATTGGGGAATGAGTGCTGGCAGTGCACCATGTACCTCATTTCAAAGGCTGTGTGGTAGTGCCTACATTCTCAGTGTCACATAGTAGCTATAGAAATGGAAATTTGGTGATGTATGGCTCGGATTCAGGCAGATCACCAAATAGGCTGCATTTACATCAGCAGGTAGTGCAGACCAAGGGGAGCAGATCCGTGAAACGGCTAGTGCTGAGGAGCAGGTGCCAACGCTCTGGTCTGTCCTCATGAACTGAACACCTATTAGCATCCGGATTACATATTCCAGTTAACTGTCATGTAAAAAGAATCAAATGCACCTATCAATCAAATTCATGTGTTCAGGGACCACTCTGTAATGTGGATCAAAACAGGATCATCAGGATGACTGGAAAATGTACTTGCGGAATGCACTCCCAATTCCAACTAAATAATGTAGATGCACTCCAGAGAGAGTAAAGGTTGTGTTTTCTGCATCTAAAAGGTGTTCTTTCTCTCCAGGGAGCCTCGCTGCATTTTCCTCTGCAGGGAGCTGTGCTTCCAGGAAGAAGATGATTCAAATGTGATGCAGGGTATAGAACTGTGGCCATGGTGCTTTACTGCGGTTTTCTAGCTGTAGCGCCTGAGAGCTATGGGGGGCAAGGGGAACCAGAGAGAAGTCTTGGCTTACTACTCATACTCACAAACTATCATTAAATATTGATTGAAATCAGTCTGAGCATTCGATTTGTTTATTTTGGTGTGTTTGTTAGTAACATGGAATATGGAATAGTTTATGAACCCACAATAAGCAAATGGCCTAACTTCTAAAATATGCGCGTCATTTCTAAGGAAGTAGCAAGAAAGGGGCAGTGTATGACTAGAAGGTTTAAAAATACTGCTAGCTTATGCACCCACACTGATCATCGTATAATGTAGAACCAGGTAACATAATTTTATTGATTTACCTTAAAAGAGTTGTTTTGTTAGGTCTGATCACCATGATTCCATTCAAACCAGTGACTCCTGAATCCAGTTGAAGCAAATGCAGGTATGTGACAGCCGTGGCCTCATCATTCTTGAATTTGGACCAACTACCTTAAAATGAGCACTGTCAAAAAGGAAAGCACACAGGTTCAGTCCTCACAAAGTTTCTCAGCAGATTGGTGGGACACTGCCATTGGTTGTTTTCTGTTTATGAAATGTATCTGGAATTTCCTTTTCTCACAGCTCTCTAAGCAAACAGTATATATTCTGTAATTGTTACCCTTGTTGCAAGGACTGGAAACATTCAGTCTCAGATCTTAGTTACTGAACAGACAAAATGCATTTGCAGCATTTGTTTACTTTACAATTGACAGTTACAGCTATGCTGGAAATCTACCTTTAATCTTGGTTAGATACTTCTGAAGTCTCATTGCTGAGCTTGAAGAATTAGAGTCCTTATGTATAAGTATTCTACTTTTTGTCATCTTAGATCAATATGACTTACATGACTTAGAAAATTATAATAAATCTGCAGTCAGCATATCTTTAACAGAGTTATAGTTCTGAGAGTTCTAGGTCATACAAGATGCAATTTTCTTCAGTTGTTTCCATCCTCATGTTTCAGAAATTGGTATTCGTATATAATCCTATTAAATTTGGTGTTTTACTGTATATAAGGTAATCTGCTGTATCTGGGGACACTTAGGAAATTTACTGCAAATTGGCATGTGAGACTGTGTATGAGAGAGAACACGATCTCTTTCTTGTCTAAAACAAGTCAATTATTCTGAAAAAAAATGTTTTTTTTTTTTTTTTTTGTGAAGTGAGACATAACAGCACAAAAGTATTTGATATTCAGGGATATAATTAAATACTTCTAGCCCTGTGGAAGTAGCACATTACTTTGAAGATGCTGCTTACAGAGTAAGACATTATACATTTCAACTGAACAAATGAGACTGTAGAGTGCGATCAGAAACAAAATGTGAAAAGGTTACTGATAGCTGAGGCTAGATTTGTATAGCAGGCAATAATTCCAGTATCAACAATTGGCATCAAAATGTAATACTAGAATGGATTGCTCTCCAAGGGAATTCACTGGCAAGAGAATTTTCAAAAATGATGGTTTTTTTTCCTAATTATAATGAAATCATGAATTTAAATGTGGAAAAGCATTATTGCATAGTACTACTAGATGTGGAAGTTGTCAATAACTGCCATTTTAACTGCCTAATTAAAAATAAATAAATAATAAAATAAAAACCAGGTCCTCAGTGAGGCTAGCTGGACTGCTAGCAAGTACCAGACGTACATTCAGCGTACAGCTACACTGATAATTCGGATCAATCCTGCAAACCATTTCACACTCCCTTAAGCCACTTCTTTTCCTTGTAGGTCCTTAAGGGCCATCTGCATTATTCTTCTGGTTGCTCCACCAGAATTGTTTTAATTTTTGCAAATTGTTCTCTTTCCTCCTTCCTGGTAGTGAGGAGAAGTAAGAGACGGAACACTAAAATCAGGTGGCACCTGCTGTTTACGTGATGGAATTCAGGAAGAGGGAGCTATGTGGTGACCTTTCTGCACTTTTAGAGCCTCTGCTGGCTTTGAAGCAGCTGGTAAGGGCCGGACAGAGATTAGCAGCAGTGTATTTGCACTGTTTTCAACCCGGGCTGCATCACAGCTCCTCAGGGAAGCTGGTGATCTTAGGCTACTGACAGCAGATCCAGTGTGGACACCGGGTCCTAGTTCTCCAGCCTAGAGCACTGCCGAGGTGAAGCCATTTACCACGTGCAGGCTGCTAGCTGGCCGGGGTTACAGGCATGAACCTCCAGCAATGACACAGCAGTTCAGCAGAGCTCCTGGCTCACCCTGAGGCTGCCATGGGTCAAAGCAGAATGAATTATCCTGCAGGGGAACAACGCAGACTTAAGGGGAACCTTAGTAACCAGTATAGAGAATGTCCTCAGCTTCTAACGTTGTTCCCCACTTGTCATGGAATTTGCTTCAAAACAGCTCCTCAGCCTCAGTGTAGGAATTGAGTAGGTCAACATCCAGCCGTTGCCAAAGCCACAGTGTTATTCACCAATTGGGTTTTCCATTATTACCATGAGTGACATTTTCTAGGAAGCAGCTGATGAATGCTAGTTTGCTATCCTTCTGAAGATATTCCTGGATCTGTAAGTTTCCCCTTCAACTACAGTAATTACTGATTCCTATAAATATCAGCAAAATCCTGTGCAACAGCTGGGTCTGTCCCTACATTTGCACTTCCTCCTGGGACTATAGGTATGATGTTGTGCTCCTTCCCCCTTGATGTACTCTTCTTCCCCTGCTGCCAATCTGACCTCACCACAAACAGCGTCCAGGCCTAGCTGATCGTGCACCAACTAAAATCCACCTAGCCTGCAAGGATCACTAGGAGTCATTCACCTCCCTGATGCTCTCCCTGTCCCATGTAGGGGACAGCCCAGAGCCCATTGCGTGTTCCTGCACGGCAGTAGGCTGTGCTGCACAACCTCCTCTTGAGCAGGCACGCTCCTCGGGGTTACTCCTTACTTCTTGGGGTTTTTCAGGGAATCTCTTGTTGAGAGATGCGTTACCCGTGACAGATCCTTGGTAAGCAATTAACAGCAAGCTGAAAATTTGCAAAACTTTGTGAAACTTTGTAAAGTTTTATCTTGATTGATTGTGCACATAACCTGTTAGATATAAATCACTGATCAAGTCTGGGACTAAGACTGGATCCAGCTGCACCCAGACATCTCCAAGAAAGAGTTTGGAAAGCAAGGGGATCCATTCTGAACCTCACGACTCAGTGGGAGGCTCTCTCTGCACACTTCCATCTGACCCTGTACTCCATGCAGCAAATATGTGAGTGAACCTTGCCTTTGAACCTTGCTAAATCTTGATCGATATCTGCTAGGTCATTATCTGCCCTTAGTATTGCTGCTTCGCTTTTATGAGTGAAGTGCAACACTCCTCACTCATTCATGATAGCAGGACATAATGCTTGAGAGTTAAAGGACATGGTATTGGTAGCATATGGGAGGGAGGTGGAAAGTGTAAAGACATTTGGACTCCTGGCTTGGTGAAGTAAGGCAAAAGGCCATATAAAATGGAGGAGGAGGCTAAGTAAGGACAGGGGTACAGAAAAATAAAGGACTATTGTTTTTTGGAAATACTGAAGCGTGAGTGCAGGGTATAGGGTCAGAAGGTAGGGTATAGAGGTTGAATAGCTGGTGGTAAGGGCTGCTATGGATTCCGCTAGCCAGAGGGTTGAGAAAGGGTTAAGAGAACTTCAGAGCTAGGGATCAGAGCAAGTGGTATTAGAGCAGGATGTTGTCAGACAGAGAACTAAACAGCTGGACATGAAAGCCATTGAGAACTGTTCTAGTGTTCTGAGGACATACTGCTTTCAGAAAACAAATCCCTCATCTCTGGAAAAATGGAGCAAAGCAGGTTTGTCCCAGGAGCTTAGGAACACAACTCCGGTTTTCCGGTTCTTCCACTAGCTCTCCCACTCAGTTTACCTTGCATACTTGCTATAAACTATTCTGGGATGGGAACATCTTGCTCCCTTTTGTCTATCTTTCTCGCTCTTGTAGTTTCCATGGAACAATTAATATCTATTGGATCAAAGAGAATGTTCTCTAGGTGAGTAGTTAAATCACCTTTTGGGAAATAGGAAAAGTAAATTAAACCCTTACAGCTATGGCAGGAAACTGAACTTCTGGTATCCCACCTTTCTTCTAAGCACCATAAAATTTATGATGATGAATTTGCATAATGTCCCCCTTTTATAATTCTTTTTTATTACAAACATATTTCTCCTTCTCCTACATATACTCCTAATTTTCATCACTACTGTCAAGTCTATTACGAGAAATGATCAAAATCAGAACGAAGGATTCGGGCTGCAGATAAGTTGTTGCATTAACAAGGTCACATTTTACATGTATTTTCTTAGGCAGAGTCGTGTCTCCTATTTTCCCTGTGATATCAGAGGGATTTTGATCTGCCTACCCACCATCAGGCATGACAATATGTATCATATATGTTGTTGCTAGAGTAAGGTGAAATGAAAGTTCCTGTTGAAAAAGTGTCTGTTCTAGGTGCCCTCAAATCCTCATACATAAAAGCAGGGAACATGGATATTTTAGGAGAATTAAGTGAACTTGTAACTGTATTTTTTTTCCGAGTAATCATGAACTATAGGACCACTAACCCACTATCACTTATAAGCTTATGCAGAGATAATTATTTTTAACAATATTAATGGAGAGGCAATAATTAATGCAAAAGTCAATGTAGCATGCATACATTGCTAGCAATGCCGATAGTTAGCCTGTCACACACAAAGCGATCCCCAAATCAAAAATCCAAAACTATAGCATCACACTGCTGTCCCAAGAAGAAGAAACTGAAAAATTAACTCTGGGAAGAAAAAGCAGCAACAGAGCCTTAGATAAGCTCCTGGACAGAAATCAAACCAGCCAGAGAGAGAATCATTCTCTACAGTATATTTCTTCCACAGGGACAGAGATATATGTTTTAAATGAGCCCTGGTCAAGCGTCCAAGTGTACTGGGAAAGTTTTCTGCTTATTGAGGGTCATCAGGCGAGGTGTCTTAAGGTGGCAGCCAAATTAGCCTCACAGAGAATGCATCTCCATGCAAGGAGAATATTTCTGTTTAAGAACTGACACATTTTATATAAACATGTGTATACATATGCTTGTATGTACAGATATATATGTATGTATTTATGTATAAATGCCTATTCATTTATATATACATTTATGCATAAATACATACACATATAAACACACACTATTTATATGGGCAACTTCCCAGTTTAAAGATGCTTTCAGAGGGATCCAAGATCCATTTAATATATTCTGTGATTTATTTGAATTGAGAGAGAAAGAAAGGGGGGATTTTGCCAGTGAATATTCTGAATGTTCAATTTGAAAGGCTATTTATGAAGCATCTTGCCAGATGTGTTATTAATGACATGTAAGGAGGCATTTTTATTATTACTATGGCTTACATTTTTCAAGACATATCACAGTTCTGATATGACTTAATAATAAAATCTGCAGTTCTGATAGCCTTTCTAAGCAAGATTTGGGAGGTTATGCTTGTCTCTGTATTTCTGACGGCATTTTGTAATACTAATTACACTCCAGAAAGCTTATATGCTTTCAAAGGATATTTATGTACTAAATGCCTAAAATTATGCTAAACTAACAGTGAGGGATACATATGATTAACACATAACAGTTTTCAAAGTGATACTGATTTGATTTGTAAATTTATGCTTAAACTTATCCTATTTGGTTCAGCAATCACTGAAATATAACAAAAGCAAATTTAATCCAGTCTTTGTAAAAGAATTCACTTGGAGTCTAAGGACATAAAGTATTATAATAAACACAGTTTAGGAAAAGAAACAGGAGATGCCAAAGAAATCCTTATGGATCTTAGGTTGCTTTCAGCAAATATTGAAAAATAGGTAGTAACTTAGAAATACTCAGCGGTATACTCACATATAGAATGACAATGAAAGAGAGAGAATGTTTGATTCCAATTTTATTTATATAGTCCAATTTATTTATAAAGTCCAATTTTACTTATATATATGTAGCTAAGATATTAGTAATTAAAAATATGGTATAAATGAATACCCTTTACAGAGAGAAAATTTCTGTTTTCAGATCACATATGTTTTAGTCCAGACAAACATTTGAAGCTTTACACAACTATTTTTAGAGTATATCTGGAAAAAAATCTGAAACAGATAATTTACTTCATATTTCACTTGGTCACACATTTTATATGTGAAAGAACAGTCATTTTTTCATATCTGAAATATCTGAATAGAATATCTTAAAAATATTATTCTTTTGAGGAATACTCTAATAATTATTTGCTTTTTTCTCAGATATTTCTCTAAAAGACTTATTTTTCTTGGAGTATAAGTATACTGAGTTTGTGGCAGAATCCATTTAATTTACTGAGTTTATAAGACCCATTATTAGGTATTCCAAGTCCTGAAAATTTAAACATTGCATCACAATGAAGAAAACACATACAGGTAAATAATGTATTATTCTGCAGGAGAGCTTGCTGTCAGGATACTACGATGCATTTATAATTAATCCATGAAATTGCCTCACTCGAAAAAATTACTGACCTCTGGTGGTGAGTGTCTGGAGTGTCTCTTCTGCAAGATCATTGTATCTCCGTACCCAGCACATTCCCAAGTTTGTCTGTCCTGACTGACAAATATTTAGACAAATATTTAGTTTTATTATTTAGAGTGCTCTACTTTATTTAATCATAGCATGGGTAACTTCTTATGATAATGTGATAAATATGCTCTTAATTTTTTTTTCTAGTTTCCTTTTTTTTTTTCTTTTTTTTTTCTTCTTTAGTGCAGATCTTGTAAGCCACCACTCAGCCTGAAATCTACTAACCTTGGAGGCCAGCAAGGTTCCTTGATGATGTTGCAAGCATCCATAGACATTCATTTACAGATCTCTTATAGTAAAAGTACTCATGATTATTAACCATCAGTTCTTACAAACAATACAATATTCCAATCAGCTTTCTTCAGTAAAAGTTGCATTTTCATGTCTGTCAGGTTACCTAAGGCTAAATTATGTTGCTATCAGTTAGTCATCTCTGCAATGCATTAAGATATCAGGAATTCAACCCTAAACAGTCAGTAGGAAAAAAAGGGCAAAACAGTGCCACACAGCAGAAGATAAAATATTTTAAAGTTTTTTAACTATGAAAATCCTGTTAAAACCATGAATGCTGTAAGTTAAAAGCACATGAGATTTTTTGCTATTGTTTTGCTGTTAGTTTGATCAAGCAAGCATTCTTTGCTGTGAAGGGCTTCAAAAACTGAAGCTGTGCTTCCTGGTGAGGCTGTCCTGGCTTTGGGTATTGTGATGGGTGGGCAAGAAAGCATTGGACACCCGTGGAAAGAGACACTCAGAGTTTGTGAAGGGTTAAACAAGACAGATTGAATGAAGGACTTGCACTCTAGGCTGCCTGAGGAACCACGAGAGGAGCTGCCAACGGGAGGCTGCTGCAGGCCTGGGCCAGGACACGGAGCCCCGCCAGGGCTCAACTCCTCTGCCAGGGCCCCTCCACTCTCCTCATCTCTGCTGGGCTAACGGTGATGTGCTACTAGAGGGGATTCTGCTGGATTCCAGGAAAACATCTACAAAACGGCCTTGCAAAGCACTTCTTAGCCTCTGGTTTGCTCCAATAAACACTTGCAGCGCTTCCGAGAAACAACTTCTCCAACAGAAGGGCTGCTGCACAGGTCCTACACACCTGCAAGGTGTATTCTTGCATTTTCCTAGGTACTTGGCATTGACTCATTGAAACTACTACAAGACCTAATCTTGTCTTGAGTAAAAGCCAAGTGCTATTTCTATTTGAGCCCCTGTCTTCCCCCTTCATTTACCAGAACCTCAGATACAGGTGCATTTTCCTTGCCATTTTAACCTTTGAGAATGTCAAAACAAAGGATAATTTTATATTTCTCTTTGAGATATACTTCAGAAGTTAGTTCAGAAACATTTAAAATGTTTCCTGAAGCAAAAAGCCCTTAGGTTCCAGAGAGAAATAACACAACTTTGTCTATCATGTGGGAAGTTGAGATTCCAGTGCTCTGAGGGCCCCCTTGGCATCTTGGTTTTTTAAACTTCAGTCAAAGCTAAACAGAGAGCGTCAATAAAATCCCAGCTTTTAAGCCTCTGAGTACTTCAAGTTCTGGAACCTGAAACAACAAAATACTGTGATATAGTCAATGGATTTTTAATTTGGTGAATGAAATAAAGTTAAGCAAATTATGATAAATGCTAAATATTTCCCAAAAGTACCACCACTACTGTTTTAACCTGGACTAGATAAATAATCTCCTTAGATGAAGAAGAATAATCCAAACAACCAAAATTATGCATATTGATCCAAGGAGCTGAACCATTTCATTCATCTCCTATGTTAATTAATTTCTATGGTTTAAATATGTTTTAGAAATAAAATTGTAAACCTCCTGCAAAATTAATGTGTGAGAATACGAGGCATGAAGTCAATCATGACAAGAGATGAGACTTCAGTAGTCAAAAAAAATCTGTTTCTAGCCTGTTCATATCAGTTTCTAAAAAGCTCATGCAATTACCCTAATGCAATGAATTTGCTTAAGCAAGCATTAGACTAATTTAAAATCCTTTTTGTTAGAATATACGATGTATTAAGTATGAGTTCCAAATATTCAGGAACTGAATACATCTTGATAACAATACAATCTGTGACAAAAGGTATTTTGTACACATTGGATTTGATGTAACTTTTGGGGATCATTTCCTGTTTTTTGCAGTACATATTACTGATGAGCCTCAAGGTGCTACACAAGTTCACCTTATATTGTAAATTAGCTTAGTTAGTTAATTTTAAACATGCCCCTCTCCCATATCTAGAATTACTGTATTTTTTTATTAGTTTCCATACTGTATTAATTTACAACCACTGGAGTAGTTAACTAGTAGTAATATTTGATTGTTTTGCTTTCACAGTCCAAACATTAGTACTTTCTTCCAAAATCTTCTAGGAATCTCTAATGTAACATTATATATATATATATATGTACATATACATATATATGTATATACATATATACATATATATATAAAAAACATATATTGTTGGGGCCTTAGTAAGAATATATAAGAAACTGGAGTTTGTGGGGAACTGGACCGACGCCTAGCAACCGAACACCTGGAGGAGCACTAACCAGCTGGGAATCTGTAGCCGGCCAATGAGAAGGCTGCTCCTTAGCGCATGCCCACCTGCAGCGGTATAAAGCTCTGCTGCAGACAACAGCAGAGCGGAGTTGACCTTGCTTTGTGTGGAGGTGTTGTTTGCTCTGGCTTGTGGGGAGGGCCTCAGCGCTTGGTACGGGTTGAACCAGCTTCGTGTTGGGGTGCTGCTCACTCCGATTTGTGGAGTGAGCCTCAACATTCGAGTGACCCTCGACAATATATGTGTGTGCATCATAGAATCATAGAATTGTTATGGCTGGAAAAGACCTCCAAGATCATAGAGTCCAACCATAAGTCCCTCAACACCCTGCCTGTTACATCATGTCTCTAAGGGCCTCATCTTACATGTTTCTTGAACACTGCCAGGGATGGCAATACCACCACTTGCCCTGGGCAGCCTGTTCCAAGGCTTCACCACTCTTTCCGTGTAAAACTTTTGCCTAATGTCTAACCTGAATCTCCCCTCGTGCAATTTGTCCTATTTTTGTTATTTTGGAGAAGAGACCGACCCACGCCTCAATACAACCTCCTTCCAAGTAGTTGTAGAGAGCGATAAGGTTTCTCCTGAGTCTCCTCCAGCCTAAGTATCCCCAGCTCCTTCTCTGCCACTCCTCATGTGTTGTTATGTGAAACAGCATAAAGAACCCTTAATGAATTTGTTAGGTACTGAAGGAGTTTTTTCTGAAGAATGCTGTGCTCTCTCCATGACAGCAAAATGTAGGTGTGCATATAGGAAAAATGAAAAAACAGAAAATGGGAAACACGAGCTGGCTATGCTGAGACCGTTAATCCCTGAAACAACTCTTAGCTGCTGTGTTCACTGCAGTGAAGAAGCCCTCAGAACACACTTGCCTGCTGTGAGGGAGCTTCAGATATTCCAGTGACCCCATGTGTATGAGCACCTGCACCAGCCCCTGCGGCTGTGTTAGCTCTAGAGCTTCTTGACACCTTTGTGACAATTGGGGAACGTGTCAGACTGATGTGTAAAAGCTTGCTGCCTTCTCTTCAGTCTTCTTCTGAAATTTCCCCATCAGTAAGTTTAGCATCTTTGATTTAGAGGAACAAATATTCAGGGAATAAAAGCCGGAAAAAAATTCAGAAGTCTCTGATGCCATCAGTACTGTACAGATTATTAGGTTTGATTAAGTTTTGTAATAATTACTGTATTTACAGACATGAGATTGTCAGGATATTCCAGATTTTTTTTTCTTTATACAGAGTTGTTTTTACAAGTGCTGTTTTAGAAGGATAAACAATGGAAAACAAATAGGAACTTTTTCTTAATGTAACTTCACAGGTGGTTGGTGTATTCATCCTAGATTCTCTTTCCAGCTGGTTTGTTGTGAAGCAAGAGGCATTGGTTATTAGCAGGACAGTGAAGAGCAGAAATTATAATGAGTACAGGAAACAAGGTACTAGCCAAATCTATTACTTGCCTGGTTTCATTCTCCACAGGCTTTTTAAAAGAGAAGAGGAAGGTTCACGTTTTCCATGACCTATTCGGACTCTGAATTCCCTACAAAATGGCAGATGAAAATCTCTACAAAACAAAGTACATGGGAAAATTATGGGGTTTGACAGTTTACAATTCTGCCAATGTTAAACATTTATTTTTATAATGACAATAAAAGGCTAATCCAAAGATTCTTTCCTGCCAAGCTTCCAGATTGTGCAGCTAATCACAAACTGGAGCTGTTCAAAGACACAACTTTTTTTTTAATTTTTTTATTCTTTACAGAAAGCACTAGAATTGAATTAGAGACTGCTATTCCTTCCATCACAATAGTTACGTAGTGGTGAATTATTAATGTTGAGCAATTACTTTTTAAATAAAAACAGGCTTGAAATTTTTGAATATTGTTCTAAAAACTGTCCATATTGAAGATGAGAATCACAGTACTTATCTTTAAAGTTTGAAAAGGCACCAAACACAAACTTTCAGCTCAGTCCTAGACCAAGGCATAAATTTGTCAACAAATTATTTCTCTAACAGAGAACTGATCCAGACCAGTTTATCAGAACATTTAACTTCTGAAGAGCTTAGGGCAGGAAAAATAAACATAAACAAAGGCACAAGAAAACTTCATAGACTCAAAAGATCTTTAAGCAACGCTGTGTTTATTGAAACAACCATGAATAGCTAATACATTTCCTCCGCACCATCTCCACTGGTGAACGGGATGGGCACCCTGGTTACAAAAGACACAGAAAAAGCAGAGTTGCTGAATGCCTTCTTTGCTTCGGGGTTTACCAAGGGCAGCCCTTTAGAGCCCCAGGCCCTAGGGACAAGAGAAGAGGCCTGGAGAGAGGAAGACTTGCCCTGGGCAGAGGAAGATTGGGTCAGCATTATCTGGTGTTCAGCTCAAATTATTTAAAAAGACTATTTTGAGTTTCTAGCTCTCATGGTTGCAAAAGAAGACTGAAAACGGAGATTGTTGCATATCTGACATCAGGAGAAAGCTTTATACACAACATTCTCACTCTTTTAACCTTAAAAGGTTTTAGATATTCAGTTGTGTAGTTAGTTTAACACCTACGTTTAGCAGGTTAGCGATCCTTGGTATTTTCGCTGTTTATTTCTGAAACACTAAGGTGAATGTGGATTTTTTTTCTCTCTCTGGAACCACAAGAACTAGAAACATATCCTAAAGACATGAACACGGAAATTCTCTTCCAATGACAAGATTAAATAATCAAAAGTTTAGGGCTTTAAAATAAATATTAGCATAAAACTCAATAGGGAATCATGAATTCATGACAACTAGTATTTATCTGCTGTAGCAACTACATTTCTTGCAAGGTCTTGCCTACATTTTATATACTCCTTGTCTTCCACTAGGAAAAAAGTGTAAGGCTGAAGTATTTTTTTCCCATACCTCAAAAGCCAGTACATGGAATAAATCCATAGCCTTCTGAATTGTTTTGCTCTGTTTCTGTTATTCTATTCTGTCCTCCTGTCAGCTGAGGTTATGAAGAACAAACTTTATTTGGTCACAGTCTTGGGGGTATTAGGTAAAAAAGACAACGGATCTTTAACCTCTGAGTCATCTCCTTACTGGCAAGCCATAAACAACCTCAACAAACAACAGGAGGAGAAGGATGGCTGAGAATGGTCGGAATGCTGTTTAAACTGTTGGCAAAACATTCAGGAGACATTAGGAAAGCCACAATCTAGACAGAATTCAACCCTGCCTTCAATACTTCAAGAAGCTGTAAAACCTTGGCAATCAATCATGCAGGAGCGGCCAAAGCCAGCTGAGGTGCATAAAAAAGCAACTGCATCCAATCTACCAGCAACAGTAACTGACATGATGGCAGAAAGTAAAAAAATTGGGGAAGGAAGGAGAAAGCGTAACAGAGTCTAAGCCATGGACATACAGAAAAACAGTGTCACCATCAGCTAGAGAAAGCGCTGCTAGTCAAGTAGCTCCTGCAAATGCAGCACATCTAGTCACGAGAAAGCTACAAAAGGATCTCAGCCTGTTTTAAACATTTCCCTTAAATGATCCTAGTTCAATTTTATTTTCGCCCTGCTCACTCTTGCACAAGCTGCGTTCCTCTTCTCACAGACTCATCCCAGTAAGGTTTGCTGCAATATCCTAACACGGATCATCGCTCAGCCTGTTTCCAGTTCCTGCAGGTTGTTCACTCCCCAAGCTCATGGGAGTACACTTTCCGAGAAAGACTCGGAGTCCTCGTATTATGTATTTTCCAAAAATATGTTACATTAGGTACATTCTCTTAATTTACAGTCCTGAGTCTAGAGCGACTCAGTAAATTTAAAGTCTCTGTAGTTTACATCTCCTAACTAACAGCCCTTTTTATTTTTGAACATCACTAAACCTAAACATGTTTTCAGAGAGAATAAATTAATGAGGAGTAAACCCTCCTCTCGGCACACTTCTCTCACACCAGTCCCTCAATCCTGCTCCTCCCCACTGCCTTACACTCCGGCTTGGCCTTTCCTTACCAACACGCACCCCCTGGGCTGAGTTTTCAAGCGAACCCCCGCTGTTCCTCACAGCCACCAACGGGCCCAACGGCCGTTCCTGCCGGAGCGCAGCCCCTGCCGCAGGGACGCCCCGACCTCCCGCCCCAGCTCCCCGCAGACGCCAGCCGGGAGCGCGGCCCGCTGGGAAGGAGGGACGGGGGCAGCTCCCGCCCCCGCCGCGCAGCGGCCGGGCCCGGCCCGCGCCCTCCCCGGAAGCGCGCGCGGCAGGGAGCGGGCGGCGCATGCGCGCGGCTCGCGGGCTCGGCCGCATGGCAGCTGCGGCGGGGCCGTAGCGGCGCGGGGCTGCCCCGCTCCTGCCCGCCGGGGCCGCCGGGCCGCGCCGCAGCCTCGGAGCGGGCGCCGCGGCGGGCAGGGGTGGCCGGAGGCAGCGCGGCTGCCGCCGCTGGAGGTGAGGCGGGAGGGCAGGGGCAGGGCGGTAGCGCGCGGCGCCGCTCGCCTCTCCGCGCGTTTCACAGCGCTGCGAGGGGCCGGCGCTTCTCGGTGTCCCCGCGCGCGGCGGCGCTTTCCGTCGGGAGGGCTCCGAGGCTGGAGCCTGACGCCCCTGGCTGTGCTGGGGGCCGAGCTGGTTGGGAGGGCGCCCCGCGGGAAGGGGCTGCCCGGCCGGGCTCCCGTCTCTGCCGCGGGCAGCCCCGGGGTGTCCCCTGCGCGGCGGTTACCGGCAAAACTGTCCTCAAATGCCTCCCCTTGCGGGTTTGAGGGGGTATGGGCGATGGAAGGCTCGGAAGTCTGACTTTTAAGCAAAGTGTGTCACGTGGAATACTTGTTCCCTGACAGTATGTGGCTGAAGAGCTGTATTACGAAGCTTTTTTTTTTTAAGCACAAGAAAAACTGCCACTAAATGGGTAGGCCAGTGAGCATGCTCAGAGGATGCACAGGCTGCTTCAATCTGCATTTAAGAAAAACAAAGCTGGCTTAGGCCGAGCTAAGCAGAAGTAAGTTTATTTACACCTGGGGAGTGCCCGTGGCCAGTTACATCGTTGCAGAATGAAGTTTCCCTCAGGTTGCCTGAAGCCAGGCGTTTGTAAGGAATGTTGGGTATCTAAGACGTTTAAGTGACTTTTCTTGCTTTGAACCTTTAGCAAATACATTATAGATGACAAGGCGATCAATTTTATGCAAAGTGTTTTTTTTTTTAATCAGAATTATCTTCTTTTCTAGTGGGAAACTGCAATGGAGACCACATTACCAGTCGCGTGCCTGTTGTCACTTTCTGTACTGCTGTGTGAAAGTTATCATCACAGGGTGGAAACAGCTACTGTTGTGCAGACAGCAGAGAAAACTCTCCTAGAAAAGGCATCTGGCATCAATGTTGACTTGGCAGGGCTAATACAGAGACTTCATCTTCAAGAACTTTTCCATCGCTATGGAGAAAACAACACTCTGACGATTGACGGATTTAGAAAACTGCTTCAGAACATAGGTATAGATAAAATGAAAAGGATTAAAATAGACCACGACCATGATCATCACCTTCATCATAATCACGTTGCATCCAGTAAAAGTTCTGAGAAGACTGTTTGCCCAAACCATGACCATGATGCTAACAGAGTTCCTGTGAACAGTCACTTACAGGAACTGCACAAAGCAGAAAATGCAGAACATGGGCAAAACTTGTTACACAGCAAGCACATGGTTAGTGAAATAACTGCGTCTATCAGTGCTACTCCCACAGATGGCAATTACGAATTACAGAATTTGGGAACTGGAGGAGCAAAGTCGGTTGCTCGCTTAGGTCTGATGAACTCTAATGCCATTAATGCCACAGACAGCAGTAATACAAGTTGGCTTGCTAATGGAAGAGCAAACGAATCTCTTATTTTTGCAAAGGAATCAGAAAGAGGAAGACACCTGTACTCCAAGTTTAAAATCCAAAACACCCAAGAGGTGAGACTGACTTTTCTGCATTCTTGGGAATTGATGTCAACTAGGAATTTTGTTACAGCTTGTTGGTTGCAGCTGCTTGTTTAACTGGGTATGAGGCTTGTAGTGCAGGCATCGGTACTCGCAGCAAAACACACGTAACTACCCCTGAATGTTAACTCTTTGTTCTGAATGAATAATTGTGTTCGTGAGTTCAGTGACAGGGCATCTGACTCCTGCTGATAACTATGTATCGTCTGGCTGGTCTTAGCTGTTTTTAGTTACTGTTTAGCTACTTTCATGTGGAATCACTGTTTTTACAGTGATTTACAGTTAACATGATATGTGCAGTTCTTTTAAGATATTGTGGTGTTTTTGTTCTGATCAACCTTGAGTATCTCTTTCCAGTGTTCCAATGCATCCAAACTGATGCAGTCCCATGGCATAGGTACACAAGCGTGGTTGACTGCTACAGAATTTAGTTATCTCTGTCCAGCTATTATTAATCAGATTGATGGCAAGTACTGCATAGTCCATGCAGCTAGTGAAAAAGCTGAAACTCCTCCAAAAGGTTACTCTTTGCAGATAGGTAAGTGGGGTTTTTTTTTGTTATTTGTTTGTTTAATATAGAATAAATGCCTAGTGGAACACCCTTTAGTTATATATTTTAGAAACATACTTTATTGAAATATTTTTTTGGTGTTTCTCCTCACCATGTCTAGAGAGAAGAAGATTGGGAGAGTATCTTATCAATATGCATAAATATCTGAGGGGAGAATATAAAGAGGAGGGGGCCAAGCTGGTGGTGGCAGGTGACAGGGCAAGGGAAAATGGGTATAAATTAAAACACAGGAAGCTCCATCTCCATGTGAGGAAGAACTTCTTTACTGTGAGGGTGACAGAGCCTTTGAACAGGCTGCCCAGAGAGGCTGTGGAGTCTCCTTCTCTGGAGATCTTCAAAGCCTGCCTGGATGCAGTCCTGTGCCACGTGCTCTGGGTGTCCCTGCGTGTGCAGGGGGGTTGGACTAGATGATCTCTAAAGGTCTAAAGCGTTTTGTGATTTGTTAGCATTGGATGTTCAGTAGTATTTGATACAGGAATGTTAAGCAACCAAAATCTCATTTAACACTTCTTAATCTCTCTTACCAGCTTGGATTGGTGGCTTTATATCCATCTCTGTCATCAGTTTTCTTTCTTTACTGGGTGTTATATTGGTGCCTCTGATGAATCGAGTATTTTTCAAGTTCCTCCTAAGTTTTCTTGTGGCCCTGGCTGTGGGAACTTTAAGTGGTGATGCTTTCTTACATCTCCTTCCACATGTAAGTATTTCGTTAAATATCTCAAAATAGAAAATTTGATATCTGGCCATAGTTTTCATTGATAGTTTAAATACCTTTCATATCTATTCAATGAGTCACTTCTCAACCTTGTGAAGTAGATTATTACATAGAATATTTTCTCACCATTTGGATCTACTTCTATTATTCATTTAATGTTCTCCCAGTTTAAAATCTTCACACTGAAATCTTTTAATCTTTCCTAGCTTTTTCCCCTGTTTTTTCCTTTTTTTCCCCCTGTTCATTTGTTTTGCAAAATCAGCCTTAAATATACATGATTTCTTGCACACAAGAATTACACAAAATTTTCTTTAGTTTTGCTCCAATTCCACCTCTCTAGAGAAAAAGACTTTTTGTAGTTGTTATATGGAACTCACTTCCTTTTAAATCTTAGAAAAAAATCGCTTGCATTGACTGCTTATCCATTAGAAAGTTTTGGTCAAAATCAAGTATTTCTGAAGTTCTGAGGAAAACATTACTTTGATAGCCTTTGAATTTGTGTATTACTGTTACGTTATTTTGAGAATGAAATGGTGGTTCATTTTCTACCTCTTTCGAATCTCTTTGTAAGCAGAAACCACCCCAAAAGTTAACTTGCTCTGGATTTTGATTGAGGTTAGCTAGAAAGGGCTACAGATCCTTTGCTGGGTTCAGAACCCTGCCTGCATTTTATAGGGTTCTTCCTTTTCCTTTCAGTTAATTTTGAACTTATCCTGAGAAGTCGCATAAAATCTAAACGTATGTGTGTATGCATGCATGCACGCAAGATGCCCTGCAAGTTACCATGGTAAGTCTGGACTTGAGGGGAAAAAAATAGAAGGAATACTTTCTATGTCTAATATATGTATTTTTGTTGCTTGTTTGTTATATTAATCAGTTCTTCTGAATATAATGACTTCCCCTTTTGGTTCTCCCCTTAGTCTCATGGAAACCATCACCATCATCATGAAAAACCTCTACTTGAACAAAACAAAGGCTCTCTCTTCAAACATCTTGTTTTTCAAAGTGCAGAAGAGAGTGCTTATCTGGATTCTACATGGAAGGGGCTTACAGCACTTGGAGGCTTATATTTCATGTTTCTAGTGGAGCACTTGATAACTTTAATAAAGCAGTTTAAAGACAAGAAGAAAAAGGTAGAAAAACTGTATTTTGAAAGTTTATTGTATTGCATGATGTTTTTCAGTACCATCCCAAAAACTAAAACGTGTGTGTGTGTATATATATATATATATATATATAAATATATATATATATAAAATGACTACTGATTGGATTTAATAGCCTTTTTCCCGACTTGATTAGTGTTAAAGCTTTAGTTATTTTAAACCACATTTATACTATCAAAATAGATTAGAAAAAGACTTTATTTTTCCTTTTTTAAGGAAAAATAAGTAAGAGTAGATTTCCTTAAGCAGATAAGTTTTACAGGCTTGACATCGCAGTGAATTCTTTAATTAGCAAATATTCATTTACACCCTTTGTTGCAACAGTTACACTAATCTAAGAAATGGCTGCCTATTACTGACTTCTTTCAAGGAGATTTTTTTTTTTTAAACTTATCCTGGATGAAGTAAGAGACCTCATACAGTTATCACACTTTTACCAGAGGACCACTTGGACAAAGTGGGTGAGCATGGCAGTAATTTCTTGCTTACCACAAAAAACAGTGACTACACTATAAACGCTAGTGACTTTTAGATAACGCTCTGTTTGGAAATCGTGTCTCCCTTCAGGTCCCTCCTTCCTCGTCCTTCCTTTTCCTGCCCTCCAGAAAAGAACAGCTTTCAGATTGCTATGATATGCTTTATGTGGAAGGTAGAGAATAGCATGATTTAGGTGGGTGGTAAATGTTCGTAATCTCTATAAAGGCTAGGATAGCAAGAGCATAGATCATGCTTTATTCAGTAAAAGTCAGAGATTTGTTAAGCTGTTCTTCAAGAAAAGTAGGAAACTATTTATTTAGAAAGCTCAGAAAAAGTTAGAGGCTACCACAGAGACTGTGATGATCTGTTTCTAGTTTTTATTTTTAAATCTGTCATTAAGGCCTTGTAAGCTCTTCTTTGGCAACAGGAGGTTGTATCACACAGGAGTGGTTTATACTGATGCGAGCTAGGTTAAGTGTGAATGACAAGACTTTTTTCCTAGTTCAGTTTAGCTCTAGTTAAACTTACTCATCAAGAGATGTTGAAGAATTCCACGTAAAAGAAGTATTTTTGTTTTCTTTATCTCTTGGCTATTGGAACAGATTGCCTGTTAGACTCATTATGCCTTTCTAGATACTGAGTCAATGATTGTAAGTTTCTGTGATACAGATGTTGGTCAGGTATGACTGTAGATTTTAGAGATTTTACTCAGCTTTCCATAAGACAATTTTAAAAACTGTTACACTGATGTTACAACACTTAAACAAACCAACCCCAAAACACTGGTGGAATTGCCTTTGTTCAGGACTTAGTGCATTTGACTTCTCAGATGTGCTTCTGCTATCACACAGAATTAGACAGTAATTATGCCTGGGGTGTTTTTTTCCACTTTGGAGCCTGAGGAGCTGAGTCTTTTTTACTGTTCTTAGCTGAGTTTCTAGTATTTCTCTTCTGCATTCTCTATATAGCTTCCGTGTTATCCTCTTTCTGTGCAGGCTTGCATAAATGTTGTAAGTATCATGTTGATCATGTGTATCCTGAAAAATAAGTAACATTTTTAACTATAATATTTTCTTTTGGAATAAGAAAAGAAATGAAGATGATGGAGAAAGTAAGAAGTTTTCAGCGAATGAAGAGATGTTAGATACAGATGATCGTAAGTCTTGGCAGTATTATGGCACGGTCGTTATTGTACAACAGTACAGTAAAAATGCTGTACATGACCAAAGGCAGCTTATAGATCTGTTTCTTAGTGCAAATTGGACCACTCCCTAATTGAATTCTTTCTGGAACAAAACCTGTGTAAATAAAATAAACACAGGTTTATTTTATTTTTTTTAAGATTGATTGTTTGGAAATAGTGTGTTCAGTTTTGAAACTTCAAGCCGTGGAATGCTGGAGTGGATAGTGGAAGTTAAAGCCGTGTTAAGAGGCCCTTCTGGCTGTGACTTCAGAAACAGCTATCCATGGTTCCTGCTACGTTCCTTTTGTTAGACTGTTAGACCTCTTGTATAGAAATCTAAGGAACAGAAATGCACGTCTTAGAAATCCAGGGTTGGTTGTTTTGAGTATTTATTTAATTGTAAGGGTGATGACCTAAATTCCAGAAGTTAATTGAGATATTGGTATACAATCAAGTTCCTTCAACTCCAACTGTGAGCAGAAATATACCTTATTAGATAGTTGTCTGCCCCTGTAACTGAAGTAATATGATACTAGTTTGCAGGAAAATACTGAGAGAGTTTTTATTGCTTTGTAACTTGCTTTCAATATTGCTTTGTTGTCTGCTGAAATACCCTGTATGAAAGATTCCTAGGTTTCAATACAAATGAATGTGGAGTACTCGCATGCAGCATCAACCCCCAAAGTTAATCATTTGTTCAGAAATTTTAAGGAATGGATTGTAATCAAAACACTCATTCTACACGACTGATACGTAAAACTGGTATATTGTTACACAAAGGCTCATGCAAAATTGTGATCTTTGAGCAGACATGATGTGTAGTATTTGTTTAAGAGAAATGGTGACCTGTGTGTATGTTAACACAGTTCTGACATAGCTTATTGGAAGTCAGTGAGTAAGATGATAATATAGAAAAACAGCCTTTCAGTAGCTCTGTGCTTTGCAGTCTTAAATCCTAGCTTTGATGCTAAATTTTTGATGTAGCTGTTTGCCTCTCTTACTTTCCCAGTAGATTTTTTTTTCTCTGTTCTGTCTAGATTTGGATCGTGTTTGAATTGAAATTCTTGACAATTAAGATTACAATGTAACTTGCTGTATTATAATTTCAGATTTCAATTTAGAGGAAAGTAGAAATTGATTCAATTTACTTCAGTAGAAAAACATCAAAATCACATTTGAGATAGAATATTTTCCTTCAGTTTCCCTATGTAGTTTGGTATCCTTGCTTAAATCATCAGAACTTCTTATACAGAAGCAGCATTTCCCCTCTGTAACTAAGTAGTATTGTTTTTAGCATAATTGTCTTGTTTTGCGTAGAGCTGTAGAAAATAAAATGCCTTTTTGTACTTAAGAATGCAAGAGTTTGACAATTTCACTAGAAAATAGAGTCCCAGTATTGGTTTAAGTCATTAATGTCTTATGCTCATTTAGGATTTAGGAAGACATAAGATTTTAGAGGCTGATGCTGTATTGCACATGGTATTGTGTGATAGTGCATTTTGACCAGAAATTTTATCTGAGCCATAACTGAAAGTCAATTGTTAAGATTCCCACTTGTTATTTCTACTGATAAAAATGTTATTTTGCAGAAGGCCTACTGGTTTTTGATGCAGATGTTAAAGACACTTTCACTTTTTTGGAATAACTATAAGTAAACAATGAACTGTTAGTAATGCAAAAAAAAATGCATTTGTTCATTCAACTGCAGGTGAAAAATTAACAAGTTTTAGGAGTGTTAACAAGTCAGCTAATAGCTGTTAATGTTTATTTGAGGATATTTTGAGGTCTGTATTGATAGGTTTTTTTTTTTTGATAATATTTCAGGTGTTTAAGCTTAAGAACTTAACATTTAACCAAATATTTCCATGTGATATTCAAGAAAGTTGCCAAATTGTATAAGGTAGTCATACTGCCTTGTATTTTATTCATCATCCTTAAGATACACAGCAAATGCTCTTCAGGCTTTGTTCTTCTGAAGCAATTAAGTAACTTCCTGTTGTAAAAATGACACAGAGGCCTCTATTATTGTACCTACTGTGTAGCAGGTCTTATCTGAAAAGATCTTTTTAAATTTCATGGCTAAGATGTAGGGGAGTGCATTCCTAGGAGATGGAGAAACTAAAAGTTTTTACTGTTTTGCAGTAAAGTGAATTACCTCAGAAACTTGAGCTAAGAAAAATAAGTTATGAGAACTCTTGAAAAGTTGTTGGCACAAGAAGTTGTGGTATCAGTCTGAACTCTTACGCTTACTTTTTTTTTCTCTGTTTTATCATTTTCTGAACTTCCTTATTATATCATTGCTTCCCAGATGACTTTAAAAATGTGTAATGTTATGCTTTGGGTTTTTGTAACAGGACCTGAGGGCTATCTCGGGACAGATTCGCAAGATCCATCGCCCTTCATTTCTCAGCAACCGGCAGTACAAGAAGAGGAAGAGGTCATGATAGCTCATTCTCATCGAGAGGAGGTTGACAACGAATACGTATCCAGGGGCTGTAGGAACAAGTGCCACTCTCACCTGCACGATACTTTAGGGCAAACAGATCATCTCAGTCACCACCACCATGACTACCATCACATTCTGCACCATCACCATCACCAGAACCATCATCCGCATAGTCACAGTCAGCGCTATTCGCGACAAGAGCTGCAGGATGCCGGGATAGCAACTCTGGCATGGATGGTGATTATGGGAGATGGACTACACAACTTCAGTGATGGCCTTGCAATTGGTAAGTGTTGTAACTAAATGTACCAAATGTTACATTCATCCAGGCTTTTGGGGTAAGGATCTCTCTGTTAATTAAAAGGGGGGTAGCTGGAATAGCTTCCTTCAAATGTGCTCAGGGGAGTAGCTGGAATAGCTTCCTTCAAATGTGCTCAGTGTGCTGAGCAGTTTCAGAAATTTTGGAATCTCTTATAGGCAAAGGTTTTCAAAAATGTTTTTCTCATATACAGTCTTGCTATACTCAGTCTAGTTTAATGACACAGCTCTATCCTTAAACTGCAGAAACTGTTTAAGTCCTATATTTATAGAAGGTACTTGTAAACAAAATACTATTATATTTTTGCTTCTACTCTGCTCATATCCCTGATTTCCCTGTGCATGTTGTAGTTCTTCAGTCTTTTTTGAGAAAGTTTCAATTTTTAATTATTATTTTTAATCAAAACTGTTCTAAGCATGCGGCATTGAGGTCAGATTTGGTATCTCCTTCATTTTTCTAGAAGGCTGGTCAACTGGTATTCTAGATCTAGAAATAAGTTCTGGAAGTTCAGTAATTCTTAATTCTTATGCTAGTCTTTCATAATATTGACTTTAGTGCTTGAAGACTCATTTGCGGTTTTGCAGGTGTTAGATTCACTTCAGTTTGGATAGCGTACTGGGGTCAGTATTGTTTCGTATAAACGAGTTCATCCTTTTTTAAAGGAGAAAACCTGATAGTAAGTCAGTGTTTCTCACTGTAGAATGTGCCGTTGTTCAGATTCAGGCACTTCAGAATATAATGTGAAAGAGGCTCTCTCTCTCTCTCTTTCTCTCTTTTAATTTTCATTAAAAAAAAAAAAAGCATAGATGTAAATTTCCTTAAAACATAGATGTAAATTTCCTAATAGATCAGCAGTGAAATTATGGTGGAAGAAAAAGGATTTGCATACAAATGTTATGGAATATTAATTATCTCCTAGCATTAGGGAGGTTTGGGAAGGAGTTATGATTTGGTGGTTACAAAGAGGTGAAAAAACATAAGGTTTTTTATTGAACAGCTGAGAGTAGGGCTTTTGCAAGTCCTGCCGTGTAGCTTTTTCAGACTAAAATTAGGTGATTTCCTTCACTTCTGGATGTGCTTAAAGATACAATGCAAAGCATCAATCAGGTGATGTTGTGAAAAGGCCAGTACTGTTTACTGTAACATTTTCTTGTATTTAAGTGACAGTAAAAATACCTTTGACTTAAGAGGAGTATAACTAGAAAAAAATCCCTTAGAAGTTTTCGCCTCATATGATTATTATTCCTTACTTTCATCTGTTATTTCTTCTTTTATTTTTCCCTCTTGAGTCTCTTATGTTAATTAGGAAGGAATAATATTTAAAATGCTTTTTTTTTTTTTTTTTGTTAAAGCATGGAACACTGAATCTGACAAATTTGTATAAAGAGGTCTTCAGCTCATATCACATATTTTTCTGAACTTTTTTGTCTTCAGCTAAATAACTAGAATTCAGAATATTATAGTCATTATTATATTAGTCCTGCCTACATGATTTTCTTCATAGAATTCTTTTGAGAGAAGTGAGTGATGTCTTGAAAGTATTTTTTAAAATACTGTGTCACTATTAAATCCTCTTCCTGATAGAAGGTAATATCAACCGTATTACTGTGGCCTTCAATTTGAGTGTTTAAAACAGAGCATCTGTTTATACTTTGACAAGATCAACCACCTAGGTACTTTGCAAACTAGTCAGGTTTTGTTTGTCTTGCTTTGGTGGTAACAAAATTAGATTTATGTGATTAAGCTGATTATTTTATTTTTAATTCTAAATGATGAGATGCTAAGACTCAGAAGACATTGTATGGGGATAGTAATGTTGAGGAGCTTGTAGGCTGTTGAGGATGGAGGCATGGGAGAAGGTAGACCTTTCCTTTCATCATCTAGTCTCCTCAGGATTTGAAGCCCAGTTGAATACTGATGAATTATTTTGTAGGAGGTAGCTGTAGCCATTCTGTCTCCCCCTCAAATCTGACTCAAACTGGCAAGTAGTAATAATTGTAAATTGCTCTGTAGACTAGTATGAGTGTTGTAGAATGCCGTGCAAACCACTGCTGATAAAGACTTCAGATAAAATAGCTATAGTCTTGCACTCTACACCACTCTGTATACCACATCCTGAATTGGGGTAGAGGAAGAGAAGAGGAGGCAAAATGGACAGAGTATCCCAGGAACAGCCTCAGCAGTGCTTTGCAGAGGGGAATATGAACTTCTCTTAGTGTGCTCACCCTGCTTTTCCTATAACTGATTACCTGTGTGGTTTGCCTTGAGATGAGAGCACGCTGTTGGCTCATGTTCAACTCTTTGTCCATCATCACTCTCAGGTCTTTTTCAGCAAGGTTGCTCTTCAGCCAGTCACTTCCCACTTTTTGTTCATGTGTGAGACTATTCTGCTCTGCAGGCAGGATTTTGCACTTCTCTGGTCCAATTTTCACATTTCCCAAGGTGTGTGTGGTCTAAAGCTCTACTGCTTGGTTAGTCAGTTTGCCCTGTGCTTCCCTTCTTCCCTCCCAGCCCCCGACTTATGTCATCTGCAGGCTTGTTGACGGTGCATCGTTTCACTTCCATATGAGGCAACTCTGTTAGAAGTCTTACTTAACTCAGGTTTGATAGCGTCAAATGTTGTCCTCAATTTATAGCCAGTTATTTCTTGGTAAAAGACAGTGAGATGGATCAAGCAGTTGGAGGTGGATTCCAAGTCTACTTCAGAAGCTTTTAGAGAACTTTCCAGGGACTGAGGTGAGGCTGACCAGTTCTCCCAGTCCTTTTCCTTGCCTAGCAAGAGTAACGGTAGCATTTTCCGGTCTTTGGGTCTTCTCTCTGTGACCGTGACTTGTCCTCAATGATAGCATGCAACCTTGCAGTCATTCTGTCAGTACCAATGGGTGAGACCCATTTGGCACCATTCATCTGGGCATACCCAGCTTTCGTAAGTAATCTCTTCACTTTAGGATTATTTGCTCTTGTCCCTTTTGCCCAGCAGTGACACTGGGACCTTCTGGGACCTATGAGCAGACATTGGCTGTGAACTGATGACTGCTACTTTTATGTCTATTGCTTGATTCTTCATCTGTCAACTGACTCACCTGTTTCCTGAACTTACCTTGTAGCTAGTGTTCCTGTAAAACTGCTTCTTGTTATCCTTAATGTCTCTTGCTAATCTTAGCTTTAACTGGGTTTTGGCCTTCCTGCTTTTTGTCAAAGTGCTTATATTTTCCTTATTTGTGACCTGTCTTTGTCTCTATTTCTTGTGTGCTCCCTTTTTGTGTTAATTCTTTGCATGTGTTTTTTTTTTTTTTTTGCGCATGTTTTTTGTTGTCGTTTTTTGTTTTTTTTTTTTTGGTAGTGCTGGCCCTAATCTGATTATCAGATATGTTGGGTCAAGATTAGGGGCTGGGCAGCTCTTGTCTTTCCTCTGTTGCTGCCAGAATTGTGACCTTGTTCTCTCAATTAATTGCTACAAATGGAGATGGAGATTCCTGGGGATTTCTGTTGTTACTCAAAATCTGAAAATAACGATGTCTGTGTGAGGGTTCATGTCAACTTCCGGTCATCAGCATTGCTTTGGTCCCAGCATCTCACCCTGATGGAGTTTGTGCTCGTGCTCGTGTTTCTGCAGACTCTCTGAAGACCCTCTCAAACTCCTTTTCATGACCCCTGATACAAAGATGTCTGCTCTTTCTCCTTGATTCTCTTCCTCTGGGTGCAATAGCACATATCTGAGAGGTAAAGCTGCTGTAACTCTGAGTGGGTTGCAGTTGCTGGAGGTGGCTGCAGCAAAGACACGAGTGTCCCCTGTGGCGTTACCGCCACTCTAGCTCTTCCTCTGTGAGCAGCATTTCTGAGTCCCTGTGTCCACTGCTCCTAAATGGCCTCGCACCTGTTTGCACACCTTGTTGGCTGTGCCCTGTTTGCTGGCACGCTCTGGGTGCCAGGTAAACGGAAAGCCAGGTGCAATTCTGCTGCACTCTTCTGGGAGGCTTCCCAAGCGTGAGAACTGCTGGTGATATAAGCCTTGGTTCGCTGACCCTGCTGTGTGCTGTTTTGTCCTCTCCTGTCATTTTAAAAAAGAAAACTAGTAGTAAGAGGGGAGAAAACAAGGAAGATGAGCACCATAGGACTAGTTCAAGGTGTTTTTATTTTTTTCTTTTAAATAACAAAAACATATCCTATGTGCAGACTGTTTAGAATTCACAAACCTTTCACTGCCACACAATCCACATGATCATGTAGGCTCTCTTACAGTCAAATTGGCAGGCCCTCTTTTTTACTCCCTGAGTCTGAGGCAGCTGAGCTGCACTCTTTCCAGTATCTTTCAAAAACTAGTGTGTTTATTGTATGCTTGTGAAAGCATTTTAAAAACTTGCGTGAATCTGAGCATATGCAACAACTTTTCTGCACCTGACATACATGTAGTAATGTGTGTGTTTTGTTTTTGTTTTTTTAGGAGCAGCATTTACTGAAGGATTATCTAGTGGTTTAAGTACTTCTGTGGCTGTATTTTGCCATGAATTACCTCATGAGCTGGGTAAGACAATAATATTTCAGTGTGCTACAGCTATCTAGGCACTTAGAGGTTTGGAGAACTACGTTCTGCAAATATTTTGTTTTGTGGCATAGTAAGATTTGTATGGATGGTCTGTTATATGTTTGAATTATTGATGAGAGAACTTCAAGTTGAAGGACTGTTGAGTCTAACCTGTTTTAATGAATATTTAGTTCAGAAATCTACACATCTCAGCTGTAGACTTTTACAGTCCATTGTTTCTCGCAGTAATCTGCAAGAAACTTATTTGTTTGCAGGAAAATTATATAGCATTGGTATTATATCAGTTCAGCTTAATTGTAACATCTTGTGGGCAAAACCTTTAGTAACAAATCTTCTCTTTGTCTCCTACTTTGAAGGTTGCTTTTGCTGACTTAACTGGAGGGAGGTGTTATTTTTGTATAGAGTGAATTTTATTTTTAAAATGCTTTTAAAAAAGGTTGTATTAATTTAGTATGGCTTATTTCTTTGACTGCATAGTACTGTTGTGAAGCATGTATACTTTGAATATCGGGAAAACTGTTTCTGCTGGTAATCTGCTCTTTCAAATAAAATGGAGACATTAAAAGTCATGTACAGAAATTAATAAAGAAATTCAAAATTTGGAAATAAGTTGTCCTAAAGTATGACAAACTGGTAGAGGATAACAAATAGAACCATCTTGACATTATTGCCTTATGAAATTAAGTGGGTTTGTTTTTGTTGTTATTTTTAAACTGCCTTGCAATGCTCATACATACCAAGTAGCTCATACATATCAAGTACTGCAATATTTTATAGTGTGGGTTTAAATAGAGAATAGATGTAAAAGCTTTTTTTTTTCTGAAAATTCTAAAACTTAAGTGCTTACTTGTTATTCTATTTTTGTGCATCCCACTACTAATTTTGTGAAGGAAAACACCTGGAAGATGACAGCATAAAATAGCTTAGTGATGATATAAATGCTAAAAAGAAACCACAAATGCTGCAGTAACTACATTTGGATGCAATTTTTTGTGCTGTTTTTGCTGTAGGAGATTTTGCCGTGCTTCTGAAGGCTGGTATGACTGTCAAACAAGCAGTGCTTTATAACGCTCTGTCAGCTATGCTGGCCTATCTTGGAATGGCAACTGGGATTCTTATTGGGCATTATGCAGACAATGTTTCAATGTGGATATTTGCCCTTACTGCAGGCTTGTTCATGTATGTGGCGCTTGTGGATATGGTAAGTGACTTGACCTTCTTAAATTTTACATAACATAGCCTAAATATTAATAGCAATTATTTTTCTGACCATACAAGAGCTTCTACTTTCCATCAATAAACTGCATTTCTTAATTTGAAGGAGATGAGAGTTACTAAATGTAAGTGTCGAGTTAAAAGTAATCTCACATCTGAATATTTATTTACATTACTGTTAGAACAGAGCTTGTTTCTGCCTGTGTATCTAATTAGAGGAAGCTAACAGCAGAAGGTAGAGTAAAACATTTGCTTCTGACAGTGGCTTAGAGTCCGACTGGCTGCCTGCACCACCAAAGCATGTGTTCAGCTTTGCAGTAAATCATCAGGGTCTCTTGGAATGGAGCCAGAACAGTATCAAAATCTATACTGTACATCAGAATTACATTTGTGCAAAAGTACAAGGCACTTAGAGAGTGGTTGTTCATGAAAGCTTGACCAAGAATAAAATCTCTAAACTGGCTTAAGTCCGTTGCTAAATAAGCTATATATTAACTCGGAGTATCCTTAAGACATCAGCATAATTACAAAAAGTTTTTAGACCATTACAACTTCTCGCAGTCTCTAAACAGCTCATAGGAAAGTGTTGGTTTACTTGTGTTGGCTCTTTCCTTATTCCAGTAGTAGTATTAATGCAGTCAGCAGGGATGTCTAGTGGAGTAATATGCAACTTTATCATGCCTAGTGGTTGAAAAGTCTGGTTCTAAATAAGTCTGTATTTTGAAGGCACTTAACACTTTATTTATTGTTTGCTTAGGTGCCTGAAATGCTCCACAATGATGCTAGTGATCATGGATGTAGCCGCTGGGGATATTTCCTATTACAGAACGCTGGGATTCTATTGGGCTTTGGGATAATGCTGCTTATCTCTGTATTTGAACATAAAATTGTATTCAGCATAAACCTGTAGTCTTGCTCACTATGAGCAAAGCTTAGTGTTAAGTTATGTTTGGTACAACTTCTTCTTCCTTCCCACTCCCATTAAATTCTGTAATGCAGAGGTAGGTTTGATGTAGATTAGATACTTGTTTTGATGTGTTGCGGTTTTCCCCTTTCTCCCTTCCCAAAAGTAGAAACACATACTGTGTAAGATTTTTTTTACTCAATTTAATGTTGCGTATGATGGTACTGTGGAAAGTTATATTTAATAAAAGATGGTGAAAGTGCCAAATCTGTTAAAGGAGTATTGCCATTTGGGAGAGGGGCTGCTGTGTGTGTGTGTGTGTGTGTGTGTGTGTGTGTGTGTGTGTGTGTGTGTATTTACTGCATATAATTATATGAAGCTGTTATATTCCTACTTGAATGGCTTTGCCAGTATAAACCAGTAAGAAGACCATGGGTTTTATTCCTGCACAACTGAAAACAGTCAACGCTCAAAAGTCTATGGGGGCAGATGGGATCCACCCCAGGGTTCTGAGGAGCTGCTCTCCATCATCTCTCTGGGGTCCTGGTCAACAGGGAAGGTCCTAGAGGACTGGAGACTGTCCCATGTGACACCCATCTACAAGGAAGGTTGGATGGAGGATCTGGGGAGCTACAGGCCTGTCAGCCTGACCTTGGAGCAGATCATCTTGAGGGAAATCACACAGCATGTGTGTGACCACAAGGGCATCAGGCCCAGCCAACATTTGTTCCTGAAGGGCAGATTCTGCCTGATCAACCTGATCTCCTTCTACGACCAGGCTACCTGCCTAGTGGATGAGGGAAAGACTGTTGACGTGATCTACTTAAACTTTAGGAAGGCTTTTTGTCAGTCTCCCACTGCCTTCTCCTGGAGAAGCTGGTAGCTCAGGGCTTAGAGAGATGTACTCTTTGCTGGATGAGAAAATGGCTGGAGGACGCCCAAAGGGTGGTGGTGAATGGACTTAAATCCATCTGCTGACTGGTCACGAGCCGTGTTCCCCAGGGGTGAGTGTTGAGGTCAGTCCTCTTTATTATCTTTATCGATGATCTGGATGAGGGGATTGAGTAAGTTTGCAGATGATACCAAGCTGGGAGGAAGGGCTGATGTGCTTGAGGGTAGGAAAGCTCTGCAGAGGGATCGGGACAGGCTGGATTGATGGGCAGAGACCAACTGTACGAGGTTCAAGAAGGCCAAGAAGCCGGATCCTGCACTTCAGTCACAACAACCCTATGCAGCGCTACAGGCTTGGAGCAGAGTGGCTGGAGAGCTGCGCAGCAGAAAAGGATCTGGGGGTGTTGGTCAACAGCCGTCTGAACGTGAGGCAGCAGTGTGCCCAGGTGGCCAAGAAGGCCAATGGCCTCCTGGTAGGTATCAGGAACAGTGTAGCCAGCAGGACTAGGGAAGTGATCGTCTCACCCTGTACTTGCTGCTGTTGAGGCTGCTCTTCAAATCCTGTGTTCACTTTTGGGCCTCTCACTACAAGAAGGAAATTGAGGTGCTGGAGCATGTCCAAAGAAGAGCAGTGGAGCTCGTGAAGGGGCTGGAGCACAGACCTTAGGAGGAGCAGCTGAGAGAGCTGGGGTTACTTAGCCTGGAGAAGAGGAGGCTTAGGGGGGCTTACTGCACTCTGCAACTACCCAAAAGGAGGTCATAGTGAGGTGGGGGTTGGTCTCCTCCAAATTAGCTACTGATAGGACAAAAGGAAATGGCCTCAAATTGCAGCAGGGGAGGTTTGGATTAGATAATAGGAGAAATTTCTGCACGGAAAGAGTAGTCAAGCATTTAAAACAGTCAGTAAAACATGTTTCACTACTACTGTAATTTATGAGTAAGTGAAAAGGAGCAAATAAAGGTTGCTTTTCCTGTCTTAAAAGAGGTTAATAGTCTTAAGGATGGGAGGACTCTGCTGCAGTTTCCTGTAACTTCTTCTAAAACCGAGCTAGCAGAGCTCATCACTTCACCTGATCTGTATGGTGATCCTGCAAGCTGAGAGATTTCCTTTGAAAATGCAGTTCTTATTTGTTATGTCCTCGGATACTCAGAGGAGACCAGCTGATGGTGTTTCAACATTGCATGTGAAACTGTCTTGCTCCTGAGGGGTCTTATCAGGCTCCCACGAATCTGCACGCATACAAACCCATGTAACTTTTGCTCATGAAGCACACTGAACAAACGTGTCCGCAGAGAAGAGCAGACCTTCCAGGGGAGAGTTCGTTTTTTTTTTTTTTTTTTTTTTTTTAATGGCTTACATGCTAGCACTAGAAACCAATCCAGAACAAGACTTCCATGTTTAACAACAATATTGAGAGAATAGAGGTGAGTTCCTTCCCTTCATCAAGGGTTTAGAAGTTATTGTTTGTTTCAGTCTACACCACTGAATTTTTCATTCAGTCTCTGTACTTTCTTCATAAGGAGCAAACCCCTCTTAATAACAAAACAAAACCCAGATGCAGAATCCTGTGACTTGAGGTGTTTGAGAAATCATTGAGTATATTCCTGAGTTGTCCATTCTCTGATACCTCTATTTAATTTTTCTTTACAGTAGTCATACTCCAATGTTCCCATCTATATTTATACACCTTTATTGTATATTCCATGCTCTTGATTAAATTATCAAGATAGATACATAATAAACTAACATTGAAATATATGTGCATCAAAACACATTGCTAATGCAACAACAGGGGATAAATAAATACACTTTTGGTGCATCTGGGGAGAAGTAACCAGGTAACCTAATAAGTTATCAGATGATACAGGGGTATGTGATGAATGCTCAGTGATTTAATGATCAATCTTTGGTGCAGATGTGAATCATGACAGCTGTCCGCATTAGTAACTGACTAAAAGAATAAAATGCAATTCACAGTGGTTTTCTAATTTCTGATGCCAAGCATTATTACAACTTCTGAGGAAAACTGTCATTCTGCTTGTCACAAGAAATGGATGTTTTCATGAATATGTGTGTGTGTGTATATATATATAATCTAACATGCATATATATACATTCACATATATATACATGTATACATACTATATATAGTGTGTGTGTATATACACATGTATACATACTATATATATGCATGCATATATCTATACGACAGAACTAGAGGAAACAGCCAGAAACTAAAGCATCAAAGGTTCCACAGGAACTTCAGGAAAAAAATCTTAACAGTGAGGGTGACGGAGCACTGGAACAGGCTGCCCAGAGAGGTTGTGGAGTCTCCTTCTCTGGAGATCTTCAAAGCCCGCTTGGACGCAGTCCTGTGCCATGTGCTCTAGGTGACCTTACATGTGCAGGGGGGTTGGACTAGATGATCTCTAGAGGTCCCTTCCACCCCTAAGCATTCTATGATATATAATCCAACATACTGCACCAAACCACCACTCTACAGTGTGCTAGATTAAATAAACGAGATGATATTTCTGGATTTTTCTTTTCCTACTGGTGCACTTAATTACCCCTGTATTTACACCCAGACGCATTTTTAAGCTCTTGAAATTAAGCGAAATATAATTTTAGTGCACGGACACGTCTGCAAGCTTCTTCCTACCGTCTTTTATCGCCTGGGGCAGTGGAAATGCCGTGACGCGCAGAGCGAAGGAGCGGCGGGTGCAGGGAGCGCCGTTAACGCCGTTAACGCCGTTAACCGTCACAGGCGCCGCCGCGCTCGCGCCTTGCCGCCGGCGCGGGGCGCATGCGCGCAGGGGGGCGCGGCGGGCGGCCGGGCGCCATGGCGGTGGGCGGCGCGGGGCGCTACTTCACGCGCTGGTACAAGCCAGGTAGCGGCCGGGCGGCTGGCGGCGGCGGCCATCGCTGGTGCCGCCGCGGTCACTGCTCTTTGTGCCTTTGCAGATGTGAAGGGGCGGCCGTGCGAGGACTTCTGCGTGCTACAGCACTCCAACAGGCGAGTAGCGGCCGCGGGGCGAGCGGCGCCGCCCTCGGGCTCTTGGCCACCCAGCTGCGAGCGGCCTTGGCGGAGCCGCCAGGGAGTGCTCCCTCCGCGGGGCCCTTCGGGTGCACTGCGATGGCCTCGCGTGGGGGCAGGGGCCCGCGGTCGCGCAACAGCTGCTGCTGTAGGGAACAAAAAAAATAGAAGGACCTGTACACACGTTTGCAAGTAAAGATGATACTGGTCCCTGGAATTCGGAAAAGCAGGGCTCCTGGCTGCCTTAGCAGCCCAGCTGAGCTGCGTAAAATGTTCTGCTTCCAGTGGCTGTGCATTTAGCTGTAAGTCACACTGATATTTCTAAGTACGTAATGCAGGATTCATTTCTAATTTGTTACATTACCGGGCCTCAGCTGTAAAGATTAAATGCCAGCCCAAAATCATCATAGAAAAACAGGGGGCCGGTATCAGGAGAAGGTAGTTTCATTGCTGCTTTATCAGGAGCTGCTGCACTATGTCTCTGGAGAGCTGGCAGTGGCAATTGCAGTGGCACACACCAAAAGCACCGGAACACAGCTCCCACCCAAGAACCACGGACTAAGAACCTGCAGGACAGGGGAGCGACATCTAAGGAGATCTAAGAGATGAGGAATCTCTTAAGAGATCTAAACGATTCCTCATTTAAGGGGAAAGTTCAGAATAAGCATTACTTTTTTCACTGCAGTTAGCATTATGTTCATACATAATTTTGGTCCTCTTATTTTTTAAACTGACCTTAAACTGAAGTATAATGTAATGTGTTTGTTTATTGGCAAGTTCTAAGCAGTATATAATTATATATTAAGCACTGTTCTAGAAGAGTGGTAGTACTAGGTCTAATCTCTACAGAAAGATTAATCTTGTTTTAAATTCTGGAGTTTTGTGACAAGAAATAATCTGCCTTTATGCATATGAAACACAAACAGGTTACCTGAGAACCAGCTCACAGTAGCATTTATCTGCTGTGACTATTCACCACTAATAGCCCTTACATTCATCCTTACCTAGTCTGAGACTTTTTTTCCATCAAAAGCACTGCGTGAACATCTGCTTCAGCTGTCACAACACAAGCAAACACTGTGAGGATGCTCACAGTGCATACCCTATCAGATAAAACAGCTCTAAGTTAAAAAGCACACTTTCTTTTGGCTCCTACTTAAAAGCTGGGATTTTGTTTAACTAAGAAGTCTGCTCCTGCTATGCTCCAGTCTAGTATCTGAAAAATAAAGCAGTGCACAGAGAAGAAGCTTTAAGTTGTTTAAGCCAAAGTTCAGTTTTCAACTTTACCCAGTACAGCAAACTCTCAAGGTGAGTTTCCTTGAGGAAAATGAGTCTAATTTGAAGAGTGAATGAAATTTTTAAGTAGGAAAGGAAAATTTGTCACTGAGCTGCAGTCAATAATTATTATCAGCTCTTCATCATGAGCTCAGGTAAATAGTTGTTTGTTTGTTCTGGATTACCCTGCTCAGCCCTGACGTTATCACCCAGACCCGGCTGTTCTTGCTATCTCATTAGGTCTGTCTGTATGTTCTGTGACTGAGACTGCAGTAAGATGAACTACACTTTCTTACTAAACTATAGGGGGAAGAATATTGTGGAAGACTGGGCCTCCAACAATAAAAACTTGCTAGAATTTTAGACTATAAGGGCAAACGAAGTAATCACTATCATTTTGTTAAATCATACTAGTAAAGGCAAAGAATGTTGTGGAGCTTGCTTGAAGCATATGAGAGCATGGCTTTTCACAGATTCAGTACAATAATTACAGCTCTTGTTGCAGAATTTGTGTCATCACCTTGGCGGAAGCACATCCTCTTCTTCAAAATGGAAAAGCAATTAAAAGCATTAATTACCAAATCAGTGCCAACTGCAGCAGACTACAAAATAAGGTCTCTGGGAAGTCAAAAAGGGTATGGCCAGTTTTCATCTTAATCTCTCAAACTGCCTTGTCCTTTCTATCCTTTCTAGGGGAGAAACAGCATTACCATTGCATTTTAATACAGCTCCTCCAGAACTGAAGAATTCAGACCATGTAAAGTAGCTTGTTTGACTATTCCAAGCTAGGTGCAATAGCGCTCCTACATCACTGGTGGTTTTTAGTGTTGTTCAAACCAAGGCTGTTAGCCATTTCTCCATTTTTCCTCTACTTGCCAATTCTAGTCTGATTAAACTACAAATCTGTTACGCCACAAGAAAAACTACTATTAGATTTGTAAACTCTGATAAAATGTCGGCTTGGCTTGGGAACTGTGCTATCATCTTCCCCTCCCGTGGGCAGTGTAACTGCAACTTACAATGACCCATAGGTAGTAACTGTTCCCTCCTTTCTTCTGAAACTTACAATCATCTTATAGTGCTGATAGTAACACTTTGAAAAGCCTCAGGTAACTCAAAGTAACCTTTTTTTTCCTCCCCAAATGCAGGGAGCTCAGTTTTTAACAGAATTTGCCCCTTTGTGCAGGATATCATCCTCCGATGGAGAAGAGTACACCATTTATAGGTAAGAACTTTCCCATTTTCTTCTTACCTTGACACAGTGTTAATTTCCACTGAATCTACTTTCAACTTTCACAGCTGTATACGTGGGCGACTGATAGAAGTAAATGAAAACATTCTTAATAATCCAGCTATTCTGCAAGAGAAGGTAAGAAACTTTCTTTGCTTTTTATTTTGTAACTTTTATTTCACTACTAACTTTAGTCTTCCTTGTTTAGCCATCAACTGAAGGATACATAGCAGTGGTTCTACCCAAATTTGAAGAAAGCAAGAGTATAACTCAAGGACTTCTGACACAGGAGGAGTATGAAGAAGTTTTGTTGAAACGACTTAATTCTTCATGAAATTAAGTATACAGGTATCATCTGTATTTGATAGCAAATAAACTACTTGTACATTAGAATTCCATGACATTGAAAGGCCCACTGTCTGTTTTTAAAAGTGGAACTTAAAACACTTGCTTCACACAAGAATAAAGTAGCTCAAATAGTTTCTATGTTCAAACTTGTAACACTAGAAATGAGAGAGAAAGATAAAGCACATTTTTAAATTAGCACAGAAAGGTATGCTAATGCATGGAGCATGTTCCACAAGGGTCTTTGATTCTGCTCAGTGCAAGCAGAACATATACAGGGAAAATCCCATGATTGAGCTATCACTTAATTTGGCTTAACTAAATGACATGAAGTATGAGAAAGGTGAACTGAAGATAAAGAACATCAGGAGCCTGAGTACAAAGAGATAAACTTGAAAATAAGTATATCATACCAGGTTATATTTTCATAACAACTTGAAGTCAAATAATTCCCTTTGTACACAAGTCTGTCATTATCAGTATAATTTTTAAAATTCTAAACAATATAGTCTACATAATACCTAAGTAGTTCTACAGGCAATTCAAATGTCACTCAATCAGCTTTAATCAAAAAGGTCTAAAAATAATTATGGTATAAGGAAAAAGGTTTTAAACTGAGAGTATTAATTACTTACAAATATACTTTTGGGAACATGAGTTATGTCAATGAGATTAAAATTGATCTTTACAGATATTGAACTATTTTTTTTTCCCTAGATTATCCCACTGCAGGTATAACTCATAGCTAAGAAACGTTCAGTGCTTTAGGCCACAGCTTTTCAGACTGTTTTTCTGGTCACGCTTTCTCAAATAGATAGATAGAAATAGGCCGGAGGTAAGTTTACAAACTTCAACAGTAGTGTTCCATATAGTATATTCAGCACAAGGTTCTTTATGTAAAATGTCTGTTAGCAGCATCTTTGCATTGAAAGATCCATTAAAACATTCATAAGCATTATATACAAAACCAGTATCAATAGGGAACATTCACATTATAAAAATAGCTAACAATTACACTAGCTAATCCGTTAAGTAACATGACGTATATTAACTGTGACAAAAGTCAATCATTTTAATTCAGATTAAACTGTTTGGACTTTCTACAAATGAAAGCAATATCAAAACTTCAAAAAGTGTTACTTTCAAATGGAGTCCCTACATTTTTAGTGCTGTAATTCCTTGCTCTAAAAATGTCATATTTGTTACATGATTTTCTAAAGGCTTGAGGCCAAGCATCTCATCTGTCCTTTCTGGGGACTTTGCATTTGTACCAGTTTGTGCTCTGTTCTCTTTCCATGGTGGAGCAGGTTTAAGACAGCTGTTTCCCACTCTGTTCTGTAAGGGAACAAAGATATTATTACTTTTTTCTTTTTTTAAGAGGGAGACTTTTAAAATCTATTTGATTTAAATGAATCAACTCACCTTTCTCAGTAATCTGCAGCAAAGTGGAAGAAGTTGGCATAATAGCGTCATCACATTCCTTGTTCTCTGAATGCATGCATCAACCTAAAAAGACAATTACAGTAGTGTATTACAGTAGTGTAACACTTCTAATTACTTTTGTTAGGTAGTTGTTTAACACATGAAATAATGATATTTTTTCAGGTTTGAATGGGTAATATATATTTTTTAATATAATACATTAGAGCTGCAGCCTCCCTTTTGTGGGCAAAAGACATGAGCTGAGAAACAGAAGAGAATGACACACATACGAAAGAATACTGAGTTTATAAGTGAATACTAACCTTGCTGTAGAAAACTAAGCTAAAGGAATTAACCTGGAAAGCAAGGAGAAGAAAGAAGAAAAGAAAGAAAAAACTCAGCTTTGTAGTGTTTAAGAACTTGACTGATGGGAAAGTTTCCACAAAGGATTTTGATGCTTGAGGAATACTGCCCAAAAAGGACCTCTGATAAGAGTATGAGCCTTTTAATATTCTTCTCTTTGGTATTACAGCTCATTTGCCTAAAAGGGTGTCTAGAAAGTATGTGTTACTCATAACTGGTGGTATCTTTCTTTTGCCTTAAGTCATGCAAACATCATTTAGAATCACACAATGAATCACATAAGCCTTACCGTGGCATCAGCCATACTAAAGAGCTAGCTAAGGCTTGAGGACTTTTGAGTTTAAATCCCAAGTCTAATTCTCAGGATACGTTACAAAGTTGGGCCCTCCAGAAACACGTTGTAGCTATACACAGATGACAAGCTTCCATTTAGTCCGGTTATACTCAGTTGTAAACTTGTATCTTTACTTGTAATGAGCACGATTACAATCGGAATAAACTCTGGGCAGTCTAGAATAGACTATATATTTTGAGAAGCAAACACATATTCCAGTAGTAGGGTCTTAGCATTTGTGGATTTATTCTCTTTATGTTGAGCATGAATAGCATGGATAACAACAGGATAAAAATAACTGTTACAGTGGTGATTACCTTCATTAATACTTCCAGCAATAAAGTCCTTCCTCAGTCACTGAGGTGCACTTAATTTACAGTTCAGCTTTTACTGAATAAAGTTCTAGTGGATTACAGTAAGCTAAATACTGTTTGATATTATTCAGATGAGAAGTGAGTTGCAGAATGATAACATTCCAGTAGCTCTATTCACCTAATAGGTGAATCAAAAGATATGTTGACTTATATTCTTTGTCAAAATTCTCAGCAATAAAAAGCCATATAGAGTAATGGGAGGTGTCCAGGCATCTTTCCACCTTTAAAAGCAGCTCAGGAAAGATTCCTATAAGCTCTCTCACTAATATCAAATCCAAAACCAAAGTGATAATTTCTTAGCAATAGGAAAGAAAAGCCTTACTAATTGCTGTACTAATTCTCGGACTCTCAAGTTGGCAAGCTAGGGGCTGGGGAAGTCTTCTTGAAAATATTAGTATCTCATCAACAATCATGGTATTTCTTTTGCCACAGGGCTAGTTATGCAAAATTAGATGTTAAGTAATGTAAAAATGGGAACCTCAAGGTAATGCTATCCGTGTTACTGGCAAACTTCTACTCTAAAGTGCCAGTGCATCATGCTTTTTCTCCTGTCAGGATATCAGGGTGACTAAGTATGAGGGAATTAGGATAAGCTTCACTGAAGCCCTTCTCTGTTGGTAGGAAGAAAAAAAAAAAAGTCCAGGGATACTACAACAAAAATAAGAGCAAGAAAACAGTTCTTCAGCAGAGGTGTTTTTACCCCAACACAACACAGTGCAATAAATTGCTTGGGTCACAAATACAGTATAGATATGTCCCAATAGACAAATCCATTTGCATTGAGGGGAATAGTTTTTACTGTCAATACTTGGCATATTGGCTTCTCAAATTTTTTAGGTCTATGCAATAGTTCAGAAAGGACAGTAGCTGAAGTAACTTTCTTTTACATAAGAAACTACAACAGTGATGTATCACATAGCAGAAAATAAGTACTGCAAAACAGCATAAAATTTAGCATTTGCTGTTTTTCATGGTCGTCTGTCACCCCAAGACATTGTGCTATCAAAAACCATTTCATATTTTAACAAGAACAGAAATCAGTAGATGATGAGATTTCAAAACAAGTCAGGGTCAGCTTTTCATCATTTCTTCTTTGCAAGCTTACCTTTGTAAACGTAGCACTTTTACCCTGAACAGAAGTTTTTGCTGTAATCTGAAGCTGCTGGCACATAGGGATCAGTTTCTCATGCTCCAGCAGAAGCAGTGGTTTCCCATCGTCATGTAGCTGAAATGGGGTTCAGGAAAACAGAACTGCTTAGTGTTAAAGACTCCGATTACAAGTTACTGAAGGAGGCAGCACAGCTGGCCCTTAAGCATTGCCAGAGTCGCAGGGTGCTGCACCTCAGCTCATAGTCTTAAGGAATGACTGACCTGAGTAGCCACACATTACCTGATCAGAAAAGCCATGGAAAGCTGAAGCAAGTTTTGTGCCCTCTGCAGCAAAAATCTGATTGGAGGAAAGGGAGCATAACAAAATTAACCACAGTTAAAGATTAGGCTCTTTGCTTTATTTGTTGTTTTAATAAGTGGTATACTACACAGTAAGAGAGTAGCAGAAAATATTTGCAATAGTTGTATACATTAACATGTCAGCATTTCACGGTGACCTCTGAAATGCTAAGCTGCACTGCAACTGCCATTCTCTCATATAAGCAAAGTTTAAGGGCTTTCATTTCATGTTAAAAAAATGTTTTCCAGTTACTTTTAGTAATGGAGCACTCTACAAAAGTTTTATGAATGGAAGACACCTGCCATGTTTGTGCATCATCCTGATAATGGTCTCCTGTCAAACATATGCATGTATCTTAGAATGTCACCCCACACATTCCCTGATTTGGCCTTTTGTGGTTTTTTTTTGGTATTGTTCAAATTCTTGTATCTTCTCCCTTTCTTGTAAGGATACTGCTGTTCAGGGTTGAATGGAATATCTATTTACCCCATAATGGACTGAGCTAAGTAACAAAAAGGAGAAGCCTAATGCTTTGATGTCCTTCTATACTGGCCATAATGGACATTCAGTTTGACATTTCCACTTCTAACTGGAATCTGTCAAAGTTTAAGGAATGTTGTCTTATTTAAGCTACTATCCAAACACTGGAATATTAACTTCTAAAAGGTGTACACCAGAGTTCTGCTGCTTAAAAAAATAGAATTATTAGTCCACGTGTGATAGGCTGTACTTCTGTGTAAAGAACTGAAGAGTTAAAGATTCAATTTGTTTCTTCACTCAGAGTTCCTGACTGTGGGCTTTTTTGTTTGTTTGTGTTTTAATATATTACCTCTGCTTGATGAAATAAGTCCTGGGTAGTTTTCAGCAGTCCTTCTCCTCTGTGGGAAATAACAAAAACAAACTATATAACATGTACAGATTTCAGGGTATTTTGCCTGGTACTTACCTAATTTATAAGCTCTCTCAAACATACATGGTCTGTAAGATCAAAAGGCCAAATGTGATCCCTAAATCCTTGCAGCCTATTTTGTACTGTACCTATATTCATGACGGATATTGGTCAAATCTCCTAAAATGCTTGCTGTAACTATTTTAAAAATTGCATTATAAATGTTACAAACTGCCTTTGTTCAAGTATTTATAAAGCAGTGGTAGCGTTTTTTCTTCCCATTAATTTGCCTGCTGTAATGGCGGAACGTTTCCACTAACTAATGTTCTACCATTTCCCTTCCACTCAATTTGAAAAGCAGTTTACACTGAAACATTCTCTGATGTGTGAACTCTGGAGAGGAATCTTGTTTCATTTATTAGAAAAAAAAAAAAAAAAAGGTTATGTGCTTCCCTTTCCCCGTGCAAGTAACTAAACCTCTGTTCACTTCTAAGGTGAAGTATTTCTGCAACACACAAAAGGAACTGAGAATTACAAGAATGAAAAAACAATTTTGTTACAAACTTATGAAGTGTAGAATATACAAACACACACACACACGTAACTTTTGAAAGCAGATAATCTAAAAGTAAAGACAGTTAAGTATAATACTCAATTTCTCATAATTAAGAATTATGGTTAGTAAAGTTACCTTTCCATAGTGTCAGTGTAATGCTTAAAAATGAACACAGAAAGGTTAGAGCGAATAGGGGAACACAGACAATTAAGTCGTTTAACTAGGTAATGCACAAAATACAACATTTTTGTACAAAATCAAATTATTCAGTTATTGCTTAAAATGGCTAGGTATATTTGTTTTACTAATCTAGGTAGGCACTTTATACTAAAAAAAAAAATAAACCCTATGCAAATGAGAAACAGTAACTTATGGGAGCCCCATTTGAAAATATATAAAAACCTCAGTGGATAGAGCACTACTGAGAAATTAGGCAGGAATAGTTTAGGTCTTATGGCAGAATAAGGACAGAAATCCATGTGTCTGGACTGCTATGTAAGAATAATCCTGCATCAAAAAAAAATCTAAATTCTTCCACAAGAATTATAATAAAAAGACTGACCTTGAATAGGCTGATTTCAGAAGATACACCTTTCAGAACAGCAAGGATCAGCAATTCTAAGCTACAGTTACACATCTGTGCTTAAATTCTTAGTTTTAAAAGCAAACTATGAACATGCTTCTTTATTTTTTCCCCCTCACTTAAACTTATTTAAACAGATATTCAGCAACAAAAGAGAAATACAATGCTTCAAAAAAAAGTTTTCATTACACTCTATAACTTCTTGTGATCTTCTAAGCTCTTTAGCTCTAAACAGTTTTAGCTAGCTAACTAGTGATTTAGTTAACTAGCTCTAAGTTTAGGCAAAACAAGTTTCTTTTTCTTTTTTTTTTTTTTTTTTTTTTTTAAGTATACCAATGCTCCTCTACTCCTCTTGTTCCCAGCAAATACTTTTAATGCCTCCTCCTCACCAAAATGCTCTGCATACAGCACAATTACCTGGTAAATAAGTACATGGAGTAGGCCATGCTGGACATGCCTTGTACATGTTGCACAAATCTGTTGTCCTGATCCTCCCATTTCTCTGTCTCAGAATCTACTTCACATGTCAGCAGATGCAGTTCTAATCCAAGTTTTGCGATTTTTGCCTGTTCCTGTAAACAGTAAGTATATTTAGGACAAGTGAAAACACATTTTTCAGTCAAAAAATAATTAAAAGATTTGTTACGAAAATGATGACGTCTTACCTCAGTATCTAATTTGACTGGCTTTAATGCTTTCAGATTTGTGTTATGCTTCTGTTTCAAACAAAAAAAATACCATTTTTAAATAAGAGGAAAATTTAATAATTTTACTAACAAGTCATAAGACATGGCTGTATCAGAAGTTAACTTTGCAGGAGAGTTTCAGTGGCTTAGACAGACTTTTCAGTAGAAGCTGAAGCCTCTCTGTTCTGCTTTGATTTTTCCTCTGTAGTGGCATAAGGGAGCATTATCTGGGCCTACAAACACAGTAACATTTATAAGGAAAAGATTCCTCTCGGTTCTCAGACTCCGTCCCTTTTCTGTTTCCTCATATGCTACCATCCTCTTCCCTGTCCCTTAAAAGGCTGAATAATTCTTAATACAAAATAAACACCCTTAGCCAAGGACAACATTACACTGTGTTTTTTTTTTTTTTTTCCTTTTTTTTTTTTTCCATCAAGGATGATACTGCTCTAACAGGGACTGGCTTAATCAACTTTGGAACTGGTCTTGGGTGAAAACTGTTGCTGTGATGATGCAGGTGGCTCCTTCTGGGTCATCTTGCTGAAATAGCTGGAAATTAATACTGAGACTTAGACCTTTCTGTGGATTCCCCACCCTATTTGCCATAAGTATCCAAAGCAATTTTTCTGATCAGATTAAGCTTGGCTCAGATTAAGCAAAAAATACCAGTTTCATTGATGTAAGTAAGTGGAACACCTAATAAGATAATGTAAAGGTTAAAAAACTGCATTGCAGGCATCCGCAGCATGAGCTGTTTCAAAACAGTCTGTAACCGAGAGCAGCAGGTCCTGGCCTTAGCTTTCCAAAATCTGTCACTGTGCAAAGACAGCAGAAACTAGTGAAGCTGGGAGCTACATCCCACATATAAAAACTGCACAAGAGTGTGGGGGAACTGCAAGTACAAGCAGGAATCAGTCTGGAGAGGTGTTAGCTGCAGGAGGAGGTAGGGTAGTGAGTGTGCAAGACTGACCCCCTTGTTTGAAAATCACGAGGAGCTGTTATGAATGCAAAGGAAACTCAGGAATCCCTTAGTAAAAATCTGCTATTCACTGTGTCTGCGCAAAATCAATCTGGGCAACAAGAAAATACATCTATTTAAGTTCCCACTCCAATCTGCTGCCTACTGTTTAGCTTTCATAGCTGTGTCCGCTCTTAATTGTTTTTTTTTTACTTGAATCCTAAAAATGTGTATTCAGATCAGACAATAATAATTTTGCCTAGGTACTAGAAATTTGAGAGCAGATCTCAAAAGATTTGGCAAAAGTTTAAGATTTTGTACTCCTAAATGTCATTTAACTGTATTACAGTCGAAGCTTAAGCTGCTTGGCTAAAAGGAATTCACGAAATTGAACATTCTAGAACAATAACTGAGCATGAGTACTATTCATGCAAATATTAAGATTTGAAGAAACTTAAGAATATTTGTTAGACTTGTAATTGTATCCATTCTTATGTTGAACCAGCCATCCTATTTGTTTGATAGGAGAACCGATAGAAATACAGAATGTCAGCTCAGACAAAAACATTAAAAAAAAGTATCACCAAGACTTTTATTTTATCATCATGTAAACAAACACTGCTCTGCTAGGGACATTTATGATTATACAGTGCGGAAGTAAAGTTTGTCCTATTATAAAACAAGAATTAAAGTTCAGCTAGAATCAAAGTAAGGGATCAATGTGTGTTATGTGACTAGTTGCCTGGTTTTCAAAGTTTGTTGCTTATTTAGCAAGTTCAATGTTTTACTGTCCGCCACCTAGTCTAGATGCACATTACGGAGATGCTGCTGTGCCCTTGCCGAGTCAGTCAGTTAGCAGCAGATAGGATGCAAATACAGAGCCCCCAAAGCAACTTACCCCTGGTCTGGGCAGTGATAGGTAGACACGCTTCTCTCCTAAGAAAAATACATATATTTATACCCAAATTTGTATGCAGATTTGAATAAATGGGATCGCAGGTTTTACTTAAGTAAGAACATAAGCTCTGGTACTGTAACAGCAAATTACTTACCTGCAAATTCTCCTTTTTGACTGTTACAGAGGTCTTCTCCTCTGCCTTACGCTTCTCGAGACAAGCAAGCCAAGACCTCCTCACTGTGCAGGTTCTAGCTCTCAGTAAGTGCCAGTTACGTGTAACTCCTTAAGGGGAGTTACCCATTGGGTCACCCATTACACCTCTCGTGCCCTGCATTCTGTCCACAGCTAAGGAAAGAGGCCCTCTCTGCAGTGACTACGCAGCTGGTGCTGCCTGTACTCATTTTGTTGCAGAGTACAGCATCCCAAGGGGCCTCAGTTACTTCCATCTGAGCAAGAGATAGGGAGTAAAAAATATCTGGGTATTTTCCAGAAATTAATTTAAAAAAGATTATTAATAGAAGGAAAACAGTACCTGGACTAGTAGCCAGGACTAGGAGGCTCCAGTTACCATAAAACTTAAACATCTATAAGGACTTATTTTTATTACAATAGGAGAGTAAAGTCTGTCAAATTAAAAAAAAAAAAAGTGCCAGTGAAAAAGCAGGTTTTACCTAAAGCAAGAAGGAGCTACTGCTGCAGAGTATACTGGGCTTGTAGAGAGCCCATGCACCTGGACACACAGGAGATGAGCAACAAAACCCCCAGCAAGCCAGGGATTGTTGTTTCCTCTTCCTGTATCTATCTGTTCCTCATGAATTCCCATTCGGAACCCCAGAAGACGGTTCTGTTGTGCACTAAAAAAAGATTTTTGGAAGTTTTCTGTCTCCCATCAGGAACAGATCCATGCTGACACATGCTGGGTTTCCATTTTTTCTTTTTTTTTTTTTTCCTCTCCTTTTTTTTTTTTTTTAAATCTTTTAAGCAAACTGGCAAGTGTCTCTCGGTCCCAAGAAGTTGGCAGTTTGAATTCTATCTTCCCACGTTTACCTCTTCTTTCCCCTTCCCAGGTTAGAAGTTCTAGGAGTTGCACAAGGCAGGGAGTAAACTATCAACCTATTTTCTTTTTCGGGATGCAGTTATACATCAGTATAATTACATAACTTATATTTGATTCCACTGATGTAATACACATATATATCTTTTCATCTACTTAACTGTAATATTTTGAAAGTCAGATTTTGGCTAAAATAGCAGAGAAAACTTTTAGAAATAGAAATAAAAACTTTTTTTTTCTCCTGCCATATTACAATCTTCCTTTTATTTCTTCTAGTTTGCCATTTTATTCATTATTTCATTCTGTTTATCTCCCAATCCTACTTACCACACTTCTGCTTTCTACTAGTTTTAGACATGTCCTCCCCCACCCCCTGTTCTATTTTAACTTCTTTAAATCCTGCTCTTGACCTAATTTTTTATCTCACAAGAGGATGCCTTCATCTTTGTTTACACTTCTTTCTAGAATTCTACTTTCCTAATTCTAAAATTGTTACCTGTGCCCCCTGTCCATCCACTACAGCCCTCCTAAATCCTAACAGTCAATCAGTTCTCTCAAACCAATGCAAAGCAAAGAGAGAAGCCCAGAAAATTAAGTTATCATTGCAAGTCATTTTAACACCAAAGAACAAGTTAAAAGGGAGCCATCAAGGGAATTATTCACATTCTTCTCCAACATGTTGAAACCGAAAGGACAGAAGAAAGAAATAGACTGTCTGGCACCTAAATGACTGAATATGGTCCTCAATGAAAGATACTTTCATAGGTGATCCATTTCAAATTGCAAGAACCTCAAAGTTAAGTAACTAACTCTCTTAAAATAGTATTTTTAGGCTTAGTATGGTCAGTGCACATAGGCACCTCCACTAGCCGAACCAAATCATTACATAAACCAGACCACTACACTCTAGGAGGGCCAGTCTCTCTCCTTAGACTTCAAAAGGAAGTTCAAACCAGACACTTAATTTTTCAAAGATTAATATTATGCAGAACAGGCCTTCCCACTGTTGGATTCGCAGTGTTTCAGGATTAACAACTACTCTGCTTCACTCAAGAGGTCTACCAGCATAACGAGGTTATCAGAAGATGAATGGAGGTTGCCTCTCTGAGCAGAGCACACGCACACCCAAACATGAGCCCAATTCAATCTAGGCATTTAATGGTATAATCCCATTAATGCTGAATAAAATACTCATTTCAAAGCTAAATTTGACTCTCTATCCATATGAGCTTTGCACCTCAGTAAAAAAAAACTGCCTGACTTGCTGACCGGATAAAAAACATTCCATAAAGAATTATGCAATTTGTAAAATCAGGAGATTTATACATTTAAACAATATGAACCTACTACAATCAGAAAAAAAATGCTTATTTTATTAGATGTGTCCAGCACATTTTAGTCACTGTTCAGTTTTTGCTTCTGAACTCTCTAACCAAAGCCAAACATTAGAACATTAGTAAAAAATATCTTTTTGAATCAGGGAGGAAAAAATATATATAACATCCTACTGTAATTTTATCTTCTATTTCATACAATCACCATTTACTAGGAATAAAGCACTTCGTACATTTTACACTGTAAAATAAACTTTTACCAATCTCAGCATTAAGACAAGAAGAAATAAGATTTTTATACAATATTGTGAAACTCCATTATTTTTGGAGGAAAAGAGGCATTCACAAAACTTTTGCAGTTTCTTACAGTTTTCCCCTTGGATCATCTACAGTGCTTTTCTAAGGGAATAAAATGCTTGAACTGGTAAGGTGCCTTCTAAGGTATTTTCTGAAAGCAAAGAAGTTTTTTTGCTGTTGTTGGTTTGCATCTTTTTTAGTCAATCTGAAGTCTAACAGAGGAAAGCACGCAAACAAAAGGGCTAGTAGACAACAACACAGGAAAGACTTCTAGAAAACAGCACAGTACAGGTGACTCTGGTTATTTTTAAGGAGATAGCGATAACTAATATCAAATGATCAGATGTGATACTAGTTGAGTGAAGTCCTTTACTAGGCTGGGCCAAGAGACAAGATTCCTTAAGCATCTCTTTGGCAGTACAAGACAACGCACCTAAGACAGCATGAAGAATGAAGGCTACACTTATTACTTTTAACAGTGGTGGTACTAAAATATTTTATGGTGAAGGAAAGGGTGAACAAGAGCCATCCTAATGAAAAGGGACCAATCTGTTTATGCCCAACAGGCAGAGCTGCTCTTCACTACAGCCCGACTCACACAAGGCAGACCCGAACACGCTTGGCAACTCCTGCTCGTGCTCTTCTCTCTGCTTCATGCAGCAGGATTACGGATGCCAAGCACAATGGTTCTTCCAAGAAACTGGGAAATAGGATTTGCAGAAAATGCCTCTTATCTGCTATCAACATCCACATGAGAACAAAAAGGTATTAACTACAGCGTATACTGGGAATGTGCCGTAACACTTTAAAAACTACTGATTTTTAGAGGGAAGTATGTGCTTTGCAGCGGCTGCTCGGTTTGTTTACTGTCCTTGCAAGGATGTTGGCAGAAAAGAACACATGAGTGCCCACCAGTTCAGCTCAGACAACTTCCCACAGCAGCTTAAGCTAAACTGAGTCCATTCCCACGTTCTCCTCCTGTACCACTACTGTGGGAAAGGAACACGGAGTGAAGGAGTAACAACAACTAGCCAAGCAGTAGCAAAACCTTGAGCTATCAAAGGTGTTTACTAGGTGAAGGTTTATCTAAGCCCTTAACCTTTGAAGAAAACTCCTTGACTCTCCACATGGAACATGAATTCTCGCAACTGCTTGCACAAAAACTTGGTGCAGCAGGGAAAGTTCAACAGCCAAAATAAATTCTACTCATCGGAAGAAGTCTCACGTCAATGACAGGATGATGAATTATACAATTCACAAAGCATCATCTAACCTGGATACGGATGTACTTGTTCTTTATCTGAGATACAGAATACTTCATTCTCTATATTTAATTAAATATTAACTCTTTTAACCTGAGTGATTTTTCTTAAAAATACAAAACATTCAGTACATGACATTCTATCTGTATGCAACTGCAATTTAAAGCCTGAAACAAACACATAGCCACCAGAAGTATAACACCAGGCTACACTGAAGTCATCATTTGCAAAAAAAAAAACAAAAACCAAAAAAACACAACAACAAAAAAGTTAGATTAAAATAGAGAACAGCTTTTTAAAGATAAATTACCCTACTCTGAAGATACTAAAAGCAAAGTAAACACAGATTAATTTCTTAAAAGATTTCAAGATTCTCTTCTACGTGTTGTACAAATACCAATAAACTTACCAACCAGAGCCAATATCCCAAGATTGTGCAGAGTCATCAGATATTCCATCCAGGAGAAAGGGCAGCAGTTCAAAAATCAAATAACTACATTCACTAAATTATGAAAATGATTACAATGCAAGCTGATAGCACAGAATTCACGAATACTTCCCAAAAAATACCAGATACAAATTAAATACAACACACAATTCAAGTTACACTTTGATTCAACACCAATACATCTAGTTATGACCACCTAGATCCTATATTGCCACATGGGATGTGGGACTGGTTCTGGTTTACTTACTATTCGAAGAAGACAGAAATTCCTAAATCACAGTCAAAATATTTAGACAACATTTTGTTTTGGGAGTACATTTTTTTCTACGTGTACATGGCATTCTTACCTCTTCTTCCTTCAAACACATCATTGATTTCTCTTAACAATGTGGACATGTCACTCAGCTGAGACTCCCAAGCCTCACAGAACACCTCAAGATTTTCTTTTGCAATCTTACTGGAGGGATGCAATGCCAATGTTTCTGCAGCAGAAATAATCTGGAGAGAGAACAAAATATATGCTACCCAAAGAAATCCTGGTAAATAGTGTGGCACATGAATGCACAATGTCTTCACAGGCAAAACAGGCAATTAAGGTGTTACCATTATGCCTGAACAATGCATTTGCAGGCTTGATGATCTTCTTTGAATGTTCTTTTAATGATAATATGATAAAGCCCAGCAGCAAAATACAACTCTTTCTAAAAACTGCTTTGCAAATTCCAACATCAGGTCTCCAAAAACTTTTATTTCAGTGCAAGGAGAAAAAAAAAAAAAAAAAAAAAAGCCAAGCATACCTGTGGGCCAGTGACCTGAAAGGTGTCTTCTGCATGTATGCAAGTAATCTCAAGGGGCTCTGTTCCAGAAACATGCCTCAGCAAACGACACATCTGAAGATTTTTTTTGAAAATTTAAAGAGAAAATAATGGTAAAAATATACTTTCATTACTAACTAATAATAATAATAACAACCTTCCTTTTAGAAACTGATTTGGGATGACATACCAATGTCATGTTCTCTCACTAAGGGTTTACAACATACATCCCAAACCAGACTTTAGCTCTGCTTTTTTTTGAAGATCACCAAGGGACCAAAAAAATAAAAAAATTCAACAATATTTTTTTACTAAATAAGTCTGAAAGTAATCAGACATTTAATGAACTTAGAAATTGTAACATAGATGATTTCACCAAGAGAGGATTGCTCAGCCATTATCTACTATGTGGAAAATTCACCATCCAGGGTACTGAATTTTCTTTGAGGAAAACAACATTAAGTTAATCTTGGGAAGAAATACTATTTCCTTTCACAATAAACAAAATACAAGCACCCACTCTCTGTGGTAATAGCAGCATTAGGCTGAGAACGAACACCAGAGTTTTCAGATCTCAAGGAAAGTTTAAGACAGACCAAGCAGATACAAAACTCGCCATATTGTTCATTGCAAAAAAATATTGCAGGACATCATTTTACTCGGAGTAATGCCTGAAAAAGTTCACTGTTCCTCATTAAAAGAGAAGCATTAATTAGTCATAGAAAACATTAAAGGGACACAGGGAATATTAAAGCTGAAATAAAAATAAGAGTTGATTTGTCAGTCCCTGAAATTGAGAACATTGTTTCTGCATAGTCACGCTTTTGGGACAAATACTTGAGTTCCATGCAGGAAAGATAACTTTTAGAAATTAAAGAATACTAAATGTTTTACATAGCTTCCAGTATCACCCAGATCAATATCACCTGTCTTTCTCTATCTCCTACTAGTGCCATTACTTCTGCTGCACCTTACCTCTATGACAGAATTTGTGGAAATGAAGCAGACCTTGTAAGCACTCTTACACTCTTGAATATTCCATTTAAAAAAAAAAAAAAGCCTCCATAATATACACAAAGGAAAGCAAACAAACCACAAGATCGGTATATGGAAGTTCTATGTGAGTAAAGACTCCCTATCTGTCCACTGGGGAGGAAAAAAAAAAAAAGAAGAAGCTTAAGAGACCAAAATTGTATAAATACCAATCTTCCAGGAAGAGTCCCAAAACACTTCTTGTACAAGGAAAGCACAAAGGCAGACTATGAAACTCTGATCGTGCTTGCTCCACCTAGCCAGGTGCTCCAGAACCACCTTAGCAAGCCCTGCTCTCGTGCTGTATGCCCTTCTCCATGCAGTTCTCAACCTCCGCAATGACAAATATGGCAGGCACCCCTGTTATCTTCGGAGGAAAGCAGGGCAGCCTTACCGTTAACATGACCACGCAGAAGAGATCTTAAAAAACTCAAAATTCAGGTCCCTGAGCTAGCGTTCTCTGCTATCTCAGCAGGCAGGTGGGAAGAAACTGAGGAGCACTCAGATGCAAGGATTGCATTTCCAGCGCTGCCAACTCATGCTTTTTCTGAAGTGTAATTCATAAATAAATTTCCTTATCTGCTAGGTTAGAGAGCGGAAAGCAATATTTGGTAGACATTCTCTGTACAGGCATTCCTAAGAGGCACTGTCTCTCCATGAGACATGGTAACTTATGGCTTATTTGTTCATGTAATTTTGAATACTAATTTACAAAATTATGCATATATTAGTGAGCATTACATGAACAGATACACAGTGCTTTCATGAAGGAAAAAATATCTTAAAAGGTCATCTGAAGTTTGACAAAGATACAGAAATAAAATCTTCAAAATGGTTGAGTTCATTGGATTCATTAGTTTCTGAGCATTATTAAAACTTGTCTTTGGATTTAGCTGCTGCCAGTTGCCTGCTGCTTGAAGGAAAAGATATTAGGCTGTGATGTCACTTGGATTTAGAAACCTAGCTTTAGCAGGGTCGCCTAGAGCACATGGCACAGGGCGGCATCCAGGTGAGTTTGGAAGATCTCCAGAGGAGACTCCACAACCTCTCTGGGCAGCCTGTTCGAGGGCTCTGTCACCTTCACAGTAAAGAAGTTCTTCCTCACATGGAGATGGAACTTCCTGTGTTTCAATTTGTACCCATTACCCCTCACCCTGTCACCAGCCACCACTAAGAAGAACCTGGCCCCATCCTCCCTACATTCTCCCCTCAGGTATTTATACATATTGGTCAGATCTCTCAATTTTCTCTTCTCCAGGCTAAAAAGGCCCAGCTCGCTTAGTCTTTCCTCATACTCCAGTCCCTTAATCATCTTTGTGGCTCTCCGCTGGACCATCTCTAGAAGCTCAATGTCCTTCTTGTACTGGGGAGCTCAGAACTGCACCTGATACTCCAGGTGTGGCCTCACCAGAGCGGACTAGAGGGGCAGGATCCCCTCCCTCGACCTGCTAGCAACACTCCTCCTAAGGCAGGCCAGGATCCCATTGGCCTTCTTGGCCACAAGGTCACACTGCTGCCTCATGGTTAACTTGTTGTCAACCAGGACTCCCAACTCCCTCTCTGTGGAGCTGTTTTCCAGCAGATCAACCCTTAATCTGTCCTGGTGCTTGGGGTTATTCCTCCCCAGGTGCAGGACCCTGCACTTGTCCTTGTTGAACCTCATGAGGTTCCTCTCTGCCCAACTCTCCATTCTGTCCAGGTCCCTCTAAATGGCAGCACAGCCCTCGGGAGTGTTGGCCACTCCATCCAGCTTGGTATCATCCATCTGTCCCCAAAACAGATGTACTGACAATACCTTGAACCAAACAAGGAATTTGAGCCTACAGCTAATGTAGATACAGAAGCAGAACTGCTTCTACAGCAATGTTCCCTGTTGGATACATCCAGCTCAGATACTAGCAGGAGGGAAAAAAAAAAAAAAAAAAAAAAAAAAAAAAAAAAAAAAAGGAAATTCAGTAGTATATTATGAAAATCCTCTAAAAAAGGCCACCAGACCAAGACCTTCCTAATATTTAGGAATAATCAAGACAGGTCCAGCCAGCTATTTTCTAAGTATCTTAGAAAATGAAAGCAACTGTGTACTCACCTCAACAAGTTGTTCTTTCTGCTCTGATAGCTTACAAGTATATTCTGCTATAGCTTCCAGATTTCCTTCTACTCCTGTTATTTTTAAGGCTTTCAGAACCATATGATCTGTATGGTATTTTAGGAGATCTGCTGCCAAAGATGTCGCTGCATTGTGGAGCTTGAGTAGCATTAAAAAAAAGAAGAAAAATGAGAGAGATAAACCTTAGACAAAAAAAAAAGAATGCATCCTTTACAAAACGAATTCACCTTAATGACCGATCAATTTTCCAAGAGGCAGAAAATTTACTGTCATGAAATTTCATATATACAGGCTGCAAATTATCTGGGACTTTAATTCTTCAATTATTATTCCAAGTACAAAGATAAAATCCACTGTGCTCTCTCTCTCTCTCAAAAAAAAAAACAATAAAAAACTGAAAACAAACAAAAAAAAACCTCACAGAAACAAAAAAGCTACTGGGTAGAATCAGAATACGAAGCTATCATACTGCCTTCTGATGATCTTACAGGTGGAACAGCCAGGTGTACAAATCTGTGGGGCACCAAGTTCACGAGGAGCATGATACGATGACCACTCTGTTTCTTGTGAAGAGCACAAGCTAACAGAACCAAATCGAGGCCACGTGACATCTGAATTTACAGTGCATTAGATATTAAGTTTCCATTAATAAACTGAATTTGAGTAGTGCAAAGAAAACTTCCATGTAATCAGCTTGAGACAGTGTTTTAGTCAAGTAAAAAGCACCCTGACTGCAAGCAGAGCTGCATCTGAGAGAAGTCTCAAAAGTACACTCTCAACAGGAGAAGCTCCCCCTTGAAATACATTCCTAAATCCAGGCACATGTTATTATCCATGGAAACTACGTTATGAAGGACTCTGCTTCACAACTGCTGCAGGTAACAGCTGCTGCTTTTTCTCATGACTAGTCCAAGTGACCCTGTAATTAGCCTCATTTTAAAAGCAATGTTGGTAAAAACAAAGATATAGTAAGCTGTGGTAGGCATAGCAGAACACGGTCACGACTGTTATAACTCTTGCATTATTACATTCATTTTTTGGGTGGCACTGAATATATACAAAATCTTCTGATAAATTATTTTTATTATATTATGGAAACACAGTCAGTGCCAAATATCTGCAAGACTTCCTGTGCTAGAATTGAACTGGCAATTCCTATTTATACATAGACTATTTATCATCTTGATATAAAATAGTAACTGGCTTGCATTTAAACACTGCACTTAACACTGAAGTGTGAGCAGATTAACTATTTTTTTCCAAAAAATAGAAATAACTACATTTAACAGGCTGTCTTGTGTTGTCATCCACCTAGGATCTCAAAAACATTTTAATTAGTGCCACAGTACTTCAATTACATCATCAGAGCGCCTAATTGTGGACTGATCCACTGCAACACCATAAATCAGAGAAAGAGTAACAGGACAGTCTTCTGTGACCATACACAACATAGTACTTTAGCTTAAGCATTCTGTATTGTTTCTGTTACATTTTGTTTGGCGTCTCTATATGCAGAGAGCTGGGGGCAGGACAGTTTGGCAAGATTTACATTTACAGAGGTAAAAGAAAAATACAAGATATTAACAATTTCTTTTGCACATCATATTCCAGCCACTCTGGCTTGATGATCTGCTTTAATGACACTGTTACACAGTATTTTGACAGGGAATCCTTTCTCTTCATTCGGAGCAGAGGAATGATGTTACTCAGAGTATTAGGAGAACAACATGATTTTGTCTGCAGAACTGCTACAGAATAAAGAGGTAGACAGAATAAAACTGAATAGATGACTGCAGAAAGAGATTGCTCTTGCAGATAGAGCTACTGAATGTCACTCTGGAAGAGACACTTTGCTATTGACTTCCTACACATTGAAGACCACAGTAAAAATTACTAGTCAAAGATAAAAATTTATGCATCCTCTATTTTCTGAGGACCTAGCATACAGGCTGACACAAAGCACAGAATACTTAACCACAACTGAAACAGGTCTGAAGCACTGATCAAATCTTCATGACAACTGCAGATTTGATAAACTCTAATTTTTTCTCCCCTTTAAATAGAGGATGATGCCTGATTTTTTAGCACACAAAGCTAACAGGGGGCAGATAACAAAATCACAGACTTGTTGAGGTTGGAAGGGACCTCTAGAGATCGTCCAACCCCTCCAGCAGAGACACCCAGAGCACGTGGCACAGGACTGCATCCAAGTGGGTTTTGAAGATCTCAAGAGAAGGAGACACCACAACCTCTCTGGGCAGACTGTTCCAGGGCTCTAATTCGAAAGGGGCTGTTAGTCAAACATTTCCAGCTACCACAGTTCAGAGCTCAGCCTGAGCAAATTTTCCATATTTCTCTAATATTTTTACTTTACTCTGTAGCCTAGTATAAGTACATCACTGTTCTCTTAATTTCTCCATCTGTTGAAAAGACCAATAACAGGAAGGAGTTGAAAAGACATCTGAATGCTTTACAAATGCTTAGGAAGCTACCAGAAATCACTAATTCTGTATTTGGATTGAATCTGTGAAGTAAATAAAGCACAAAGGTGATCCACTAAATAAGAGGAAAAAAAGACCTTGCTCAGCAAGGACAGTCCTTTCCACGCATCAAAAGCAGCAGCTAACTCTTACTGTCATGTGGGGATTGGTGACATCAATCACAAAGAGTGATTTACCATAAGCACATAACACAGCTGCCACACTGAGAGTTCTCATATATTTCTTTTAGCATATTTTGCAACCTAAATATGAAGTGCTTTAAGTATCTAAGAAAAATATATATGATGTTAAATACTACAGTTGTCACACCAAAATAACCGAACAGTCTAGGGAAAAAAAATAAATATAAGATACAACCAAAATAAGATGTTTTCTGCAATAAGAAAAATTAAAAACAGGTTAAATGTAAAGCTGTAGGATGTGTAATTTTTTCATTCAAGCACACTAGAAGAAACAGATTCAATCAGTAATTATATGTACCCACAAGCAAAATTTAGTCATTACACTTAAAGTTGTGATTATATACATGGTAGTCACTTCCAATTTATTTATTTCTTGTGGTAATTAGCAAAGGGTCTGTGTATCCAAAATTTCTGATCAATTATATGAAAGAACACAGAGGTTTGCATATGACCTCCCTAATCTAATTCTGATTAGCCACTGTTTTCTATAAATGATAGTTTTGGGGGTACAGGATCCTATTATACAATTTTATGCATGAAAAGCAAGAAATTCAAGGTTTTCTTCACTTTGTTTTTTTTTAAGCTGCACTTACCTGTCTTTTAAGTTCATTCATGCACTGGCACATTTTTAAAATGGCTACTTCCAAGTCTTCCATGAGATCCTTTGTCTTTTGGTTTTGCTATTAACAAAAAACCCAAGCAAACATTAGGCAAGACCCAAGAAATCTGAGCTTCACATCGTGTGTCATTATTTCAAATTGTTTTAAAAGATGGCATTTATAGACATAACTGTAATGGTTTCAGTTGCCCACCCTGAATATAATTAACTTTAGGAATTATTTTACAGAGACATATCACTAAAATAAACAAAAATTTAAGAATAATAGTGAAGACAGATAACTGACTGTTTCTGTTGAATAGAAATTTATCTCTGAATCTCACTGAGCTCTATTTGGAAAAATGGCTTTCTTAAGCTTTATATCTGGAGCTTCCAAAAATCTTTACCTATCTAAACATCCTAAAATGGAGTATCAGTTTTAGCCTTCTTTAAAAAAAAATATAAAGGGACACTGTTCAAAAATAAATATTTGAAGTGTTATCCCAAAGTGATATTTAAAGTGTTATATAAATATCTACACTGAGCTACAAAGAAAAAAAAAAAAACGCATCTTCCTTATAATTCTTTACAAAGTTCAGATTTTTGTCTAATTTAAACAAATACTGTTGCTAACATTTTGTTCAGTCAACTTCAAGAGAGACCTTCAACTTCTGTAAACACCAGCTATGAAACAGAGAAAAAGGTAACGAGAACTATGTTGGGAAAAGAGTCATGAAGCAGGGATTTTTGCACCCTTCTCCAATATATACCTCTGGGAGGGATCATTAATATGGCCATAGTTGCAATGACATTACCTCCTCACAGTCTATATTAATATGTATATAGATACTCACACACACACACACACACACACACAAGGCATGTGAGTATGTATAGTATAACACGTGCACAACCTCCACCACATTTCATTTAGAGAAAAAATTCACCCACACAAACTAATACAATCCATATTACTTGCCAAGGCTAGATACACCAGGCAGAAAAAGAATTTTAGAACCATTTACAATTCAGCGATAGCCCTAGATTCTCTGGTAAGCTCCAGATGGTTTGCACTGGTATGCATTAACAACAGAACGAAAAAAAGAAAGAAACAAGACAGATGATGTCAGTCTATAATTCACAACTGACCAGAGCTAAAAACACTTCTGTTTTAAACTACACTATGAAATACTCTTCAGTGAACACTCACAGTTAACTCTGCTTTTTAAACAGGAAATATATTCCTAGTATAGTGAGTGGAAATGGGCTATCATAAGAGCTTAACATCTCTCTGATGGTCATGGCCATCAGAAAATATCTACCCTCTGAGGTAGTTGTTGAGTTCAAAGTGAAAACACACCTCAGGAAGTTGACACTATTGTAGCTGTGTACTGAATCTTCAATCAAAGACAGGCTTGATGCATACACATAGGTACACACACACACATATATATAGACATATATATATACACACACACACACACACACACAACCCATAGAATCATAGAATGCTTAAGGTTGGAAGGGACCTCTAGAGATCATCTAGTCCAACCCCCCTGCTCACGCAGGGTCACCTAGAGCACGTGGCACAGGGTGGCATCCAGGCGGGTTTTGAAGATCTCCAGAGAAGGAGACTCCACAACCTCTCTGGGCAGCCTGTTCCAGTGCTCTGTCACCCTCACTGTCAAGAAATTTTTCCTTAAGTTCCTGTGGAACTTTTGGTGCTTCAGTTTGTGGCCGTTTCCTCTTGTCCTATCGGTGACCACCACTGAAAAGAGGCTGGCTCCATCCTTCTCACTTCCTCCCTTACGGTCTTTTTATATGTATCTATATATGGTATATATATATATACATATGTTCTTCCTTGTACTAGGAGTTCATTTCCATCAACACAAATGCAACACATATATTATCTAGAGAGGATCTCTCAAGTTTCTATCAACAACAAAAGCTTAAAACTAACCAACTTAAACATAGCTTTAGTTTTTTTTTTTAATATACAATTAAAGTACCTTATACAATTACTAATATATTTTCCTTGTAATAACAACAGTCTGTATTATTAAAAATGTCCTATGCTAGTACATAGCTGCTGTATTTCAGAGTGTTGGCAGGATTTTGTGCTCTACATTTCTCTAGAAACAAGACTGCAATTGAGTAAGCATCAGAAAATGTGTTTTCCCATCTTTATTTTTCCTCATCTGTGTGCGTGTATCTTCTATTGTCTTCACAGAACAAAGACAAATGATAGATATAGACTTAATGTACTTCCCTGAAAAGGAAAATTACTGGACAAACATATATAGTCTCTCTCTCTGAGAAAAAAAATAAGAGTTGATTTTTAGAATATTTCACATTTCAATGGGCCAACTGTTTTTTATTCCTTTAATTGAAAACTGTGGTCACTACACCATGGAATCAAGACAACTTAAGTCTCTGAAGGACTCATCCAAAGTCTTAACTGTTTAGGATGGTACAACAACACTTCTATACTTCCATAATATTCTATTATACTTCTATTTTCCTTACTAGTAATAGTAGCCTAAAAAATTAGCCTACCACCTTGTGCCTAAAATTTAGAAGTCTAAGTCTAAAGCAACACCACTGCGAGAGGAGGATAGAATGTACTGAAGCTGAAAAGGTAGAGACAATCTAAAGACACAATTCTCTCTTCCTGGATCAAAAGAAACATTGCATTAAATGTTTCTTTTAAAATAGAGGCGAAAAAGATTTACTTTGCTAAAAAGCTCTTACAGCTTGCATCCACACGGAAAACAGCTGCTCTAGTTCCATTTTAGCCTGTTTAGAGAGCTCCAAAATGTGTTCTCTGTGCTCATGACTGGTATAGGCAGAATCTGTAAAGTCTTCTGTATGTTCCAGGATAACTTCCAGCATTGTTGAAAGGTTTTCTTTTGACAGAAAATAAAGATTCGCACGAAGACCCTCCACTTTATTCTGAAAAAGAAGCATTTCAATTCCTTGTGCGTTTATGTGGTTATGTTGTTGTGATACAAATGCAGAAAGCAGATGCATCCTATTACATGTTATTTTTCTCTTCAGCAATTTTTTTGATCACTGAATTTCAAGGTAATCAAAAATTTGCTGGTATCCAGATTTCCAGTCTAGCGTTTGAGGTTTTTTAATCTAATAATACCAGCAGCAAATTACTGTCCAGTCACCAGAACGAACAGGAAATACATTACTGCTTACCTGCTGGCAATAAAAAAAATCTCAGTTCAGTAACAATTTCAAAAATCAACTGTGTATTCAAGTTTTGTTTTGTCTTTACAAACCACAGCCATATCATCTATTTGGTGTATGGTTTCTAAATATTTATCTGCAGTAAAAGTAACACCTTGAGAACTTCACAGAAACTTCAACCAAATTTGTCTGGAAGGGCCATGAGACTCAAAATGTACCACAGACTCAATAGAAACAAAGTGTACTTCTTCATTAACTGTTATTAATTGAATATGAAATTTAGAAGCAAGTTTTTCAGGAAAAATAAAGCAAGCTAGGACACACAATTTCAGTTCACAATACTTCCTTCAAAGTATTCTGAAATACTCAAAGTTTGAGTTTCCAAATTATTTTAAAATTCTAAATATTTGTGTGTGAGATCTTAAAAATACTACCAGTTATGAACCAAGAATTCTTCAACAACAGCTATTTTAGTGAAGTTCTAGTCAGTATAACAATCTATTAGTCTATCCAACATTAAAGGCATCAACTCAACAAAGCATTGTAGTTCTGAATATATTCTGATCCATGATCCAGGAGTAGATAGCAACGGTCAGCAAGTATACTTTGGCAACAGCAAGAAAGTTATAAGAACCTTTTGTTAGATTATTTTATACTTTAGAAGAATTACTGAAGTTACTCTGCTGAGGAGTTGTAACACTACCCACCATTTGGAGTTCCAAAAAGATTTAATTCTAGCTTTGGTGTAATTTTTTAAATTATAGAAAAGAGTCCAACTTCTATTCTTACCTTGAATACTTTGATGCCAGAATATATACTGATGGAAGCTAGTTCATTTTCTCCATTTGATCTAGAGTCAGTTACAATTTCTATTACCTGCTCCAAAGCTAGTCTCATCTGGTGAAATACCCCATCTTTGTTTATACGAGCGGATTCACAGTCTGGATGCCTCAGACAAGTCTTACAAAAAAAAAAATGAAGCAAACATTACTAGAGAGAACACATGCAGTATAATGAAATAAATACTTTCTGCTAAAGCAAATCTAAAGAACGTGTTTAGAAAATTATAAATACTTTCTGTTAAACCACTATGATATTAAGTAGCATTCCTAGAATTATTCAGAACAAAAAGATTTTCTTCTGTCCATTCTTTTGATTTTTTTTTGAGGGGTGGGTATGAAGATTACAACATTGCTGAGAAAAAACAGACAGCTATGCTATCAGATGCCATGTCCTGTGATGTACCCAGGTTTAGTCTTCAGCAATACTCTTACACAAGAACACTCACCTTTGAAGCAGTCAAGAGCATCATGGTGCACTTCTCAAGAACAGCCCTAGATGCTGCCATTCTAGCCTTTTTCTTCTCATCCTTCAAATCCTAAACACCAAGAAAATGATTTGAATGTTGCACCTAACATCTAAACATCTAATATGTTGACTGTTCCAAATATTAATTGCTCCAAAGACAGTAAAGCGGAAACTCTTGCAGATCAATGGATTGCGAAAGAACTTCTTTACCACATTTGACAACTGTTATTTTCAGTTTAACTCATGATCTAGAGCATTTTTTTGAGAGATTTTAATTTATGCAGTTATACTTGGCTCTATTCAATTGAGATTTCAAAAGATCTCAGAAATACAGAATATGCTATGTAAATCCTCACTGATTTCACTACACTTATACAGTATTATCCATAAAACAGGAAAGCAAGCAAAAACAAATACAACTGAAAAAAAATGAAATAGATGATCGAGCACGCAGAGAAAGAGGGAACCAGCTTTTCGTTGTGCTGTAATGAAGGGAATCCAATAAAGTTTCTTCACACAGGGGAAAAAAAATAAAGAGGGTCTAAATTGGGGTGGAGAAGGAAATCCCTCAACAGATAGGAGGTCTAACAAGAGGAAAGAGTTACAATTAAGATTTTCTGAATGATAGAAAAATTAGCTGAATGCTTTTTAGGTATTAGAGAGCAAGCAACTGAGTGAGACTTTCAGTGAAATCAAGCCTAATTCTCTGCTACAGCATTTATTCATGTCATATAACACTTCCTACAGACTGCTCAAGCCCTCTCTTAAAAGCAACAGTGTTTCCATCCTATTCCAAGCCGTTCATCATGCAATGGATTAGAAAGCTTAACTCCAGTCTGAGTGCATTCACTTGACTTTATAATCATGTTTACAAAAATAACAAGATGCATTTTTCATCACGAATCTGTCACTCATCTTGAAATACGTCCTACAGAAAGGACAAAGGTGTTATCGGCTGAAAAGAGAAGAGCCTCAGAGCCGCTCAGAGGACGACACAAAGAGCTCCCCAAGAGCCGTGTCAGAGTCGCTCCCGAGAGGGACCATCCTCCCAAGTCCCCCAGGACACACCGCGGCCCCGTCCTTGGGACCACAGGTTCACACACACACTGGTGTGGGCACAAGAAACAACCTGGATTTACTGAGGTACGTCAAAACAGATCCAAACCAAAACATTCCCATGCTGGCTAGGCCCCGAAAGATTAAGAAAGTGACAGTGAAGTGGGTGGGAAAGGTTTTACAGGTTTACAATCCTGTATTTCAAATCAAGTTTGTGTCTCATTAAGAACTACTACAGGATGGAATTAAACAACCTGATTTAAAAGAAAAAAATAAAATAAAATAAAACACAGATCATGACAGCACTCCATTTTGCCATAAAAAAGAAAAGAAGAGAACCACTTCTTTAATGAATTCAGAATAATCTTTGAAATTTTGAGGTCATCACCTTTTTTTTTAAAAAAAAAAAAAAAAGCTTGTTTCTCAAATTCTTACGTTATATTCTGGGAAATCTGACCACATTCAAGAGTTGCTGGCATACATAGAATTATTCGAACATTGGGAAATATACCTTGAGAGATAAACTCCCAAAACTAACAACTCCACACAGCAACCTTAATACTGTAAAATAAGTGCATCAAGTCCTGACAGAATTTAAAACATATTAATGAAATGCTCTTCCAAAAGACTCAAGTGAGAAAGAGGAAAGCCAAACCCCCACTTAATTTTGAAAATCAAAAATAGCTGGGACAAGTATCACTTAATAGAAATTCGTCTTTCTCTTTCCCAGGAACAGCTGTTACAAATATTTCAGAGAAAAAATAAAGAGTCCATCTCCAGGAGGGATTTCCTTTAATTATATGTAGCTTTTCCATATCTGGTTCTTTAAGAATATTCTTAGGAGTCTTAGGAGTTTTTATAAGCATCAGTTTGAGTAATTCATTTATACATAGTTTCAGAGTTCTCTTTGATATTAGGAGCTCTGTAAATATATATCATATCTCTAGTTCAACTACGAATGAGGAATTCAACTATGAATTTGATTACCATGATTTCCATCATGAACTGATGCCTAAACAATAAAGATCAGCCGGGTACCTTTGTAAATGAACTAATGAGGTAGGTAATTCAAAGCAACAGAAGGATATAAAAGCAAGTTCCTGCCAGCTGTTTTAGAAAACAAATGAATTTCTAAAGAATATTGTACAACAGAAGTCACAAGCTTACTCCATGAATAAAAGAGACTTTGGAAAGAGGAACTGGATGCAAGAAGGAAAGAGCACCACACTGACATATATGCATTTTGACCTTAGCCTAGAAAAATGCTCCATAATAGAGAAAAAATACATTGTTATACTTTATTAGGATCTAAAGCCATCTTCTTTTGAGGAACTACTCTGTTTTTAAAGTCTGTTTTAAAGTCTTTCCTTACACGTAAATGTTTCTGTGAAGTAACAGCAGACAAATTTTGTATCAGAGTAACAAGTCAGACAACTAGAGGAAAAGATAAGAAGACAAAGGATATCTGGAGAAGCTCAGATAACATCCATCCAGGCTACTGGAAGATACCCAGAGCAAATAACCCAGCAATGTCGCTTAGTGGGAGCATTAACGTCAAACGATGCTGTTTGGATGGAGCAAGGAGAAAAAGTTAGGTTTCAGAGACTGGACCCTAGGGTTTTGGTTTGTAACAGTTAATCATCCCAGGAGAATCCCAGTCTTCTAGTGAATCAGATGAAAAGCAATACTTACAATGTTTCTCACTTTTTTTTTTTTAGTACTTACATTTTGTCGATCCCCAGTTAAATGTGCAAACTCCACCATTTCATTTCCAAACTGGCTGAATATTTGCACAAACTCCTGGAAAGTACTGACTTTCTCTAGTTGTTCCATTGTTGCAATAACCTGTAAAAAAAATCCTGTAGATTACCACAAATACCAAACAGAAAATATTATTACCCAAATTAGGAACTTTATTATTTGCAAACACTTCTAAAGCAGAGGGAGTAAAATGTACACATCTTGTTGAAAATTAAATATTAAATACTCAAAGGCTAGAAATCAAGTATAAATAATGACACTTCCTTCAAAATGGCTCATTAATTCTGACACCTCAAAAAACCTTTTCCTCACTCTTCCCACTATAAAGATTAACAGTCCTACAAAATTCCATATTTAAGAAAAATATTACTGTCGTATTAAATTTTAAAATGCAAGTACTCAAAATTAATATATAGATAATACCCATATGCAGAAAACGTCAATTTAAAAGTTCATTTTGAGACATATATATTTTTAAAACCTAACTCCACAACTGTAGAGTCAGACAACTAGCAATAACCTTTTAATATCAGGCGCACAGTCTCAGATGGAGCAGCTGAGACGTAGTCATAGTATTCCTCTTCAAAAGCCAGCACGTGCTGGCTAATACTAATCCTGCTTCTCCATTCTCTACACCATATATACACTATGCTGTCCCTGAGTATATAATATATGTGTACTTACTAAGATCCTGTCCACATGCCCCTTCTATTGCTGTATTTCTTATGGCAAAAAAAAACCTTTTCTGCCCATCACAGTTCTCTCTGGTATGCTCTTTAGGAATGTATAAGACATATATTTGTCTGTGTAAGGTGTCATTTGTTTGGCTTGATCCTAGACATGTGAACTGCCCTACCAGTATCATAAACAAAACCAGACATTCTCAAAACCGTTATGCTTAGAGAGGAGAATACTGCAAATCCCCAAAGACCACAAAAACTAGGGTGACCACGGCAGTTAGACACACTTAGTTTGGAATATTAAACTTTAATTTAAATAGTCAAATACCTTCAGAATTAATTTGTATTTCTATGCCTATTCTTGCTGTATTCACGCTTCTGTAGTGAGCAGGAGAATACTTTCACATATATTTAAAGCAATCATTAACCATGCCCTGTGGCTGAAAGGACACATGACTCCTTATTCCTCTGTGATACAAACACTTGTGCTCTGTAGCCTAAATGTGTATTAAAACCAGCCACTTTTTATAAAGGAAAATTAATTCAGATCACTGCATGGCTATGGATGTACGCTGAACACATGGCCACAAAAGGCAGGAAAAGGCAGCAAATGGTCCTAGGGCAACAACTCTGGTGTCTGCTGCAAGAAAAACACAATCTCTAAGTAGCTATTGCAAATGAACACTGATGGAACTGCCACCACTTTCACCAACCGTTGGGAGAAGGAGAGATTACTGAAACAACAAATCAGTGCTAGTGCAGTCTACAGCCAAACTGGGGCACGTGAAACTGGCACTGTATTTTCTGAGCCTTGGACTCAAGCGAACGCTGAGTGGCCAGACAATAATGCACAGCATAAAGCAGACAACAGATTAAGTGAGTGATGCTAGTCTGGTCACACGAAACATAAAAGCATACCACGAATTTTGATTTTATCCCTGCCGACCTACCACCATGTCACATATTTTAGAGATAAATGTACATAAGACATTTACTTTAATCACTTTATTTTGCACTTTCCCTAGAAATAGCATGAAAACACCAGTTCTTTTAGAACCCATTCCTTTGTATTCACTGCAGACACCAGTTAAAAAAAGAGAAAAGAAAAAAAGCTACAAATACCTTGTTTCTGGAAGTTATAATCTGCTTAATAACTATTCGGTCTGCTAACACAAGCACCTTTGTCACAGAAGAGAGAAGCAACCTTGCAGCTTTTACAATGCCTGTTTTGTCTGTAAAAATTGTTATGTGGCTATCAGATTCTGGATGATACAAGCTTGCTACATCCGTAAGCTGAGCAATTGTTTCACCTGTAGGGAAAAATTAATAAATAAATGAAGTTTCACAGTTGTAAAAAAAAGAAACTAGGCCATTAAGCACACTTGACTTATGTTTGGTGGATTAAACAATTGTTTCATATACACATGGGATACATTTTTCCAATTTTAATAGCAAAAGTCAAATCAATGCCCACATGGGCAAAACCATGAGCCTGGAGGAAATGAAACAAGAAAAAAAAAAAGCTACAACTTTTCTTTCATTTTCCAAATTCCAGTTAGCATTCCTATAATTTGTGGCACTTATACTATATACTCATATTGTTTATGTAGTTCATGTACAGATTTCATTCCTGTGACCATTATAATCCCTAATCTTAATCTCTTCCCTATCTCTTAACAGAATTGATTGATAGATGGAATAGATCTGAATAGATATTGCATAGATATTCGGACGAAAATAGGTTACTCATAATCAGAAAGTCTCTCTATTAGAAGTATTTAAATGTGATTTACCAAGGAGCATACTCTTTGAGATGGTTGATAAAATAATTTCCATAATTGAAGGGTCTAAATAGAAGCAAGAAAACTTATGAAAGTCTAACTAATACCTGCACAAGAATATTTGCAGTCATATACACTCACAGTGAAGTTGTAAGACAAGTCTTCTGTTGGGTAAAAAGAACATTTAATGTTGAAACAGACTGGTCATTACTTTCCCTGTAATCAGATTAATTTCTGGTCACTCCATTCCTTAGTTGGAATTATTCAATTTTGATTGGAAATTAATCCCACCCTCTTCCTTTGCCCTCCCAAAACATACATGACAAGATAAAACGCTGTAGCAACACAAAGAAAAAAAGCAACAGAAATAGAGTGCTTTTGGTAAATGCACTGCTTTTGGTAACCAAGGAAAGATGTAAAACGTCATTAGCCCTTTTCTTACGCTAAAGGATTCCCCTTTTTAAAAAGCAGCATAATGTCTTAGAAAATAATCAGAAAAGATAAAGAGTTGCGACATCAACAGTCCTACAGAGCTCTAGGAACTCACTGTCACTTTTTATCATGTTTGAAAGATCACTGTAGCTGGGAGAGGAATTACAACAATGCAAAATGCAATTGTCACATCTATCGTCAAGACGGGTAGAGAGGAAAACTCAGGGAATTACAGCCAGTCATCCTCACACCAGGAATATTAATAAAAATCATACTGGAAGCTGCTTCCACAGGAAGCAGAAAAAAAGCAATGGAATAGAATTAGCATGAACTTACAAGCACACAGAGTGCCTGATCAACCTGAATGCCTTCTACAATGAGATGCCTCCCCACTGTGGACAAGAAAGCCAGCGCATCTCGACTTTACCAAGGCCTTGACGTGGTCCCCCATAGCATTCCTATAACCAGGTAGAAAGAGATGAATTGTGTAAGTGAACAAGGAGGTGCCCAGAAAACTGACTGGATTGTTGGGCTCAAATGATTAGTACAAAGTCCAACGGGCAGTCAGTTACTGTCTGCACCCCTCAGGGACTGGCAGGGTGCCCATACTGTTTATCATCTTCACTAATGAGCTGGGCATTGGGATGGCATGTACATTTAGCAAGAGTGTGAACAACAATCTGCTGGACAGGGCTGCTAGACAGAAGGGCCTAGACAGACTGGAAAAAGGGTCTGCCAGGAAGCTCCTGAAGATCAAGACAGGCACATCCTGTGTCTTGGTGAGGATAACTCCACACAACACCACATAACACCATGCAACAGGCTGGGGTCAATTGCCTAGAGGGAGCCTTTTCAGGGAAATGCAAAAAGAACTTGTCTCCTTAGCCACTGAAAAAGGGATGGCAAAAGCAGGCAGCTGGGTGCTGGCCTTATTGTTAGCGGGAGGGTAGGCAGCAGGTTGAACGAAGGGATTTTTCCCTTTTAACAGAGGCAGCATCTGGAGTAGTGTCCCACTTGGGAGTGCCCATCACAGACACTGATAGAGTGGAACACGTGATATAAGAGGAGACTTTGAAGGAACAAGGCTTTTTCAGCCTTAAGAAGAGAAGACTAATGGCAGAGCTTACTGTTTTCTACAGCTACCCCAATGGGCATGGATGGAGAAGACATGAACATGTTTCTTTGAGAAAAGTCAGAGACTATGCTCAGAGGTGCCTGCTGACAGAATAAGAAGTAATATGCAGAAGTGATGGAGTTGCATCACAGGAAAAATTGTCAAAATAAAACAAAAGGCTTTTTACAGCATGAGGGTGGTCAAACACTGCAGAAGAGAAGCATGTAGAGAAGTTGCACATTACAGGTATTTAGAAGTCAACAGGACAATGGCCCGAGTTTCATGCTTTAACAGGATCTGCTGAAAAGGGACACTAGAAAGTCCCTTCCAACATAAATTATTCTATTTATTGTTTTTAAATTGATGCTTTTTCGTATTTTTTTAATTATTCCTTATTCCTTCCTTAAAGGAATAAATAGCAAAAATATAAGACAGATGTTTATTGTTCCATATCTTTCGTTTAGAACCTTCAACAGGCAAAAACACTGAAAGTGGTACTAATTTATTTGTGGCAGGTGTTTTCTCTTTTAACCATTTTTTGTTTATGTTGAAAAAAGAAAAAAAAGATAGGGATCTAGAAATGTATTTCTTAGAGATATGTTCTACTAAACTGTCTTTGTAACACTGATACAATGCAGAAATAGTGTTACAAGACCCACTACAAGACCTGCTGGGAGTGTGTGTTTGATAATTCTGTTTTATTTCAGACAAACAATGTTTATTATAAGGAAGTACCATAACAAGTCTAAAATACACCAGTTTACAGACTATCCTGCAAAAGTCAGGCTCAGCTTCCTCCCAAGCCTCTGCAGGATATGCAATGAATTTAAAGACTCTAGACCTTGGTTTGTAGTTAAGACACTTCATGGTCTGAATCCTTTAGCATGGATCGTATCTTTGATGTCTAGGACTTTGATGTCTAGGACTTCTCCTTCTCTTCATGTCTCCCTTTATCTTTCGGGCAGCATCTAATTAATTAGCTAAAACAAAGATTAAATAGGCTTCTATGAAGAGAAAGCAGGACAATATGTATGATCATAGGACTCCAAGAGAGCAAACTTCTTCTGTGACCTACTTGGAGGAATCCAGCAGGTTAGGACCCTAGAAGGCAAAGGGGTCCAAGAGAGGTTAGTCCTCCCAGCTCAAGATCAGTGCAGCCCTATGAATAAGAAGTCAGACAAAGGCAGCAGATCACATAAAAGCTACCACACAAGCCTATCCCCTCCTCATAATATAAGTGACAAGTTTAGGTGATAAATCAAGCCTCAAGTGAACCAGCAAAAGAGAGTCAAAAGGATTGTTACTAAACAACCAGCTGAATTTCTTACATTATTCCTAAACATACTGAGAACCAGAAGCATAAACACAAGAGGTTACAAATTACTTGAATAACAACATACCTGCTCTCTTGGCCTCGATGCAAGCAACATCCATTTCCTCTTTCAATTCATGATTTTCATCAGCTATGGCTTCGCCTACAGTTACAAATCTTGCAACTGCCAAGTTAACTGCTTGGCCCACTCTCTGGATTGCTTGCAGAGTCTTGTCTGAACGCTTTGGTTTATCCTTATGATTGATAAGGGTAGTTATCTGTAAAGAAGTAAGAGTTAGTTATTAGAACTATGTGCTTCAAGATATTCCAAGTTTAATCCTAAAGGCAAGATGAGAATTAAACACAGTAATAGATTATTAGTACATTTTACTAATAAAATTTAGTGTTGAATCATGAAATATCATTTAAATTCTTTCAAGGAAAGAAAAAGGGGGAAAAAATGGAGTACAGTTAAGGTTGCTCATATGCTGTGATCTTAGTTCATTTCCACTTCCTAAAAGAATTGATGGATTTTTCCTTTCTGAAACAAACTGCTCTAGGTCTCTCAGCAGGCTTTCAACATTCAGATAAATTCAGTAAAAACTGGAGTATGCTAGTTAGCATACCAACCTCATTTTAGTTTTGCCACCATTAGAAAACTTGCAAAGTTTTTGTGCTGCCAGATAACTACACACACATATCAGCGAGGACTCAGGAAGTCTAGCCCTTACTACTGAAAAAAAGGCCTTTACAAAAGATGTTTTAAGCCAAATAAGACAATCTAAGAGGGAATGAGGAAAAACACAGTCTTTAAACAATAAAAACCATTTACCTTTTAGAAACCTTTCTAAATATTCTGTTTTGTCCACTCCCCTGTTAAAATATCCACTGTACTATTTAAATTCCCTGAATTAGTTGTGAGTTTTCTGCAATTTAGAAGAGGTTGTTGTTTTGATGCACATTAGTAAAACAATTTGTGAGGACATTCTTACTCTGAAATCTGCATTCTGTATCAGCTTTTATGCCCTGTACTATGCTGTGCTACTGCTTGTATCATCCTGACCAGAAGGCACCTTCTGGCTCATGCAGGTTACAAGAGACAACCTGACCAGAACACTAAATACAGGGAAATGACCCAAGAGAGCCCTCTCCCACCCAAAGAGAAAGGTCAGCTTGCAGAAGTAGCTTCTCATCTCAGGCAACCACAAAACATGAGAACAGCGTGCAGGACCTCACTCAGAATTAGGTAACTATAAATTGTATTACAAACAACATAGAAACTTCAGATTTTGGTGTTAACCTCAATTTTCTGAGATGCAGGACAGGTCCAACACTGCAGTTTCAAGCATCCTAAACAAAAAAGACATTGTTACAAGAACAGGCAACCCGCTCTCATATTTGCAATTAAATTATCTGAAGTGAGTTAAAACTGAACTGTGGATAAGGTGATATTTGTTAGTTTGTTATGATTTCCCAGTCCAATTCACTGTATAGCTGTATGTATAGCTATGGTGGCAGAAGGGAAAGCTACAAACCAGATCCAGGAGCACTTCTGCCCATCTTTCTCTAAAACACTTGCAGAACTGCACTCTAAGGCTGCTCTTCAGTACTACAACCCTAGGGGCTCAGGTGTCTCCACTGGAGAGCCTCAGAATTACAGGTATCACTTTGCTGACACCTTTAATCAGCTCAACTGGGCTGCTTTGATCACACTTGTCTTACCCCACACTGCTCACTCTTGCATTATCCTACCAGCTAAGCCCATAGCATGGTAAGAGCATAAAAGCTGCGTCTGCAACATTCATATGAGCAACAAGGAAATAAAGAAAATAGAAGGATTCAGTGTAAGAGCTGCTCTACTTCGTCATTTGATCAATGCCCAAGGCTTTCATCTGCCATGTCACTTAATGAGCTGTATTTCTTGGCGAAATTGGCAGTATTTTTGAATGTTTTATCAATCATGAGGCTGGCTTGGTTAAACCAGCAGTGTTAACACCTTTGATGCAGGGAAAGCATCAATACTTTGCAGGGCACCTTGCACTAAAAAAAACAAAGCCCCACAGCGCTTTTGACAAAAGCAAAGAGGCCAGAAGGAGCAAACAGCTTCCCAGATAAAGCGTTTCCCTTTTCAAGGACTGCTAAGGGGACACAAGAATGTTTTGTCCTAGTACAAGAGATCACTGTAGAAGCACATTTTCTACGTGCTGCTTTCTTAGATAGGCCCTCCTGTCTCTGACTTGTAGCCAAGCAGTGAGCTCTAAAGAGAGGCTGTGGCTGCTGCCTGTGCTGTATACAATGGATCTCTCACTGTAAGCTCCCAGTTCACCAATCTTCCTTCCAAAAGCCTGGGAGCTTCCAATGTCCATCCATCAAAAATACTGGTTTAGGATGAAAACACGGTCCTACTAAAGAGTAAACTAAGCAAGCATCTCAACACCTTCATGTTCACTCAGCAGCAGGAATCATATTTCCCAAATGAACTAAAAAACAAAAACATAAACAACAGAAACAGCAAAAACAAAACACAGTTATCATCACTTCAGTGCAAATTCGTATATCAAACTGATACTTAAAGACAGCTGTAACATGCAGCTCTTGCACTGTAGGCCCTTCAGGTCTAACAAAGTACCAAATACCTGACAACAGGTTATCTAACAACCCAAGCTCGGTACTTCCTGAACAGTTATGGGAAGGGCAACAGCCCAAATGGCTCTGTGCTGAAGGAAACCAAGTTGAATGAGGGTCACAACAAAGTTGTTTACTTATTTTTAAAGAGGGTACTTAATTCAATACTATACAAAGAGAGGGGTAATTTACATGCCTCTATGGTAACATTTGGAATGTAAGTCACGAAACCATTAATAAGTCCCAATTTAAGTTACTTTATTGAAGTGCAAATATACTTTTGAGAGAGCCGTGTGTAGTTTAAAATTCTACCACTTCTTCCGTATTCTGTTCATAGGGAAGAGTTCTGCGTGATTTCAGGAAGAGACCCTCCTCCCTTCCACTTCATTATCATAGCATCTTTACAGCTGGAAAAGACCTTCAAGATCCTTGAATCCAGCCGTAAACCCATCACCACCCTGCCTGCTAATCCATGTCCCAGGTGCCTTATCTTAACACTGTCAGGGACGGTGACTCCACCACTTCCCTGGGCATCCTGTTCCAGTGCTTGACCACTCTTTCCGTGCAGAAAATTAGATGGACCAAAAGGCAGCAGCTGTCTTGGCAGGTACCAGCAGCAGCATCAGTTTTTATTTGCAGATTAACCTGACCTTGCAATCCTATAATCTACATGCAGCAGCTAAGGATCTGCAACTACCTTCTGGGTCACAGCGAACTCTTAGTGGTGCAGTATCCTTTCTTTTTGTTGCAGCTAAACGAGAGCCACTACAGCAACTACCTTAGCACTGGAAGGGAAGGAATTTTGAGGAACATCATTTTCGCAGGTATGTCAAACTCTATGAGCGGTCAGGTAAACATATATTTATACACGCACACAGAAAGCTCTAAAACAAAGGCTAGTTTGAAACATATCAGAAACACATTTGAAGCCTATCTATTTATCTATTTAAAGCATGATCAACACCTCATCATGACCTCCTCAGATGTGGTGAGGGCACCCTGTGCTAACAGAATAAAATCTGTAGAGGCGATTTAATGAGGAGTAAACAGCTCTCAAACAAAAGTTAAGTCAATCAGGAAGAAATAAAGAGGTAGAAAGTTGCATGAAATAAACATCAGCTACAGGAGAAAAGGCTGTCTAGTTCTAAAAAGGAGCTAGACATACGCCCAATGTAAAACATGTTGTCACCAGAATAAGAAAGTTCTTCAGAAATAGGTAGGTTTCTCAGAATTTGCCATCTGCAGAGAACACAGCTGTGTAAATAACAAGAACATGTAACCCCGAGAAATATTATTTTCTTCACATCAATGTGTTAAAAATGACAGGATATATTCAGGAATAACCTCTATTTAAAATAAAGTTATGGAAAAAAGTTTTCTTTAATTCCATATTTCACACAAATAGCAACTACAATTTCAGATTTTTCAATAAGACTTAATTTTCACTAAAAAAAAAGGACTAAAAATCTTAACTGAGCAAGGAGAGTAATTTCACTTATATAACAAACTTATGCAACAAATTGATTGAAATTGTAATGCTAGCAGTAACTGGATAGATTATTTGACCAGGTCAGATACTGGTATTAAAAATAAAATAAGCTGTAATATGGGGGCAGCAGTGTAGGAGCAAAGATTTGCATGAGAGAATTAGAGTAATCCTTCCATGACTTAGTTTTGAGGAATATTTGCAGACACTAATTATATAAGATGAAAAAAAGCTACCTACCTCTCAGTCACTCCCACAAACAGAGGTTATGCTGGAGGACACTCTACAAACACCTCCCTGCTCAACTGCCTGTGTTGTACGCAGGATGATTTAGACTTGCGTGAATTGCATTTGTTACCGCTTCCACCTAGTCATTTTTCTCTTCTTGCTAGAGCAAACATTCCAAGGATTTTTTTTCCTGTAGAATGAAGACTAGTTATAGTCCTGTAGTATTCGCTCCTCAGCTTTGTGTATTTTCTCCTATTTTATAAAAAGCAAGTTCAAAAAGGAATTATCTAGCATTTTGAGAATGAGTGAATGACAACAATGGAAAGCATTTGCTAAGAGAGGCAGCCTTCCCCAAACCACTTGTACTTTTAGTAATCCATACTGAGTTGGAAGGGAACTGCTTCTCGTATTGCACTTTGATTCCTGCATCTCCCTTAGGTGCCAGTTGAGGACACACAGACACGGTCTCAACAGCCTCGTTAGCCAGGCGGCAGCACCCCCTGTCCCGACACACGCGGAGAGCCCGGGAGCCACAACCAGGGTTTGGCATCCAGCCCATAAGGACAACGAGCAGAATTCTCCTGCAGACTTCTTGTGACACCTCTGATTGCATTTGTGCATCAACGAATACGCTGAACACAGGAAATACATATTTATCCTTAATGCAACTCAAAACAGACACGTAATGTACTTTTCGTTGTGAACGAGTCTCTAACTGCTGTCTTTAAAGCCTTGCTGAAGTGCAAGACTGCATAGCTAAATAAGCAAACATGAGCTAACAGAGCCAATAATCTGTATTAGGGATGCACAAACCAACAAAAGAACATTTTTCTCCTTTCCACTGCCCTCCAGTTCAGCATATTCCTACCAGGACAGGTGGATTTCATAACCAAACCTGTTACCATTCTTCATTCTGCACCTAGAGATCCCACACTTGAACAAGTTGAAGAAAACAAACCAACTCAGAGGGAAGTTTGCTGTTTAAAATACTTTCTTTCAGATGCAGTTGAAATGATGCAAATATGTTGTCAGCAGAGATGGAAGTCTCTGAAATAATTTACTAATATGACTATTGTGGCTTTCCTGCCTAACGCACATTTGCTTTGAAACCTACACATTTCTGCTTGTGCAAGCGAAGCCTGTAGGGGCTTACAACGTCCACAGCCAGCTCCGAGCTCCTCCTATTGAACGAGAGCATCTTTTGTGCAAGATACAACACAGGCGAGGAACAAAGTACAAAATTGCCTGCAATTAAGAAATCATCCAATTCAGTTCAGGACTGGCTGTTGGAGATGCAGAATAAGTTGCCTGTTGGCTTCATCAACAGGCAGTGTCACTGGTATGAGTATCAGGTATTCAAATTTTCTCACACTGCATGTAGAAACCAGGAAAGTGCTACTACCTTAGCAGTGTTTTCACAAGCTATTTAAGCTCAGAATAACACCCCATGTTTCTTCTCGAAAAGCACTTTTAGAGCACTTAGAGAAGTAAAATGCGCTCTGGAAAGGCTATGCAAATTAAACTATTAGGCGCCTAGAGGAATTTTAAAAAGCCATATAATCCAGGAACCCTTCTCTTATTCATTTCTCTTCAAGATCCTGTGCATTCTTTTGATTGCTTCCTTGACATGATTCAGTTGTAAGATTTAACAATATTCAAATGCATCCCAAGTTGCAATTATCTTGGATAATGAAAAGCAGTATTTCATATCTACTGGTCTATCTTTGGCATTTCAAGCACTTACAACTTTGGACAATATCAGCTTTTTAAATTACTTTGGTACCTGTGAATAAAAAGTCCACAGGTTTTACTACACTAAGCTACCAGATCCTATTTTTAGCTTTACTCTTGCTTGAGAATACATGATGTGTGTGTTTAGCACACTAGTTATTTACAGTCATTCTGTTTAATCAAAAAGCCAATAAAAAGTGTTACGCAAAGACAAAAGTAACCATGTAATTTTTATTTCCATATACCTGTGAAAGAACCTCAGCATTTGTTCACACACAAATTTCTAACTTTGTGTTTACAATTACCTTACCATGTGATAATTCATTTTATGTTTAAAATAGGACATCATCCCATTCACTATTTAGAGAGGAGATACGGGCTGAGACCATATTCCATCATTATTGCTTAGTAACGCCACTAGTTTTGAACAAGGCTAATAACCAACTACAATACAACTCAAAGAATAACAACGACTGGATAAAGTTCTAACCAGTAAGGATTATGCTTTATCCATAAATTCATGAAAGTAAAATAAATTCATTAAAAAAAAAAAAAGGATCATGATATCTAGCAGCACTTAATAGGATTTGGGGTTTTTATTCTTTTTTTAAAATCAGAGTTGTTTGTGGTCATTAATTCATAATTCCCCCTTTGGGGATTTTAGCACCTAATCTGTCTAAAAACCATCTGTTAACCATACTGAACAGTAAGAAAGCTATTCTATTTTTTTCATGTGACGATTTCAATTCAAGCTGCCCACAGAAAATGGTTACTCACCAAAAAGCAGCAAAATGTGTTTCATCTGCAGAAAACTCATTAGTCAGATCATATAAAATATTGTGGAACTTAAGATTTCATTAAAGAAAAGCAATTTATTTTCACCTAAGTCAATACAAAGTATCTTACTTCAGCTATCTGACATGTCACTTTAACTTGCTTATCGTATCTGATTAAGGTATTGTACATCAAACTGGAGAGGTAAGATTAACTTAAAGTCCTTTTCACCATCCAAGGGTAACAGAAAAAAAGAATTAAAACTACAGTTCTTTCATGGCAATACTATTGCTTATGTAAGAAAATGCTCAGACATCATTTTCTTAATCATAAAGTAGAATATAATTAATGATATCTTATCCTATTTAATTGTATTTATAGTTAAAATATTCTAAAGAACTCCTGTGCTAACATACCTTAAACACAACTGTAAACAGCATTATCTGTTGCCCCTGCAGGATAGCCATTTAGCTTCAAAGATTTAATAATTGACAGCTAAAATGTAGCTTGCCCTTCCGTAAAAAGAAAGGTAAAGCTACTCCAGCCCAGAGATGCAGTACAGAATGTACATGGGTAACATTCCTGCATACATTAAAAATAAAGAAACAGGCTCCTTAAAGCCTACCAAAAGAAAAAAAAAAAAGTACATTTGTGTGGAGTAAGAGTTTCATAACCCAGAACACAAGCTTATAAATTAGTTCACAACAGCTATGGCACCAGAGGGGCAAGGACAGTCAACAAGGTCACCCCTGACCGAAGCAGCGCAGCGTCGCTCGGCGCAGAGGCAGCAGAGCACCCGCTGGCAGGGGTCACTTGTGCGATCCTGCACCCGGGGCACCTGCACCCCGCGCACCCCACGCCGGGCAGCTTAGGATCAGGTTTAACACAAGGGTTGCTGCACTGCTTCACGCAGTGCAATTCCCTGTGCAGCAATCCAGAGGTCCACTACTTGGTAGCAGTTTTGGATCTCAAGTGCAAAGTGGCCCACAAATTTTAATCTACACAGAAGAAAACACTGGAAACAGGGAAAAGCGGCTTCTCAAAATACTGATTTACGTATTACCAGACTACTGATTTACGAGTTACCAGAATTTTTAAAGATGCTGATAGATAAAGACTGGTGCTCATGAAGCATTTTAAATGAAAAGAATTTGTTATATTTTTATCAGGTATACAGCAGAAAGCAAGGAATTTAAAGGCAAATATAGACTATCCTACTTTTTTCAAGAGGAACTTTTCCATCCTCCAAAAAGATGTTGGAGGAGCTGTACCCAGTTTTGGCATCACACAGGAACAAGAGCAGCCAACAACTTTAGAAACTTTGCAGGTGGGGAAGGGGAAGACCTAGAGGTATCAAAAAATGTCAAAAAAACAGGCAAGGGACTTGCAAGAAAAGGTCTCTCAGTTTGTCTATTGGGCAGAAAATGCAAGTAAATGGAAAATACTGAAGTTCGGGAAAGGAGTAAGACTGCACCTATTTATTAGTTTTAAGGATGCTAGCCCAGAGGAAGATAAGAGGACATATTGGAGGCACTTTATTAAAAAAAAAAAAAAAAAGGAAAAAACGAGAAAAGGGAAAAAAGGGAATCTGGTACTTGAACGTCCGAAGATGCTCAGTGTGGATGAAATGAAAGTAGGGAAACTGGTTGATTTTTTCCCCACCAGTTAGTTTACAAATCCAGGAGAAGAAGAAAAAAAAAAAAAGTTGTCAGTATCAGGTGAGAAGGCTAACTGCAATCTACAGCACTGATATGACTGCACTCTGATATGACTGATATGACAGCACTCTGATATGACTGATATGACTTTGCTTTTTGAAATTGTTAGGAAAAAAAAAAGTCAAAAAATTCCTACATGAGACATAACCAAGATGAATAGCTCTGTAGCTAGCCAGCTTAGAAGAAATAAGCATTCATAATAAGTCACCTGTATGTCACTCCTATCGTATGTAAACCTCTCTCACATAGGCTTGGATGTTTTTTGACCAGTGTTGAAACTATTTACACATATATCTCCCTAAAACAAGTCTTTGCTAAATTCAGACAAAATATATCCTTCAGTAAGGAGACATATTCAAGTTAATTGACAGTTACACTGAAACACAATGTAAGCCACTATTCTTAGTTCTGCTGCTGTAAGGTACAACACAAGCAACCTAATATTTCCCAGGCATCTGAGAATATCTAGGGCAAATGAGACCTTAGCGGAGCCTTCCCAAGCACAATGCCAGCCTATGTCCAAAATTCAAAGGCCAATGTCCTGGAAAGGTGACAAACTGAACTCTACACCTACCATTTTACACATCTCTCCAGAATCTCAAGAGGCCCTGGATAAAATGAACTGGATAAAACAACTGGATAAAATGAAAAGGAACAACTTGCCAGCACTAGATGTTATTCCCTTAAGATTTAAAGGAAGTCAAGAGTGCAACACCTGACATGAGCTTTATCAGGCACTCTCCTATTTAAAACTAGATTGATGCTTGAGGAAGTACCTAGTGGAGGCAGATGTTAGAAAGCGCTTTTTTCCCCTTGGCCTTTCCTCAAGTATTTTGACAATTACTACTCAAAGACTGCTTTGTCCATCCTTCCTAACTAGTGTTGCCAGAAACTATCCATAAAAGAAATCTAAACCAACATTGATTAGACTGGACATGGTGACAGGAACAAAGGAGATCTAGAAAGTCTAGATTTTAGAAGAAAGCTGTGAAACGCACATGAAACACTGAATGAATGGTACCTATCCAAGGAGAGAGAAAAAAAAAAAAACCTACTTATTCTGAAAAAAATATATATAGGTTTTGAAAAAACAAGCAAACCATCCCACTTTATCACATATTCTTTGTGCTATATTTTTGAATGATATCTCCAGAATATGGCTACGTAAGCAGTTAGAAAGAAATATTAATAAATATGGAATACTGGCACTTGAGTCTGTCAGTTGCAGTCCAGTGATAAAAGGACCACATCCAGCTCTAAATAGTTTCAGGGAAAACTAAGACCAAACTAATTAAAAAAAAAGCTTATAAGCTTATAAATTTACCAATAGAAGTCTCTAACAACTATTTTAAGGGTAACTTCTTCTGCCAGGAAAGCAGGAATCTACAAGAGTAGCTGGCACTGTACACAGTACACTTCCTTGCACTATGTAGGCTCCATTTATAAGACAAACAAGTTGCAAACTGCAGGTAAAAAATATAGAAGAGCAAACTGTCAAATATACATTTACAATTAGAACGCACTAAAGGGTAGACTAAAGGCTGCACAGACTTTTTCTTTGCTTATAAAAAAAGAAAAACAGGTCAGTTTAACAAAGAAGATTGTAAAAGAGTCTGAGACACAGCAGCCTATTGTTTTCTCTTTGCTTAAAATAAGTACTGAAAGCACTAACAATGCTCTGAATATTTTTTCCAGTGGCATACAAAGAAGCGTTGCTCTACGTTCTACAAAAGTTTCAGAAATTAATTTCGGAGAAAAAAGAATAACTCTTTGCCAGTGTACTTTGTATAAACAGAAAAATACAGTTACACAGTTCATGTAAGTCAGCATATAAAAGCAAGCTGAATAATGTATATTAATAAGCATAATTTTTGCAAAAATACCCAAACAAAGAAAACCTATATGTAAGGGTGACACCTCTACATAACAATCTGTAAGAAACAATAAAGAAAGAATTCATAAAACAGTAGAGTAAGCGGTTCACTGAACGTGCCCCAAGGACTGCCCTACGGGTGACCTCATCAGCAGCTTTAGCTTGGCACTCTCAGTACCCCACACGCAGGGGAACAAGCTCCTTTGAAGTCTGGAGCCCTTTACCGGGAAAAGGGTAAGCCTGCAGCATTCAGAAACGCTCAGACGCCTGCAGAGTGGAAGTGAAAGATGAGCAGCATTTCCAGAGACATAGCCTTCATAGGCAACAACAACGAGAACAACAAAAGTCAGGAACGACGCGCGCAGTGAATCCCCAAAGAAGCACGAGCGCCGTTTTAATTCCAGAAGAACAAGAATTCTTCACGGGATAACTGTTAAAAGTAAAAATTTGAATTACCCTCTTCAATTGTTTTGGGTTGTTAGTTTTTAAGCTTTCTACCATGACTAGTCTCAAAATTGCTTCAAAGGTAAAAAATTCATTCAACTTCATCTTGAATTTAACTCCGCCTTCAAGTAACTGGGTGAGTCCCAGAGATGGGCCTCTTTCAACTGAGGGAGATTTCTTCACGCAGAGGACAGCTAGCTGCGCTGCAAAGTGCAGGTGCACAATTACCCTGCCACTAACTCCTGCAGACGCACAGACTCCTCCTCGGCTGCACAAACGCAAAGGCAGGCTCACAGGAGTCGGCTGCCGGATGGATTATGTTATTATAGGCATCGCTTCACATCACAAGGGCTAATGATTCCTGTAGGGATATAAAGACTTTGTGCAATATGCAGACATTAGCTTCTACCTGCTAACCTTTTATAACCGCTACTTAAAAAGAACAGAAATACTAGAAAGAAAATACTGGGAAATGGTGAACCAAAGTAATACGCAGAAAGAATAATTTTCTTGGGTATATAGGACTCCAAATTTGTAATTGTGATTGTTTTGCATATTTACCACTTAAAGAATCCCCCAGTTTCACCACTTAAAACCATGATAAGCGGAAGAGAAGGAGGAATAAAAGGTAGGCTCTTAAGCCCAGTTAGCACTATGCAGGACACAGAAGCACCGTGTACACATTATTTAACTTTTTAAAATTCAAGTAGTACCTCCAGAGGCAAAGAGGGTACAAATCAATGCAACAACATAATGAAAAACGTTCAGGCCCGACAGTGCAAAAAACTACACTGAGACAACTACACTGATTCCCTGACAACTCGCCGCTTCCACCAACATTAAAAAGAGGAAAAAAAAATACAGGCTTAAAAAAATTATTAAAAAAAAAAAAAGGCAAGAGATAGCAAACCCACGGAACCGGCGCGCTGGGGCACTGCTGTGGCGGGACCGCGCTCGCGGCTGCGGCCGCGCAGCAGCCCCCGCGCAGCAGCCCGCGCTGGAGCAGCGCAACGGCGGCGGCGGCGGCGGCGCCGCGGGGCGCGCGCGAACCCCCCGCGGGCGGCGGGGGCGGCCCGGCCCGGCCCGGCCCCGCGCGACCCCCGCGCCGGCTGCCGCGGAGGGAGCGGGCGCCGCCGCCGGAAGCGCGGGCACCGCGGCGCGGGCGGCCCCGCGCACAAACTTCCCGCGCCGGCGGGGGCGGCCCCGCGCGCGGGGCTTCTACCTGCGACACCAGCGGCACCAGCGTCTGCTCCACGGAGCGCGTGCGGATCTCGAGCGCCGCGTCCGCGCCCAGAGCCGACGAGGACGAGGAGGAGACGCCGCTGCTGCTGCACGGGGACATGGCCATGGCGGGGCGCGAGCGCCACCCGCGCCCCTCGCCGGCGACCCCGCTCCCACCCGCGCGGCGGCCCCGCCGCTCCCCGCCCCCGCGCGCGCTCAGCCCCCGCGCGGCCCCTTCCCCGCCCCCTGGGACGGGATTTAAAGCGGCAGCGGCTCCCGCTCCCGCCGGGCAGCGGCTCCGCCCGCGCCGTGTCCCGCCTCCCCGCGCCGCGGGGGCTTCGGGAGGGACTGGGGCTCTGCTCCTCCACGGCCGCCCTGGTCCGGCTCGCGACGCCGCCGCCGTGGGGAGGCGGCTCTCCCGGGATGGCCGCCACAGTGGTCCAAAGACACGCGGCCAAGGGTCCCTGCCTGGTGGGGAAGGCTCTTCCCTCCGTGCGTGACCACAGCTGGCCAAGGGCCCGCTCCGCAGTGGCTACCGGACTTGAGTAGCATTCCAGGAAACGGGAGTGCGGGCTCATAAGCCGTCTTAGCCGGCCGAAATCTGGGAAAAGGGTCCTTCCCAGGCAGGAAATCAGGAACACAAGTGCAGCAGGAGCTGGGACGATAGCTACAGAGCCACCGACTTAGTATTATTTCAGTCAAGATTTTGTTTTATATGGCATCTGGAAAGACTGATTAAACTCCTGGATTAAACTTCATGCTCTTCTCTTTTAGCACCTCCTGGTGTAAAACTCACCTCCTGCCTTTCAGTGATTTGTTTGCTATGCTTGGCTCATTGGCTGCTTTAGAGGACAACTTTAAGGTGTATCTGGTGTTACCCAATCTTAGTGTGAAGCAAAAAATATTTCAAAATTTTTCAAAAATATTTCAAAAAAGTTTCAAAAAGATTTGCTTTTGGAAAGCAAAAATTATTTCAAAGGAATAAAACTGTGCTTTGGGAAAGCCAACTCACCTCCACATTAGTTTATGACCTATCAATACACAACTGCTTACTCATCTAACCTAACTCCGTATATTTTACAGTGCTGATTATCTGCTGATCTTCTTCAAGATTGCCTTAGTAACCGTCTCCATAAACCTGTAAAAGTGTAAAGCTCTTATGGCTGTGATTCGAACAACCAAGGTACAAAGCAGCTTTAATCCAGAATGGGGGTACCTCAATGCGGCACTGTATCTGAACAAACAAGCTCTACTTAGACTCAAAAAATACTCTAATATAGCTGTTTGGTTTCCTATTCAGAACTAGTTTGTGTTTCACTATTCCGAGCTCAGACAAAACAACTGCGTAAACATGTCATCTGGCTTTTTTAAGTTGGTACATCAAGGATTTTTTATCTGTCTGTCTTCAGAAATATTTCTGACCTATTTGATTTCAACTTGTTTAGCAAAATATTGAAACCTAGACATCAGGCAAAAAGGACAGCATTTGCTGTCCTACAGAGTTTTCTGTATTTATTAGAAAAACAATATTGCCAGAACTTCTAGTATAACCCTAGATAAAAGTGTGACCCTGTTCCTAGCTCTTCAGGAAATTGTTTTCATATCCTATTTTCTAGACATGGTCTCCTATCATATGTTATAAAAGAACATGTTCTAAATCTAATTTTCTACATCATTTGTTTTCTCTTTATATCTTTGTCAGTCTCAGTAGATTGATTCTAAGCTTTCTGGAGCAATTGCTGTCTTCTGTTATGTTTTGATGCTGAGGGCAACCCTAGATGCAACCTCAGCAAGGATGCACGTTGGTACGGGGGTATTTTGGACTCTATGAGCTGAGGCAAACACCAAGATGTCACTAATTCAAGACAGAGAGAGAGAGAACTACATTACTTTGGGATGTAGTTCCCCCTGCTGCCTTTTACTTCCAGTTGTTAATTCCCACTCACTGACTGTTTTCTGAATGTTGCCAAAATAAAAATATCTCAGAATCTGCAAATTATGTCTGAAATGATCCAGAGGGCTCACACACACTCTTGGATGCAAACATGACTTAGACTTAGCTGACCACACCAAATTATGGATTTTCAAAGACTGCCTTGAAAACTGCCATAGTCAAAAAATGTCAAAATCTGCTTTTGAAATTGAACAGTTCAATTTTCAAAATCCATCAATGAACTCTTGTTTAACTTCAGACTTCTTCAATCCAACAGAGAATCAGAATTCCAAAAAATGATACTTTAGGATCCAAAGCGGAATAAGAAAGAATAAAAGTTTTTAATATCACTCTAAGAAAGAGTTTTGTCCTAAAAAAAAATGACACAAAAATATCATTTTAAAATACTTTTCTGTTCAGATTGGACAAATGTCTCAATTTGTGTGTAGAAATTTTGCAACTCCTTCTGCAGGCAGAAGTCCTATTTGTGATTGACTGGTCTTTCTATTTAGCTTCACTAAAGAAGCAGCATTATTAAATCAAGCTAATCATTATTAAATCAAGCTAATATATCAACATTATGATAGCATTACCAACCACTCACACTGAATGCTTTTCCAGTTTAAACATAGAAACCACATGTCCTGCTTCCAGGTCCTGTTTTGGGAAACAATTAATTTTGTAATAGTTTTAATTTAACACAATTGAAAAGCTCTAGCAGGCTGCAGACTAAAATCTTCGGAGATTTTGGGATCTTCAAATATGATAGCCTGGAGGCTAGTTGTGCTTTTTAGTTGTTAAGACAATTGGAATGAGCCGGTGTGATAGATAACAAGCACACCTTTGGCATGCCAACACACACTTCAGAGGGAGCAGTCTAAATTTGCAATGTGCAGTGTTACATTTCCCCAGACAGGGGAGCAAGACCCCACCATCCCAGACAGGATGCCCCTCACTGCTACAGTGCAGGAAGAGGACCACTGCCCTTTGCAGTCTCCACACTACTACTGTTCAGCTGTATTTCTAAAGTCATAACTTTTTCAGTTATCGAGGGGAAGTAATTCATATCCTCACAGCATTATCAACATGTCAATCTGTCCTTCATATTGTTTCTAGGTTTCTCCTGAGGATGGGGCACCTCTACTCCTCTGTCCGTCATCTCTCACAAGCTTGGATTCCCACATGAAAGGTAAACCATAGCATTGTTAAGTCTCTTGATTTCTCAATTCCCCTAGTCTCACTCTTCGTCTTTCCCTCTCCAGCCTTCTGCATCTTTTGTAGGAGAAAATAGCCTAGCATATGGTTGAGCCAGAACACTTTAACATCACATATGCCCCGGCAATGACAACACTCATAAGAAGGAAAACTGTTTTGAAGTTAGGCTACGCATGCTGTCCTTTTAGTTGTAATGGGAATTATATGAAATGTACTAGTGTGCAAACACATCTTTTTTCCACCTGCACTGTGACTTGTCTGAAGAGGCTGCCAGTCGGCCTCATCTTACCTTCCAGCCCTTCCAGCTAAAACGTGAGTGTGTGTTCGTGTTCCCCAACCCAGTTAAAGCAAAAGGAGATGGGTTAACCTCAAATGGTAAAAATGTTTTGGCTAATCTGGTCATTTTCATTGGAATAAGGACAGGGATGAGGACAGAGACCTTCTCACCTCTGAGAAATCCTGCTTCTAATCCTTAGGAAACAGGTTGTTAGAGCTTTTGTGTGTGCAGTGTTGAGACATAGTAAAGCAGATACCATGTAACAATGAAATCAGTCAAGACAGGTTTGTGCTTGTGTGTTGTGACAAAGAGCCTAAAAGTTTGGGGCCACAAAGCAGTTGGCCTGGAAAAGACAAACAGCAGGGAGAACAAGGAAATGCTGGAAAAAAGCAGCTGATGTGAGCAGATACTTCGGGAAATTTGGTAACTGAGCAGTTTTACACATATTTTATGTATATTTATAATTGATCAGATAAGACATAGGAATTACCTAAATTTAGGTAACCATCTTTAAGGATGGTTCCTCTGATATAGATTATCAGGATCAGATTTCTTTCCTGCAGCTCCCTCTCTCTTTCCTCCTGGTGAGTAAAAGTTGGAGCAGAGTGGAAGGAAAAAGCACATCAGTCCTCTTCCAGATGAAATTCAGATATCTTCTCTAAAATTATACTTATCCCTTGATTCCCTCCAGTTTCCTCTAAAAGTTGACATATTTCTTTTTGCTTCAGTGTTATAGTGAAATTGTGAAATCAGTGATTTTGAAGACTACTAAAACTTTTAGTTTTTCAAGAAATGTCGGTTTTGCTTAGATATCTAATATTGATTATTAATGATTATTATTTCTCAAGGACATGTAAAACCATTTTTCTATTTCTATTCTTCAAAAAACAAACAGAAAAATCTTGTATGTTTACCACCTACTCCACAGTAAAACACTTTACCAAGCTAACATTTATTTTCTAAATAGAGAGTATTTTATGAAGTGACTGAGCATTTTTGTTGTTTTGTGAATTGGTTGTTTCACAATATGATTGTAACAGCTCTTGCACAAATTATGAAGAAGAGTGGGAAATAAGCGTGATGTTTGGATATATTCAAATTTAGCTTTCAGTTTTATTCAGAATGCTTATTTGAAATGCCTGTGTGCCTATGCAGCCAGAGGCTCCCTCTGAGTTTAAAAGGTGGCAGATGTCAAAATCTCCAGCAAATAACTATTCAGTCCCTGTCCAAAATATTTCTGGGATGATGAAATTATTAAATCCTTATAACTACTGCAAAGAAAATGAGAGGCCTTGCTTGGGTTTCAGATGCTGGCAACCCATCTTGGGTTGACTATTAATAGCACATAAGAATACAGTTGCCTATAAAAGTCTCCAAGTATTGTTCAAAGATCCTAGCACTACCAACAGACCTCTGTGACAAAGAGCTTATTTTTGATAATACACCTAACGTATATATTTCCTATGACATGTTGAAGGCAAAGAACAGAAAAGGCTAAGTCAAATTATCGGAATTAGAGGAAGATAGTTAAAACCATGGTCTGAGGAATATTTTCCTTTTTTTTTTTTCACTGAATTTTCTTCCCCAAGCTATCCATGACTGTAGCAGGTCTCCACTTGAGGTAAAAGAGAATGAGGAAGCAATTTTCAGCCCTGGAATGTTTTTCTTTTTTTAGTGCTAGTGTGAGACTTCATGGACAAGGAAAGAGATATATCAATGGATACAGCTCATGTTACCCAAGATTTCCATTACAAGACCCATGCTTTCAGTTGCATTTAAGTATGCTGAGCTTTAAAACCTTGAGATGGTTCTCTGAGGCAGGAGCTTGCTTCAGAATGATTCATTTCTTTAACTTTCAGAAGAAATGACATAGTTTGATTAAAAAAAAAGAAAAGAGGTTAGGGAAGAAACGTGTTTTTCAAAATTGCATGATTCTTCCCACTGTTTTGCTGACAATATCCAGGCTAGCTCAAGCCTGGAAATTTAATGACAGATCAGAATGGGACAAGCAGAGAAATGCTTCTTGTAGTCACTGTAACCATTTGCCTAAATTTGGCTGAAGTATAAATTTCTGAAAACTGCTTTTTGAAGATATTCTGTAGACTGTCCTTAGAGACTAACAGCTAAACTTTCTATAACCTTCAGATGCACTGAGCAGGACTATTTGACAAAAATACCCCAAGACTGAGTAGGAATTAAAGTGCAGGGTTGCTCCTTTCCGCAGAGACTTCTGAAGGACTGGGCACAGGTACTGCAAGTTGGAAGATGAATGAGTCTGTGCACTCTTCAAAAGTCTCAATGCTATGGTTAGATCTCAGGCAAAATTAGTTCCTAGATAAACTTAAAATAAGGAATTATTTGGTCTTTTTTCACTGCCCTCCATGAAATTCCTTTTCAGAACTTTTATATTTATCATAGTACTATGTATGAAGCTTATTCCATCTAGGATCCTGTTGTACACATAGCAGCTAACACACGAGTCTTTAGAGGAAGAGATGAGCAACCTCACAGACAGGAGATAATTATCCTGTATGAAAGTTTGAAACTGATTGGGCTAAGCTTTGCAGCAGAATGCATTTTCTTTCTCAAAACTTTTATCCTAATGCTGACTATTTTTATCTGTTCCTGAGAGTTAAAAAGCAAATATGGAGGAATGAGGGTTTGAAGGAATCTGTAGCCTGCAAAATCTTTAAGAGCATTTGCCACCTAGCAACAGCTAGGAACAAGTATTTCCTTGGAACAATCAGTAATTGTGCGATTCAGAAAAAAATAGCCCACCATAATGTTTAGAACTGCAGTCATAAGTTATGTAGGAAGAAAAAAATGCAACAAAAGACTTAGGTTACATTACTAACAGAAGAATTCCATTACCATAAGAAGTCTCTAACTGGGTAACCAATAATCAAGATTAAAAAGAATGTGTGAGACCAGCAGAAAGAGAAACAATGCCGTTCCTATTATAGCAGGGGCTTTTATAATAAACGATATGTCAGCATTTTCATTTTGACTTGTGCTGAATAACTTGGTGATTTTAATTCATCAGCAAATGAATACTTAGATTAGAAGCTATTTTCTTTTCAAATTTTCATCTACCAGTTTATTCATGCAATAAATACCACATTCCTCGAGAAGTTTTAATTGTCTGCATATCATTTTAAAAAGTAAAAGTAAAAATAAAAATATTATTAGTAAATAATACTTATTTTAAATAACTCACAGATACTTTATTAGTTTGCAGGGGGTATGTGAGGAAAGTATGGGAATAATATGAAATAATAATTTCAAAACACGATTTGGCTATCAATGTCCCATTGGTCTGCATTTTGAGATCCTAATGAGACAGTAGGAAAAAATTGTACACATGCTAATAATACACATGAACCATTCTGTTGCTTTTATTTAGACTACTCTCATGCATAAGTGTTTGCAACATCTGTGAATATATTTAATAGGATATCAGTTATCCTACTTGCACCATTTCCTCTTTTTTTTCCTTAGACTGAATAAACTGGGGTTATTCAAGGACACTGCATCTTTCATGCTTCCTAGATCTTTGAACTATTGCTGTTTGTTAGGGATTTTACCCATGTTGTGTTGTTGAAGAATCTGTCACCTGTATCTGTTCCAAAAAAAAAAAGACAGCCTCAAGACATGTAGTCATAGCATTAGTTAAATTCCATACTAATAGAATACTAAAAATATTTGGTTTCAATAAACGTCAGTTTTAAAGTATGGACCCTAATTTCTTCATTAAAAACTAAAACCCAGCCAAGAGATCATTAATATGCATTACCAATATGCATTATTAACATTAATTTGCATTACTAACAAACTACTTTTATAATCAAGATGGACCACATATTCTTCCTAAATTGGACTGCATTATTTAGAGAAATCCCTAGTCTAACCTCTTAAAGGCAGCTGGTAGGATTCTGCTCTGTTTCTAAGAGCAGGAGAGTACATGCTGGATATCAGAATTGGAGCAGAAAATTGTAAGTGCAGCTGAAATAAAAAGGGAAGCAGCACGCTATTGCCAAGGCAACACGGGGATTTTTGTAATAAGTGCATTCAGTGAGTTTATACTTGGTACAAAAAGTTTCAGAAATGATTATTTAATTAACTGAAAATTTGAAAACCTCTTTTTTTTCCATTGCATTCTAAGTTTAGTTCATACTATTTTTTTTTTCAAAACTTGACATCCTGAATTGAATTGATACTTTTAAAAATATAGTTGGCATTTTTTTTTTTCAAACCAAAAGGAGGTATTTAAGGATGATGTTGACAGATTTTGGTTTTGCAAAAGGATTTTTGAAAAAAATTGTTGTATACCCTAATGGTAGACATTACTTGGCAACGCTTGCATTGATATAAAGAGGTGTGCTCCAAATGAGGACTACATGTTTGAATACAGACAGGACACTGTAGATGTTCCTCTAAGAAGAAGTTCACAAGCCATGGATGGAAGTCACTTCAAAGTCTAAGTTTTCTTTCTTTATACCTCATCTCTTCTAGCAGTTAAGCAGAATGTGAAATCCCATTGTTTGTTTTGGTTAAGGAGAAAGCATTTTTCAAATCAAATGTTACCCTGTACCTCTTCATTTATGAACAATACCAAAAGTCCCACTTCTGTAAATAGAAATCAATCACTAGGAAACACTTCTTTATTTACAATATTTCAGGTTCCTTGCCAGCTATTTACTCCACAAGCAGTTTCTTGTCTCTAAGGGTTTATTTCAGCGTCTATAAAGAATCAGAGAATCACAGAATAGTTGGGGTTGGAAGGAACATCTGGACATTGTCTAGTTCAAGCCTGCTCAAGCAGGGTCAGTTAGAGCAGGTTGCTTAGGACCATGTCTAGGTGGGTTTTGAATATGTCCAAGGATGGAGACTGCATAACCTCCCTGGGAAACCTGTTGCAATGTTCATCCACCAGTAAAAACTTTTCTTCTTTGATGTTTAAGTGGAATTTCCTGTATTTCAGACTGTGCCAATAGTTTCTTGTCCTGTTACTGAGCACCACTGAGAAGAGACATCTTTACTGCCTCCCGTCAGGAATTTATACACATTAGTAAGAAACCCCTGAGCCTTGCATCTTGGTCCTTTTCAAAAGTGTTGATCAAGGTACTGAGGGAACACAGCAAGCAAGATTTGTTTTTTTTTTTTAGCTTTAGCAGAGCTCCTTCTTGACTTTGAGAGAGAGCTGATTAGAATTATTATTTTTTTAAGGAAATGGGCAAGGCTGAAAGAAAAAGGAAAGCGAGAGAAATACACATAGACAAGTGTAGCCCCATATTCAGGCCCTATATGTAGAATACAGAACCAAATGAAAATATCTGCTCAGCTGATTTCAGATCATGGTTTTGAAACCAGGTTTCTACTTCCTATAGGAATGCTCAGCCGGAGACCTTTCAAGGGTGGGGGTCTTTTTCAAGAAGTCTCAGAAAGACTGTAGTTTTATCCAGATACAAAATCTAGGAAAATTTAATATATCCAATAGCAAATTTGCACTCTTAATGTTGTATTAATCTTTTTATGATTTACTGTCCTTTTTATTTCAAAGCAGAAGTAAGTCGAACAAAAAGTAATGTAGTCAGAGCTGAAGCAGTTCATAATATGGTCAGGAATGTTAACGTAAGTTTCTATATTTCATCCAAAACAAATAGTGCTAGATTCCATATTAGGGTCTAAACAATGGTTCTTCACTTTTAGCACTCTTTTCAGTGAAATAAAGATAGTTTAGTAGGCTCCTTTAAAAACTTTCCTAATGGAAACTGAAAGTGTGCTTTTGGCTTTTAAGCCAAGCATCATTTTGCTTGCTCTTAAAAAAATCACTCATTCAAAGTCATATTTGAAGTATGAGAAATATGTCAAAGCAAGGTGAGCATGCCAAAGGAACCTTTTAAATGGTATGAACCGCTTTCTTCCATTATGGATTTTGTCTTTACAGGCTGATCACAATACACTTGATGTGTAGCATGAAATTGTACTATATCCATGCAGTTTGTTACAGTACTATTACTTCCAGAATTTTTATCACAACCTCTTTCCAGTTAATGTTCTCCTTATTTACATCCTGGATTATTATCCCTCTGGAGATTATTTTGCAGTTTATCCCTCTCCCTCTGGAGATTATTTTGCAGTTTGTTGCAGAGCAGATGTTTGTATATTAGAATTACCAGTTTGTCATACTGCTCATTTTAATACAGCAAAACCACTTAGAATCATAGAATCACAGAATGCTTAAGGTTGGAAGGGACCTCTAGAGATCATCTAGTCCAACCCCCTGCACACGCAGGGTCACCTAGAGCACGTGGCACAGGACTGCATCCAAGTTTTGAAGATCTCCAGAGAAGGAGACTCCGCAACCTCTCTTGGCTTACAGTTCTTTCCGCTATACTTGGTTGAAATCAAGCAAAGAATAATAAAAATCAATCAACTATTTCAGAATCTTATATTTATCCTATTTGAATTCCACTGAGTGGAGTTCTTCGGGGAAAATCAAAACCTTCAGGCATGAGCCTAAAATTGTTCCCATGGACAACTATGATCTCCTAAATTCTCTGTGTACAGGGCAATAAAAGGCACCTCCGTAAATCCCTGGTTTTCATAGTCCACATTCAGATAACACCCAGATAGTAAGAGGCATTTCATTTGTATGTATTCTGTTCTTTCTATCTTTCATTTCCTTTCTAATGAGATGTGTTTTAGTTGAGGGAAAAAAACAAATGAACAAATAAAAAACCCACAAAATCTTCTCTGCTGATGATGTGATGATTATGTTCAGTCTAAATAGTACTGAACACATAGGGCTCCAGAGGCCATGGGAGCTAACTTCAGTTATGCCTCTGCTTTTCAGAGATACAGACTCTTCAAGTCAAAGATTGATCATGACTCTGTCAGAGTGAAGATACAATTGTTCTCAACAGAGGGAACAATGGTTTCCTCTGATCCTCTTTTTCAGAACTTTTCCAATTCTATTCCAGAAGAACCATCTGCAGCTTCTCTGGGAAAGAGTTAAGGGTTTTTCCTCTGATCCAAAGAAATGCACAGAAAGATGATCCAGCTGTAGCTAGTATTCCCTTTTCTGGATTACTTCTGTGAGAGTGGCGGGAGAATTTATGTGATGTTCTAACCTTGGAGAGATTCTGGGACAAAAGAAGTGGGAAATGGCGTTATTGTCACACATGACCTTATAGTTCTCCAAGAAGGAAATTATACATATGGTTTAGTTGAATATGTGTTTTAACAATTTCTGTTTGAGACGTGCTGCTGTTCATAATTTTATGCTTTTCCAATGGATGATAGTCAGAGCTTTGAAACTGGTAATAAAAGGGAAACTTAGAAGGGTTTGTTGGTGAGAAGATAGGCCTATATTGACTTCAGCCTTGATAAAAGAAAATACAGGAAACTTTGATCAAGAACAAAGGCGTTAGATTTACTCTATCCTTTTCAAATTTTTTATCTGAGATCATTATCTTATTGTTAATAGCTCCAGTCTTTGAGCTAAATCATGTGGCTTAGTTATTTAGTTTTCTGCATCCAAAAAAAAAAAAAAATCAGTGTGATCCAGCATTTAAAATCTTTGTACTTTTCTAGACTGGGCTGCTATTAAGTGCTAACCAATTCATCTAAAGCCATACATTCTGAAACAGCATTCTGCAGCTGTTCTAAATTTATTTCATGGAAGAGTTCTGTGTTCTCAGAAGCACATTTAAAATATAACTTTGCTGGCAAATAAAAATAGCTGCATGCTCCTCTGTTCCACAGCATTCGAACACAGACGTGCAAGACAGGCAGACTAAGCAGGACAAAGCTTCCTTTTTAGAGCAATTTCTCTAACATATTTTGCCAAGCAGCAGCATCATTGCTCCAGTATTACAGAGAGAAAGTAACCTTCAGCTGTCGTTATTTCCATCCTTGAACTTAAATGCTCAGAGAAAAGCATGAGTCACAAAATCTGAGATTCATGCAAGAATTCAGGACAAGACAAGTTCCCAGACATCACATGAATATGAATCACAACGTTTGAATGAATATAATATAGACTGGTTAAAGAAAACTAAGAAACATTAGATAAGTTACATTATCTGGTACAGACTTAGAAACCTGGTGGTTCCTGAAGATGCCTCTTTATCTGAGGAGCTATATATGAGTTGTGGTAAGGGAAACCTGGACTAGCCAGTTGCATCAAATCTGAAATGTATTCTGTGCAGCAGCATGTAGTCATGTATGAGTAATATAGTACACTTGCATGTGATATCTTAAAAAAGACTGTATAGAGCATTAGCTTGCTCATTGGTAGCCTAGAAAATTATTGTTAACAATTGGTATTCAATACAGTAAATATCACAAACTGTTTTTCTTGTACTCTACTGTTTGCTCTCCGAAAGCTCAAAATTAGTCTGACATCACTGGTTATAGATTCTTTGGTAATTTATTTTCCTTGTTTGAATATATAACTTTTATCAGATTTCTAAGGTGAATATTTTTCAAAGTAAATTTAGAATTACTATATATATATATATGTATATATATATATATATCACTGTGTTTTGTGATATATATTGTGATATTTTGTGATATGTTTTGTGAGGTTGAAATTCATTTTATGAAAACATATCATAGACATGATTGTAAATATTAATTAACTTGAATTTAAATATTTGTGGAAAAAAGTAGTATTCATCCAGTACTCTTTTCAATAGATTTTCTATCCTGTGCATAGAAGAAATATGGCAAACTTGCAAACCTTTCTGGCAAGAGATTGGAATGTTTTTAGGGGTTTAAATGTCCTATTAGAGAAACATGTCTTCAAAACATGAAAAAAAAAAGGCCCTGTAGCTCCTAAGCTTGTCTTCCTTACTAAATCCTTCTGAAAATAATTTAAAAACTTCTTTACTTAGTTTCTTTGCTCAGATAATGTGTCTAAACTGTATTCTTCTATGTAATAAGGACATTTATGAGGAACATTATCTCAGCGGAATTTGAACAATTCAAGAGAGTAAATTCTATTTTGACATAATTTTCATAATACCATTCTGAATATTTTTTTATTATTTTAATATAGTTTTATAGGTCCTACCGTCCAATAATGCAGTTTGCAATAACTGAAATCTTACTGATGAAATGTCTGTATTTGGACTAGTTTTCTACTGTGTGTCACTTTTTATGTGGAATGAAATTTATCCAGCATACCGCAATATTAGCTGATGCAAAAAGAAACTTGAGAACCTGTCGCTGAGGCACTTCCACTGTATGCCACCGATCAGATGTTCAGATAACCGTCATATTAATTGCTATTAGCAAATGAGCTATGCTTCTACATTTTGAAGTAAAAAACTGGAATAAATTTACTTTTGAAGGTAAATTTTAGGGACTTTAGGTCCATAATGATGAATTGATTCAGTATTCATGTTCTTCCTGGTACAACTTTCTATCTCTAACTTCTCTTTTTTACAAAAATATAACTCAGATTCTAAGCAATTGTCCCAACTTTTAAAAAACTGGTTACTGCCTTTATTTATAATTATTATCAAGTTACAAAAGAATATTTATTTACTGTACAAAAAGAGATGGCTTTTGTAAGTTTCATGAATATTAATCATTGATACTATATCCTATACTTTGCAGTGAAACCTCACTTGCTTGTCTTTCATTCTTTACACAGTTCAACTTTTCAGTTACCTTTCTGATCTGATTCTGCCAAAACAATACTTTTTTATTCTAATGACACACATTTACCAAAACAAAAATCAGTCTGTGATCCCTTTCAACAAATTTCTCAAGCTGCAATGTGAACTGCAGAATGAAAATGTGAGAATAAAGTAAATAGTCTCATAAATTCATGTACAGCATTTTCCAAGAATGCAGTCACTGCTCAGAAGAGGATACAAAGAGGACTGGTGAAGTATAAAACACTGTGCAGACTAATTTGCAGTTCGACAGTGAATGCCTTTATTTGGCTGGTGCCTTTCCCTTCCCTTCCTTCTCAAAGGCATCAGATTTCTAGGACAAACTGAACATTAAATCCTTTTTGGCATTTCTTACAGGGAAAAGCCAAAAGGACTAGTGATCTGGGGCTAACTTCAAGACATTTGCTTTTCTGTTAAATCTTTAAAAGCAAGATTTTCATCTTAAAAATAACTAGGTACTGGTTTCTGTTTCTAGTTTGCAGATTTACAGGGGCACAAAGTATTAACTAACTTAGACAAAAGAAATCCGTAGTCAAGCCAAAATTAGAAATCTAGGCTCTTTGGTCCCCTGCTCAGTGTATTTTTGTTAATATATATGTGATAGTTCTTTTTTTATTATTATTTGATAATATTTTGAATCATTGGAAGCTGTTCATTTGAAGCTAGTAATTTTGGGCTTATACTTTTTAACTGGTATTGTCATCTAACCAGTACGACTGATGTGTCAAGCATCAGTCTAACTACTTGATTCTCTTACAGCCCATCCATTTTCTTCTGCACCATGATTGCGCAAAGATCACTTTACAGCTGCTGTGCAGTATGCTCTGCTGCTTATGTTAATCTCGTACGATATTCCAATTTACTGCTTAAGAGAAGTTAGCACCATTTATCTAGGTAAGAGGCAGTTAGGGATCATTTGCAGCTAAAATATATTTTTAATTATTGAAGTAAAATATGCCAAGCATATTATATACATATAGAGATAGTATATGGATAGGAGATTGCTCTTAATAGGCTTATAGGCATATTTATTATTGTAAAGCCCAAAGATGCTTAAGGCTTCGTTTCGTGCTGACTGTTATTAATGCAGCAAGGAACTGTGCTGGCCAAAAAACAAAAAAGATGAGAATAAGTTATCAATTCCAGGACACTTAATAAAGTTTCATAATTGCAACACACAAGGATCACAGCAGAGACAGATAATGAAAGAAGCATAAAGTTTAAATAGAATGAAAGAGGTGCTTTATCTGTCAAGGAAATTTGGAAGTTGACTAATGTAACTGTTGCTATTGTTTGTATCATGGTGTTAAATAGAAAAGTCCCCTTTAAACATTGGTTAAACAAATGGATTTAAAGTGTTCTCTGTAAGAAAAGAGAAACCTAGCTTTTCACCAAGTAATACAACCTGTGTGAAGGAGAAATTTTGCTGGGAACTGGGAACTGGGAACTCTGACTCACAATGTTATACTTCCTCCTCATAAAAGAGGGGAAACAGTTTGCACCACCCTTTTTCCTGGCACAATTTGCTTCCTTCTCTCAAGTGCTGGGATGCAGCCCAGCCCGTGCCTTGATGAGGCCAAGGTTCTTCGCGCATTCTGCCCACCTCAAAAAGAGGAGAAATCCGTCCACCAAAATCTTCTTGCTGTCTCATGTAGAGGGCATGAGGCAGTCCTTCCTCTTCTGTGGCAGATTTCAAAAGGACTCACAACTGACTAATTATTTGTGCAAATGTTGACGTTCTGCATGATGTTTTTTAATTTCATAACTTCATAATTTAACTTTATCCTGTTTTCTTCAAACCTGAAGCACTGGAAAAACTACTGGAATATGAACTAGATTCTTTATTTTATTTATTTATTTATTTTTTTGCAACCCTGCTCTTTCCAAAACTAGCTTCAAAAACAATGTAACTACTCCAGTTTCTTGTCCAGGATTATCTATTCTACTCCCTTTTCCTTCTGCGTTTATCCTTCCTGAATCCTTACAAGCAAAATCTAACTTTCCTACCTCGTATCTGCTGACTTATGTACTGAATTAAGCTGACCAAATGATCTCAATGATCGCCTCCTGGAAATTTCCACATACTTTCTATGCATCTCAGAGCTGGACTACTGCAACAATCTAGTTGTAACTAGTTTTCCATTTAGAGTCTGAAATTGATATACTTCATTAAGCAGATATACTTCATTAAGCAGATACACTTCATTGCGCAAAATATACTAGGGCTTTCTGCTCTACAGGAGCTGGTTTGAGATTCAGAAGAATTGATTTAAACATACAAATCCCTAAATGGCCCATGATTCAGCCTCATGAGACTTCATTTTCTCTTGTACTATTCTGCCTTGCAACTGTCATGTTCAAGTTAGAAACTTCTTAACTGAAGGATCTGGTGGCAGTGCTGTTTTGCGCTTATGTTATTTGTTTGGACTGGATATTTCCAAGCAGAGTAGGAACTGTTAGCTCCATCATTATATCCTTTTTGTCTATTCCTAAGTATGAAAAGAAACAATAAACAGTGAATTAATTCACAGTTTAATAAAAAAGAATGTTTTACTGTAAATTGCTTTCTAAACTGCTTAATAATTTCACCGTGAAGATAAAATGAAAAGCCCTTGGAAGAAAGCTGAGCACACTATGAGTGCTCTGGCTAATGTATGTGAAGTAAAAATGGAAGCAGAAAAATGAAGTAAACAGTGGGTATGGATGTGAACTATGTCAGAGTTTTGACAACAGATTTCTTCTCCAAAGATAACTTTTGAATTATTGGATTTCAGTCATCAGAGAATATATTACTATTCCTTTGAATACTTTTTTTGAAAAGGAAGTAGAAATTAAAGGAAAATTATCAGATTTACTTTCCAGTTAAACTCCAATAATGAAACACATAAATAGAAAAGGAATTATTTTTCTGTGCATGTCAGGACTAGTCAAAAATTTAACACTATTTCTTTTCTTAGTAAAAATACCTATGCCAAATTAATTATATTTATTCTATAAGGAAATTACAGATTGGGCTGACTTGAATTGAAACAGCTTGAAATGTTTTGATTTCATATATCAAATTAGTCTCAGTCACAAACTCTTCCTCTCTTTAAGTTGACACTACTGCACTATGGCAAATGTGAAAAGCAGCGTCTCTGGGAAGCTCAGCCCATTGAGAAGAATGGGAATACCAGTTACAGGTGAAGCACTAAAGGATAAGTTAATTTCAGACCAAGACAAAATGATGTATTTTTGCATTTCCAAAAAGAAATTTTCTACTTGAAAATATGAATGAATGAATGAATCAATAGTTTTCTTTTTGACTATTCAAGATGAATTTTTAAACAGTATAATTCCCAGGAAGTACAGATTCTGATACTTAATAAATACTACTATAAACTAATGTATTTAGTGAACCTCTTAAACATCCTTTACACGACTAAGAACATCCTCTTATTTGAAAACTTCTGTTCTTCAGGTCACATGGGACATGAGTAATAGTTTTCCAAACTGCTCAGTGTTTGTTTAAGAAGAATTATTTCATATTTCTGAATCTGGGTCTCTGACAAACAGGATGTTATATGAATACTATGGCAATGCAGTGGAAATAGGGCTGGTTTAAGAACTTAGACTGATAAAAGATGCCAGATCACTACTGTGTAAAGCAACAGACTAACATTTTGGTGGTGTGGATTCCAGTTTGGTCTCCCTAGTTTGGCCTACTTGCTGGATTCCTAATCCTTAATTTTATTTGTATGAAGTTAAACTTCATATCCAAGACAGTGAGAGTCAACATGCCTTGTTTGTTGGAATAAGCTATCCATATTCCACGTATAGCTGTTGCCTGACAGTGTTGTGAGTGATGCACTTCACCCATAAGAGAGAAGTCGTAATATGTTTTATTGATGAAAGACAGTGATTTAACGTAGTTCAGTGGCAAGTAAGACGCTGGTTTAAAAAGATTCAATGGCAATGTACACTCAAGGTCCCCTGCATAGAGGGAAGGGGCAGATGAAATTGTCAAGGAGACCCTCCCATTGGTTCACAAGATTCAGAACGGGTGCCCTTGTTTTCCAGACACCCTCTCAGAGCAGCCTGGATGTGGATAGATTCAATCTTAGTTCCATACTTGATCAGTGGTTTATGTCTAAGGGATTATGTGCACAACCAGAGATTCATTATAGGAAAGTTGGCCAAGTTTCAGCATGCCTACCAACATTGCCTGGTCACCTACCAAGCATCTGTTGCTGCCAAGGGATTTCTCAAACTCAAGGAATAAACCTTGTTCACAGACTACTGCTGTGCAAAAGAGCTCAACAGGCTCTGGGCTGTACCCTATTACTGGAATAAGTTGATGGACTCATAGTCATATTTGTGTATTAGCCAAGATTTTCTTGGCACATGCTCTGTTAGCCCTGTGCTATTGTACTGTCTCTCCAGAGTCCAATTCAAGCAGGATGCAGCCAGCAGGACTGTTCTGGGTGGTTATTGCCTGAGTGGGGTTGAGATCCCCAGAGAGATGAGGGATGTAGCCATGGCGTCACGCCTGTCACGGGTGGTTTTCACTCCTGTAGGGCTACAGGCGGAAGGCCTGGTTGGAGGGGAGCTGGAGTAGGAGCACGCTGTCACAGATACGCAAGGAGGCTTTCTCACTACTATAAGCGAATGAATCCTTTCAAAATCATTTTTCTGTTCAGAATATTTTTCATGATAATCCAACCTCTATAGCTTTCTTCATTTTCTCCCGGTTTGACTTCCAGTTTCTGTGGTTTTATGTGCTAATGTAGTCAGAATTCTGTTGCCCTAGAGCATTTCCATTTTGGATTATATATAATGCATTCTTTTGATTGTAGAGAACCAGAATATGGCATGCTATACAAAATAACAAAAGCTTTAACGGATGTGGTTACATTGCTATACCGAAGAATTCTGACTCTAAGGTGTGTCCTTTTCTACAATGAATCACAGTACAAGGTCATACTCAGAGCTGTTGCTGTTAGAGAACACTGGCTGAACTCTTGTTAGTTTATTTTTTTGGTTGTTTGCAGTCAGCATATGAATTCGGGCTCTCTTTTCTAAACATTATCACAGTAATTTTTAAGAATCATCACCTTCCCATCACTGTTTTTCACACAGCCTCCACAAGGTCAAAATCTTGCCTAATGCTAATCAACATTTCTTCTACTGTTTCAGAGAGGATTTTACCAAATTATTTTCCTTTTTGGCCATCAGATGTTGACTTCCTTTCTTTTTGGATTGTGTGTGTTTTTAATAGGACTGCAAGAGTGAAGAGAGATTGACACTTGTCTAGGTTACAAGGAGAAATAAAAGGATAACTGGGGGAGACCAGCCTAGAGGCTGGCTGTGCTACATCTCAGGAAGGTCTTATGGCAGCAAAGTTCTACAGCTTTCCCCAAGTTAGAGGATGGATGAAGAGGCACAGTCTGTTGAAGAAGCAAATGAGAAAGGGCTTAGAGTAGGAGAAACATGTTAAGGCGCTAGGGAAAAAAGAGCAAGGTAGAAGAGGAAAAAAAGAGCACAAAGGAAGAAGAAAAGAAGAGACAAATCTGTGAAGGCAGAGAAAGTGAAACTTTAAGTAGCAGCGGTAATCTCATCTGCAAGCACCTCGGAATAAGAAAATTACTTGGGTTGAAAGTCGAGAGAGAGCAAAGAAACTGGAAGACTGGAGAGGTCACAGAGAAATATCAAGGAGCAACAAGGAACATCAGGAGATGTCATGGAAGGGTAGAGTTGGTGAGAAGGTTGAAGAAGATGGATAAAAATGAGTATAAGTTAGAGTTAGGTAGGCATTGAAGAGGCTGAGAGAAAAGGATTATTCAGGTAAGGATATAAATACTTTCCTTTTAGTGTTCTTCAGAGATCTTAAAACTTTGGGATCATTTTATGAGCAATGAGGCTTGAGATATATCTATCAATATAGAAATTAGCACACACTTCAGTGTGTTGTAGGGAAAAATATTGGTTGATTGGTTTATTTTTATTTTTTATCTTCTCCTTTTTATGTTTGCTAGACTCCAACAGGAAATGCATCCAGGCGTTTTGGGCTTTGTCACATAACCACTTAAAACTTAGTACTGTTTTAGTAGGGCATAATTTGCTATTGTCAGCTTATTCTCTTCAAAAAGCCCACAAAATAAATTCACTCTCTGTGCTCACATACCCCCATACCCATGCTCACATTCACACCTGTAAATGGTTTCATGAATTTAAACAGAACTTCTTAAGAAAAAGAGATAACATAGCACAGGAGGACAAACTCTGTATTTTGGACCTTTCTGAAATTAGTTTTAGTTAGTCACAGGCCTGAGATCCATGTAAAGGGATTTTATTTCACCGAATACCTTAACTAATCCTTTGTTTCTGTTTACATTAATGTACATACATCTTGAACTGGGGACATTTAGCACTGTTGTGACACAGAGAGAAAACAAACAGGTCTCTGGGTTCCTTGGGGAAAAGGCAGAGGAACATTTAGGAGAAGCACAACCTCTCTCCAAGTTTCTGCTGATTTATACATCCAGATTATTTTTGCTGGTGCACATGCTTTGATTTTTTTGCATAGTAGATCTCAAAATACAATTTCTAAGCACTCCGGTCTTCTTCACTTGTGTCCTCTTCATTTTTACCTACTCAGCATTTGAAAATCCTTATAATAGCATGTAAATTTTATGAATTTATGTGTTTCTCTAACCAGTGAAGATTTTCAAGATTAGTTTTAATGTGTTTCAATATGATTACAAAATATTTCTCCTAGAATTTAATGACTAATGGTAAAATTAATGATAAATGACAGTTTAAGTAATGATCAACGGCAGTCATAGAACTGGATAATGAGAGGAGCCTTTGAGTCTTTCTGTTCACATATAATCTTTTTAATCACTGTTCTTTAGAATTTTGGATTTTTTCCTTCAAGCCCTTGAAGGTTGTTTTCCTTGTTCCAGACTCATTAAGGAAGAACAAAGTGAACAGCTACAGTGACAACTACAGGACAGTAACATCAGACAGCAACCTCTTAATCTGGATCATCATCCACTACGAAAACCTGTCTGCTTGTGCCTGATGATGCAGCTTTTTCTCAGCTTTTTTTACCACTGACAGTCTGTAATAATTTGAATTGTTCACACACACACACTTGTTGCCAAAAAAATGCTTGTAATTTACATTGTGTGGTCAGATCGTGTGGTCAATTCTATGAGATCTAAGAGAACAGGAAAAGATGCAAATTTGTATCCTGAAGTCCAGATTCTGGCACAAATTTGAGTAGTCTGAAGGAGTAACATCTATCATATATGGAAAAAAAAAAAAAAAAGGGCTTGTGTCACAGCTGTATAGTTTAGCTGTACTCCTACCTATTCTCTCTACTGCTCTGCATTATACTGTTGCAGTTGCCCTGATGTCAGTAAAGCTCTCTAAATGGCAAATTCTACATGACTTTAAAAAGCTTTCTCCAATTTTAGAGGTAAAGTCCCTCATAAGAACCTCCTATAAATCCCTCAGGAGCTAGTGCTGTTTTTTCCTGAAAATAGAGGTAAGAATGGAATTTAATTTTTTTCATGGCATAAAACAACTTCTACTGCGGATTTTGGCAACCTGCCACAAGGTGTATATAGCAACTGTGGCAATGGCAGAGAGCTGGAGCTGAGAGACCAACAGCTGCAGAATTATTCATTGTCTTTTTTTTTTTTTTCCCCTCAGTATTTGAGAAGAATCTTTCATGATGAAAGCCCACTTCTGAGTGTGGGGTGTGGGATGAGCATTGCCCTTAGGACTCCAGAAGAAGGAAGGAAGAAGACTCCCTGATTTTCTTTTGTGCTGCTAGGAGAGTGGTTCCACAGAGTTGAGGGAGAACAACAGTGACTTTTCTATGTAAAATATGTGCAAGAGACAGTAGTTACACTTGTGGAAGATGCAGGCTGAGTAGTGTTGTGGAAGACCGCCCACTATATTGGAGAAATGACATCCAAGTGCCACTATCCCCATCCTGTGTCTGAAAATGTATGCACTTCTGTGAGATTCTAAAAGAAAGCAGCTAACTCCTTACCTCCACTAACAAATTCTCATCCTTACCCCCCAAGTAAAATGATTTTGTATTTCACATTTGATGGGAATTTTGGGATAAACACAGAATAACAGAAAATGATACTTCTTTTCCTAGGCTTTGTCTTAAAAAAAAAATTAAAAAATCATTTGCACAGGCTGAACTCCACGCTGAAACAGATTGTAGTCACCAGTTTGATCACCTGGTGTTGCTTGGTACAATTCATGCCAGTAATATTTAACAGTTTTCAGATCCTTCTGACAAGCAAATGTTTTTTTTTTAAAAAGATACACTTGAAATTTATAGCTAGTGTTCATCCACGGTGAAAAAAACTGCTCTGGTAGTTGGGTGTACTGACACTTGTAGTCACACCAGTGATACATTGTATCTACAATGTGGACGCACTGTAGTTACAGCAGCCTTCTGAGTTGAGTGCATCAGAATTTGCTCAATTCTTCGACATTTTCCTTAAAACCTACCTCTAGCTGCCTAAGACTAGGCTCACTCAAGATGTATCGACATTAATGATTTAGTTCAGATTTAGTTCAGAAATGTGCTTTTGAAGTCATTCTCCTGATTTTTCCCACTTACTGTGCCATTGTTTCGCAGGGTGTTCTCAGAGTGTATGAACTAGATTCCTTTTGTAGGACACTAAACCAGACAAAGTACTTCAGGAGTGAGTGCTCCCGGTCCTAAATGTTCTTTACTGCTACTGGACATTTAGCCCAGGGGACGAGGCCAGAGCTGAAGCATATCTAATGCCAATGGTGGATCATCACCACCAACTGTTTTCCATCCGGGGATTCATTCTGACCACACCACACAATTTCCTAACGTAGACATAGCCTCAGACACTCAGCAGGCAGAGAATGGGAGAGCCATTTGTTTTCGGAGATCATAGAAAAATGTCTTTAGGGCAATGAAGTTCTATGTTTGGAGATCAAGGATCTAATAATCATGTTCCCTGCGTTTTGAATAATAAATTTTGAAACAAAAGTTTATTATTATTATTAATTATTATTATTATTTGTTCTTTGTTCTTTGATGTTTTGAATAGAGAGGACAGTGTTATTTGCTATAGTTTTGAGTTAGCCGAAGAAAACCAGGTTGTTTGACTTTAATGAAGCTGGATCTAAATTCTGATGTCTGCAGGCCTAAGTTTTCAGACTGGATTTCAAGAACTAATTAAAGAGCTGTAAATCTGAGATTTGATTAAATAAATGGGTCTCACCAGCTGCAGGGAGCGTCTGAACTTCTCCATGTCACCGGGGGTAGCAGAGATAGCACCTGGACTAGGGGGTGAGCAGGTGGATGGACTGCTTAGCCTGGTGACAGCCTAAGGGCCATCAGAGAGCGTGAGAAGGAGGCAGATCGGTGGAGTCACATCGGGACATGCGCCTGGGGACATGGCTCAAGGGCCGTGGTGTTGAGGAGCTTATGGTGGGATCTCAGAGGTCCTTCCCAACCACAACGACTCTATGGGTCAATACGCTAATGAGTCATTAGTAGTGCCTGCCTGTTAATGTGGACAGATGACCCCTGCTTAGTCACTTTTTGTCCAAATAGAAGTCTGTTCTGATAACAAAAGTGATATAACCAGGAACACAAAACCAGAACAATTTCTTCACCCTTGCCGCAAATGTGGCTTAGATTGCCCTGTGTTGATGCAGTAATCCTCACTACATATGTATATATATAAATGTAGGTAAGTATACATATTAATTTAACTACACTTAGTGCCTAAGATTACATAACAGAATTTTTATTCCCTTTTTTTTTCATTTAAATGACTAGGAATAAAAGGTCAACACTACTGTTAGTAATGTAGCTTTACTAAACTGTTATTTTTCACCTTAACATTGATACAAGGTCATTTAAAGACCTTCACAGTTACAAAGGAGAATTGGCTATTGGCTTTTCAACAAGTATTTGGCAGCAGCTACAGATTAAATATTAAGCCATTTTAAGTAGTAAATTGGAACTGCCTTCAAAGCCACTTGAAAATTCATCTTGGAATTGGTGCAAGGAAAGACTGACTTTACTTAGCACAAAGGAACTGTAGAAACTTTGAGCCAGATTACTTTCTTGCACCTGCATACAACTTTGCAAAAGTAAACAGAGTTCTGCCTACTATATATTGTGGTCCGAGAAACTTGGCATAATTTTTTCCCAAGAAGTATTAGTGCTGGCTTGCATTACATTTGCATTCACTTTTCTGGTGGTTTACTTCTCGGCCACTTGGGGCCACTGGGATGAAAGCAAGAACAGAGGGCACCAGTGACAGAAGGAAGGGGGAACAGAGGGAGAAGGGACGCTCGTCTTAGCAGCTTCGAGTTGCCTGGCATCCCATTTGAGGTGACATTCCACAGGAGCAGAGTCTCTGTAGTTCAAACATTTGGACCCCGCCTCCCACCTCGTTTTTTGATTTAAAAAATGAGACTCCTGGTATATTCTTGGATTTGTAACTCCCTGATGATTTAATTGCTTTTCAAGGACTTTGCCAATAGTTAGGATCTATATCTTATTGTGTTTTTGTCTGTGGAATTATGATTATGATTATGATCTTGAAAATGCCTTGAAACAGGTTTAAGTTAATGTAATCAAGTTTAACCTGTGTCCATTTGCTAACAGCCTTAAATAATACTTAAGACTGGGGAGGGCAGGAAAGGGGCAGATGGAAAAGAGGTGCAGGAGAAGAAGTAAAAAATCCTACTCATTTCACACATGAGTTGTGTCCTTCTAGAGTGGTCATTTAGGCATTTTTTTCCCAAGATGATACTGAATTTTGTACCCTAAATTTTGTACCCTAAAATGCCTCATTTTGTTGCACTTTGACACCAGTCGGTTCCCAACCTTTTGCGCAGACAGGACCTGCCTACAGCTCTGTTTTCCTTGCTCAGTTTCCTGTCACGGCTTTCAGCTCTGCCTGATTTATTGTACGTGATGCCTGCGCTGCTACACAGCTAAACCTGTGCCTGAGTGGTGCCCTAATTTACTATCCAGCCCTGGATTTACTCTCCAGCCCTGGACTGAAGTATGCTCTAGGTTAGCTTTCAAGATGAGGAGCTGGGTAAGAGACACGGGCAGCATTTCTGCAGGTGGCCGTGGGTGAGCTCTGTGCGCTCTGCGGACGGAACGAGAAACCCATACCTGAGGGTAAGAGGCAGAAACTGGCAGCCGTGAAGAAATGAGCAAACCTTTTGGAATTCATTGAACATGCGAGCACTCCTAAATCACACCAGTACAAAGTCAAACACAAACTTATTTCAGTGTTAAAGGCATCTTTTCTCTTTTCTTTATTTACAGATGCCAGGAGCCAGAAGCAGTCAGATTTCTAAGTCTTTAAAGTTTTATTGCTAGAACTAATGTGTCTCTTGGCTGGAAGAACAAGCAGGGACCCCGAGGAGGTTTTTGTTACAACCCCTAACTGATTGTAAGTTGTTACATATTCAATATAACCAACCAAATCTATCTAGGACTCTTAGTTCTACCAATCCCTTTGCCATTTTACAGTGCAAGATAAATCTGTGCCGCCGTTATATGATCTATCTTATAATTTTTCATTAGCTGATTTTACACCTGTTGTGGTGCTACCTTTGAACAATGTTTTGTACTGGTGGCCGGATTAAGCTGTCTGCTTTGCAGATCTTCAGTTTTGTATGAAAAGCAGGACTAGGCAAGATGCCATGACCTTGCCTTTTCCGTCTTTTTTTAACACGGTTGCGTTTAACTTTGTCTTGAAAAGTACTGTGAAGCTCTAACAGCCTAGAATGGCCATGGGACCATTCAAGAGGTGAAATAGTGAATGAAAAGAGATGGCTGAGTAAAGATATTGAGTCGAGATTTTCCCGACTGTATCTCAAATGTTAGTTCCTCCTGCCTGCCTGCGTGGTACCTGATTTGGTCAGAACAGCGATGAGTCAGGAAGGACACCAGGCACCATCTATTAAAGCACTGTGATGCAGACATGTTCTAACGTTGCTGCGGACACCATGCAGTGGAGAAATTACTAAGTCACTAATGTAACGTTTTATAAATACTATCTACTATAGCTTGCTCTTGTTCATAGGCACTTGCCTATTAATACAAAATTCCTTTTGAGGTCTTCCTTACACTGCATTTTATATACCTCAGTGCAAGTCTATAATTGCGTCCAATGGAGGAGGATGCATCTCATTTTAAGCAGCAAGAGGTGTCCTCTAACACCAGCCTGCTCCATTAGCCTGGGCTTTGTGTCATGACCACAGCTACACAATTTCTTTCTCTTAAGTAATACTCTAATTTATTTAATAATGCAAATGTAGTCCCAGCTACTAATATCTAACATATGACTAATATCTGTCACAGCAGGAGAATGAGAATGAGTTTCCTCGGGAAACTGTGAGTCTTCTTAATGAATTACTATCCCTAATAACATCTTTTTAATCACGAGTCTTTGTCAGATCAATTCATTTAAATGAGTTTGCACTTTGCAAACATAAGGTTCCAGATCCCTGGCTTGGATAAAACACCACATCTATTTGGAAGTCAGCGCTCAACTACGTGAGTTGACATCCTACTCCTAAGAGTTAACTTCTGTGCATTTGTGTGACAAGAAAACTAATGTAGCTCTATAATGTCCCCAGTACGTACCTAGAATCAGTGATCATCAGTGGTCTCAGTGAGCATGAGGTGGGTTCTTTTTAGGTGGCACTGAACTGCGAGATTATGTCCAGGGATGTCCTTAATGCACTTCAATCACATATGATTATGCAGTCCTTTGGACAATACAAGGGGTGACAAAATATCCCTGAGATGCAGACAGCCCTGATGGTGACTATTCTTGAGGCCCAGCCCTATTAAACTGCACAGCTAACACGGATGGAGCCTGTTAGTGCCCAAGGCAAAGCCTCTTTGGCATAATACAGTCTATTGGGGGTGTTGTGGGAGAGCCACAGCTTAAGGAAAGCTTCAACCAGAGCTCATGCCTTATTGGACACCACGAAGTCTATTCTTCTATCAGAGTCTCTTTTGACTGTTAAACAAAATCAGATACTATTGTGGTTCAAATCGCTATATTAAAGAGACCGAAACCACCTTCTTACGTTCTTCATGTTTTCACTACACATTTTAATGAAATAAGAAAGAGCCCCCTCTTTTTTTACACCAAAGATGCAAGACAGATAAGCAAAATCTGTTAATAACTTCTACCTACTTCTAATATCATTTGTATATTGCACCTCTAGAGTTTTACACCAAAGAGATTCTGTAAACATCTAAGGTTATGAATCTTGTCTCTTCAGTTTTTCCTACACCCTATGTGTATGAGGGAAAACCCACTGCCCACACTTGAGCATTGCCACCGATCGTGCATCTGTGCAGTGTTTGCACAGCTGCTATTGGCCCCGCTTTGGAATGGAAACACTGCAGTGTCGGCATGGAAATCAAGCACAACAAACCTGTATCTTCGGTTGAAAGCAGGCTCTTGTCTTTACAGTCTGGCTAGGCTATCGAGATTCACTTACCTAGTTAACATCGCTGCAGTTATTACAATGGCATGTCTGGATTCTCTGCCTCTGAAATTTCACAGAGAAAGTCATTACTTGGATGGGAAACACAGCATGGTGTGTTAAAGAGTTAATAAAAAGATACTTTAATCTGACAGCACCAAAGTTTTATGAGAAATGTAAAGGGAAATGATGGACTGCCTTCTGGGTTCATTTTTCTACTCCTTGATGGCAAACATAAACCTGAGGACTGTTTAGAAGACAACTTTTCTTTTTTTTTGTTTTTTTTCTTTCCTGAAGTTTTGCCCAAGGCAAACTAGTTTTGCCCAAGTAGTTCCAGAAACCAGTTTTCTTTCCAGTCATGTTATGTGAGATGGTAGAAGAGAAAGAGAGTGGTGTGTCATATGGTATAACATGGTACCAGTGAGTGGCAAGGAGGGTCCACCATAGGGAAATGTAACTCATGAACAGGGTTTTAATTTTTCTATCCAAGTACAACACTATCCATGTAAAAAGGAGAGAAAGAGGGGGAGAAAGACAGAGAGAAATGGAAATTTCCAGTCATCTACTGAAGCTTTCCACCAGACTTGTCTGAGAAATGTTCCAGGAAAAAAAAAGGACTTAAAATTAGTATTTTGTGAAATTAATAATTGACTAGTCAGTCTTAATTTAACAGTCATTCTCAGAAGCTATCTAAATACAATCTGAAAATGTAATAGGATGTTAAGGATATTTCTGACAAAGAGAATACAAGAATTTTTGACACTAAATTATTTGGGATGATACGTAGAATCAGTGTCTAATGTTGTCATTATTTTTATCTTAATGAAGAGAAGGTGTCTCAAACCCCTTCAGGACGCAAAAGAATCAGAATTCCTCAGCTCTGTTGCTCTTTCTGGACACTGCTGACACTGCTTACCGCTATGACCAGCTGATCCCCCCATGGAAGCATATGGAAAGTTGACTTCTCCACTGCTGAAATAGTCTCAGTTTCTTGGCTACTTCACTTTGTTCAAGCATCATCAGAAACGTGAAGGTGACTAGTTAGAACATAAGTGTTCTGGGGAATCACAGGCAATTCTTCCATAGGAGACCCGAAACCCCAGACTTTGCAGGGAAACCTACCATTTGCAATCTGCTAAGTAAAAAACATTTGGGACAAGTATTCATTTGGCAGATATAAATCCAGCTTTGGAAAGCAAAGGGAGCTATTCTGTCCCCTTTGAAGATAACCTAAGTACAGTAGTACTTTTGTTTATAATACAGCAAGTCAAAAAAAAAAAAAAAGACATCTAAAAGCTGTAGAAGGAATTTTGTGTTAGTTTTACTCCATTTACAAGAAAGAATTTATTTGTAGAGGAATTTCAGTAGTAATAACATTGGGTTAAGCTGACATGACCCAAAAGGTACATTTACCATATTTTGTTATTTTACTTTCAATTTCTACTCTTTCGTTTCATTATTTTTCAGATATCTTCGTTTTCTTTACTTGTGCTGTTTCAAGTAATCCTAGATAAAGCAAAAGCAAAAGCAAAAAGAAAGAAAGAAAAAAAAAGTTAGGGAACGAGGACCGGCACTTGCCGGGAAGGCTCACAGAACAAAAACAACCTAAATGTCTAAACTCATTCTGCAACAACCACACAAAGCACCAGAAGCTGATCTCAGCCAGTACTTTGCTCACCGCTGGCAGCAGGATTCTGAGATCTGCTTTTGGGCAACTTGGTTGCTGTCCACCTGGGAGCTCTGCTGTTGCTGTGCTTTCTCCTTTGGGCTAATTCATGGCAGGGCCTAAGTTTTGATAAAGCTTCTTGCCGCTCTCTGAAATAACATGAAAACTATCAGCAAAAAACTGCTTTCTTTAGAAAACAGCACAAGCATGGTCGTTTTGCGTACTGTTTTATAAAATGAAAAGAGACACCTGCTTCATTAGGTCTCTCTAAATATTCTAAATTAGGTTCTCAAAATGCCAAAGACATATAACATGGTAGTTCCATTTTACCGTTTGACTGCTGCTACCTGAACACCTTTTATTACGTGCTTCTTTCCTATGGACACGGCAATGGGAACATTTTAAAACTGCTATTCTCAACAAAATGAACACACTCAATTCTTCACTGTCACCAGATCACAGAAGCGAATGTTCGCTATATGCACTATAGTTCGTGTTTTACATTAAGTGTACCAGTTATGTGGCAGACCTCATAACAACGGGCAATGGCTTTAAACAGGAAATGGTTCTTCCCTTTGAAATATTCCACACCTCGTCCAGCTTTTTCAAATTCTTTTGTAAAAGCAAATAAACACTAGCACTTTAAAATAGCTTTATCACTTTATTGCTGTAGCTCATTCTCATTGTTCCTCTTTACCGGAAATGAATTATGTTCTTCAAATACAAAGCCTTGCTGCTCAGGAAAGGAAACAATTCCCAAATACATATTTTTCACATGACAAATATTAGGGTGACAAGTGATATATGTAAATTGCCTAATCATTTCCACAAACCACACACACAACAACAACAAAGGCTGAGCATTTCCAAAGATTCCCTCCAGTAACTTGTTTATAAACTAAGGAATGCTAATACTTAACTGTAACTCAGGCTGGGTTAACAATAAGGGATAATGATAAGCTTGAATACATGGTAAATGTGCTCTTAGTTTCCAGTTCTCCCCCTGTTGCAGAGGACTGAATGCTCACACTGAAAGTCGTCTTGTCTCTCCTCACAGCTGCACTCAAAATATTCTGCAAAGTTTGGGTTGCTTAGCACTTTGAAAATTCAGTTTATTTTCTATTTTGTGGGCAGTGATTGTGCTACAGGGTTATTAGTTTGCTTTCATCTGCTCCCAAAGCTGTATGTAAGAAGCAGCAGTATTTGATGACAGCACCTGATAAATAATATTACAGGAAAACTGGGAAAGACTTCTGGGTCTCTACAGAATCTCTTAAGCTGCTTTATTTGTCATCTGAGAAAGATTTGATTTTGTTTCATACAAAGACGTAAAAACACAAGTCTAACAAAAGTAACGGGAAATCTATTTCAGATAATATTAAAAAAGGAATAAAAGTATGGGATTTGAAGCTCCTCTGATTTTCCCATATTGACAGTAGCAGATGGTGGAAATCAATTTGCCATTAATTTACTTTCATGTCAAACACTTAATATAATTAAACAAAGTGTCATATAAACACTGATTACTTGCTTTCAAATTAAAATTATGGATAAAGCAGCCTCCTAATTAACATGCTAATATAGTGAAATCTGTTTTCAGTTTCTAAGCTTTGCAGGCTTTTTAGTATCAGACTTCAAAGCTTCCAGACAGGGATTATGGGCAGCAAGGCTAGAATTTAAAGCTAGATTTGTTTAATATTACTCTTTCAGACTTCCAAAGACAGATCGCTTTGGGAGTCTCATCTAAGACTGCATAGTTTTGGTAACGTTTTTGGTTCCTTCTGCAGCCCCATCGAGAGCAGTACGCCATGACTGATGGACAACACTTAACTATCACACAAGAACTATTCCAGTTAGAATGGTCTGTAGAAAAGACGACAACCATCTGCTGAGGAAAATTTCTCCTATTTCCCCTGAAAGTTTATTCAACCAGGTTGTTTCGGTATCTTTTTTAGGATTTCAGGTCTGTTGGGCCACTTTTTGAATGTGACTTACCTGCTTATTAAGATCCTCAGCGACATTAGGAATGTGAATACAGGAGTGATCTGAATTTAACTTCAGACACCCACAGACTCCAGGCTCTTTAGCTAATAAAAGATCTAGAGTGAGGCGGTTTTGAAGCATCCTGGTGTTTGCTTGGACCTGCTTATTCAGTTGTGAAAATCCTTTCTCTGTTGCCTTCGCTAATGTTTCTACCTGCCATGAAAATTATCAAGTAAAAGTTTATTTTTACTTGAACAAGTTTGAGCCTGAACAGGAGGAGGTTTCCGTTGGATTTTAGGATTATTCCTGGTGCAGATTTCATGACACTGTGCAACACTTTTAGCAATGCCACTGATCCCCGGTGCGTAGCTCTTCACTGCTTCAGTCAGAGCCTCTGTTCCCACGGGCACGTTTCACCAGCCCCCTCGCTATGTGTGGAGTCACGACGCCCCGTCCGACCGGGCTTACCCACCATCCACCCGTGGCCTTTTCGCATGTCCATAATCCAGCCAACCTCTTCTCTTTTTCAGGATGCTCGGGGCCTCCATTTTTAAGGTTCTTTCTGGAGCCAGGGCAGCTATGGTTATTGGCACCGCGCCTCTTTTGGGAACTGTTGGCAACGCTCTCCTATTTCCTCTGATCCCATTGGTTTCTCCAGGTTGCTGTGCCTTGCAGTGTGCCTCTGCTGTCTCTCTGCTGACAGCTGCCAGCAGCAGCATAATCTCCCTACAGCACTTTATGTGGAGGTAACCATCCCCTTTCCTTCCGAATTGCCCCAAGTGCAGCCCCAGTCTGGGTTTGACAAGGGACTCTCTCTCAGGTCTGAACGATTGGGGTACACCAGTGCAATAGTTTGCCACGTACACTCCAACAAGGTAATATTAGGCTTCTTACCTTGCCACTGCTCCACTTCTTTTGCCAATACATTACCAAAGAGCAGGGCTATTCTTAAGCCCCAGAGGGAGCACGGTCCAGCACAGCTGCATTTTGCTTCCTGCTGTGGGGCTTTCCCACTGAAAAGCAAACAGCTTCTGACTTTGTTCTTCCCACAGGATACAAAATAAAGTGTCATTTAAACCCAATATTGCAAAGAGATGTTTTACTCAATTAGTGTCGTTAATAGGGGCTAGGTACCACCGGCTATACATCAACTACTATTTCATTGATAGCTCTCAGGTCTCCTACTAAGTGATATTCCTGTAACTGACATTCTCCAATAGCCTACACTTTGTCTCTGATAATTCCTGCAACATATGTATCCGTGCTACCCAAGCATTATTTAGTGGTATATGTGCTTGACCCTTGTTTTGATCAAAAGTTATTTGTGCTCCAAATTTATTTCTCAAGTCCCCTTTATATATGCATTCTGGCATATATAAAAATTCCAGTGTGAAAATCTTATTCCCAGCTTCGCATTTTATTTCTTAAAAAAAGGGCTCTCGCTTTCCTGTGGCATCAATTACTGACATAGAGAATTTAGTCATTGGTCCTTTACAACTATTTAATACCAAATATGTTGCCCCAGTATCTACTAAAAATTTAATTACTTAATTCCCCAGCCTTCTCGATCCACTTTCTGAAGTATTTCCTTATATCTGGTGCTGACTGTCCCCCAAATAATGCAGTAAAAGTTATCTTGTTCGTTTCATCTTCAGGATCCAAGTCTGTTCAATCCTCCTTTTCCCAAGGGACCAACATTTGCACATCCTCATCATCCACTCACAAACAGATTTTCAAACATTTTTCTCAGTACTGCAGGCCAAACAAAACCAAGACACCTCCTTTTTGTTCTCCATCATCATTAACACATTCAAATCAGATACCAAAAATCACATTTCCTTCTAACATCTCTGAATCGGATATGAACAGTTAAGATTTCTTTCTTGTTTCATGATAATTTCTCAAAGGAAAAAAAAAATCTACATAAGGGATTTCATCCCACTGATCCTGCCTCCTGCAAAATAACATGTAACAAAATTGTGTTATATCTCAAAGTTCCACTCTCTGGCCTCTTTTCTTGGTCTTCCAGAGCGTACAGTGGCCGCAAATGACTACAATACACCACAAGTTGTTTCCAAGTAAGGGGATCTCCCCCTACCTTTCCCCAATGTTTTAGATGCCAGAGATCCCTCTTTCTGAGGAAAAAGCATCACCCGTCCTGCTGATATGTTGTGCCTTGCAACAATTACTGAACACAAAGCTCAGACGAGAGTACCCGATACGATACGAGAACACCCGATGCCGTCCCGAGTTTCCACACCACGGTTACCCAGCGGCACTGCTCTGACCTTAACCTTAACCCTCTGGTGGGACTCTAACCCATGGGATCCTGGCCTTAACCTTACCCCTTTTGCCGCTGCTACCCCGAACCCCCTCCCTGTGGATCCCTCGCCTCGCCTGCTGTCGGCACCCTTGGCATGGGGATCTAACCCATCCCCTTAGGTTTGGACCTCAAGCCCAGCCCTGCAAAGCTTTCGCCTCAACCTACGGGCAGGCCTTTTTTTAAGGGTCCTCTTATTAACAAAGGAATGCCTTCACCTAACCAGGGGTCTTGCTCAGGGCCCGCTGGTCTGGAGATAAGCTGGAGGTTTTGCGATCCCACGGATCCGCCGAGATTCAGAAGCAGCACCCATGTGGGGTGCCAGAACCTGCCATCGAGAACCAGGAATGAACCTCTTAACACCGACACAGTGTTGGGAAGCAGGCACTCTCATTTGTACGGTGCTGGGTGCGCAGGGATAGCTCCTCTGAACGTGCATGCCGTAGGTCGCTTTAACCAAAGCTTCGATTTCCCTACTCTCTACATATGCATTAAATCTTCCTGTATGATCATACATATTCATTCCATTTCCTAGAGCTAATTATGACATACCCCACCCCCAGGTGCCCTCCGTCCCTTCCATGGTCCCTGGGGGTCCTTCGAGACCCCTGTGGTCGTCTCTCCGTGTCCTTTGGATGAACCCTGGTACTCACTTCCATACACGGTCCCATTTTGGCTCGGGGAGCCCTGTTTTGTCCCTGTCGCCCAATCCCAGCCAGTTCCTTTGCGATACAGTGGTCCTTATCTTCATGTTCAGGCGATGTTTGCTGTCTTGTCCCTACTCCCTCATGAGGTACCAGCAACAGCAGCGAAAATCAATGTCCTTGGCTGCGTTCTTATCTGGGGCTTCTCGTAACAACTAGGGAAAACATTATGTCATTACCATGCCGTGTGCTCTGCAATTGTGCATATACCTAACTACCCTCCCATAGATGTGAGACATCAGAGGCGACTCGGAAGTTGTTTTCCTCATTACCTGCTTCACTACATTTTTCCGCTACAAGAAAACACCCAAACTCAGTTTCAGTTTTTCAAGCTACTCATTATCCTTTCCTCTCCCTACCCCAACTTGGGGAAAATTCTGTTTAATCTTTTAAAGATTGACCAAGTTTCTTACTAGAACATTTTTCCTGATACTCGCTCAGATTTCTCTTTTCTGTGTGTCATGCAATCCCTCCTATGACTGGTATCGGACTTCAAAGTATGACCTTGGAAAATCAAATGTGGTCCAGATGCTGTAAGCTGGATGTGGGACCGGTCATCAGCAGATACTTGCTCCCACTCGATAAAATGCAAAGTGGAGAAGAAAACTTTTCCTGAGTAATATTTCAAAATAAATAATGTCCCTGCTATCTTCAAAAATAAGGTTACTTCAAATAATAAGAGAAGATGGTAACAAACACCGAGTGGGAGGGAGGGTGACTAATACAAACATTCTTTGTAATCATTTTTTTTTGAAATGGTTTCAAAATACTTTCCTCAACTGAAGAATCGGGAAGAAAATCAGGGAACCAGGGAAAGCCAACAAAGCTATCATACTTCATTAACAGAGACCATACACAGTCCTGCGCTTCGAGAGCAGACTTTGGCCTCCTAAGGGATCTGCTTGGAAGAATCCCATGCAGTATGGTCCTGGAGAGAAGAGGGAACTGAATGGAAGGCCAGATGATTGGGAGAGGTTCCCAAGCAGCAGGAGAAAGCAAATGCCACTCCTGCCTTCAAGAAGGGCAAGAAGGAGGGTGCTTGGAACTACAAGCGGATTGGCCTCGCCATGATCCCTGGGAAGGTGGTGGAGCAAATCCTCCTGGGAAACATTTCCAAACAAATGAAGGACAAAAAGGAGATTGGAAGTCGTCTGCTTGATTTCACCACGGGGAAATCCCACTCCATCAAGAGAGATTCAGTAGATTTCTAAAACCTTTCAACCTAAAGCAGTTAACTAGAATCTCCAATTCATGCATGAACATACAGAACAAAAGAATTAAAATGTTTTCTTTAAATGGGCATTTAGACCGAAATTAAGAAAGTTTCTTCACTTTTTTTTTAGGGGGAAAGGAAGTTATACATAACAGAATGATAGTTTATATACTGTGGACTCGACACAGAGAACTAATACAGTTCTACAATGCATTTCTACATCCTCCTAACTGAAGTCTGTGAAAGCTTCAGATCTGATGACTAAACTGCTGTGTGCAAGGCAGTGACAAAGAGTAAGGAACTGCAGTATTATCATACAGATAAAAAAAAGGCTGTCAGTATTTAATGGATGGCAACCCTGATTCAAAGCCTGTTCACATATCAGGATCCACTGACTACTGAAGGCTTTGGATCCAGCTCATTATGGTCCCTGATTTGTTTGGGCTTTACTGCGTATCATATAACCTGTGCAAAAATCCTACATGATCAAACTCAATATGTACAGAGTGGGTGTGGCTGTATATATGGATGTACAAATAAAATCTCCTATTGATATTAAAATCAACATGATTTTTGAAAAGAGCATGAGGAGATGTCTTAGAAAAAAATAAATTTGAGAATTTATTTTAGTTTACGAAGATGCAGTTCTATAGAGTGCAAGAATATTCTACCCAGTTTGCATAAGAACTGCTGCTAATATAGAATTTGAGTGTAAAACACCGTTTTTACTATTCAAGACTGGATTTCTGAACATCCTGGGGCTTTCTGAATGCATCCTCTGGAATGCATATTTATTATTGTGTCTCACTTTAAAGCTTCTGCTTCAAAAATATAATGCATAATCAGTTTGATTATGTGACAAGCTGTTCAATCCCTTCCTGCAAAAGCAATTTTCTGGGCCACTTTTGCATGAGACTTCCCTTTTTAACAACAACAACAAAACAGATAATTTCTTCACAGATAATTTCTGGGGGAATTCTTTCAGGAAGCAATTATACTCATTGTTTCTTGAAAGCTAATTATGATGTGATATTTCTAAATAATTAGTTTCTTTCTTTTTTTTTTCTTTAGAAAAGCAGAAATCTACTTAGGCACTGGCAATGGAAGCCATTCATAGAATATTTAAAATACAGCCCTTTGGAAAAGAAAATGGAAATAGCTATAATTTTGTCTAGCTGAACCTCTTTCAGAAGTACCATTCAGTTTTCAGTCCTCAATGAGAAGAATGAAGGGACAAAATTGCATCTGCAAATTTATTCTAAACATTTTAACATTCATTCAAGTGATAACATCTTTATTTTTATCTTGTAATGTGTTTGAAAAGGATGCCACAGACTTATATTACATGCTTTACTGTAACAATCTTAATTTTTACTGAAGGTGCAACCAACGATTCCAGAAAACAACAGTGTTTTCCAATTAATGCCAATAAAAAGCTAGTCCCATGAAAATTACATCGGATAATAAATGTAAATGTATCCAGTCATTATCTTTAGGAATGACATTTGCCCTTGATGATCCCCCTTCCTGCTGTAAATCTGGTAGGTTTAGGCTCAAGGGAAAAAAAGTCCCTGTAACAAGCAAAGTAAGTAATCCCAAGAGTTTGTACTTCTTATGCCTAGAAATTCCTACAGGAGCAGACCGTGAACTTGGCAAAAAAATGAAAGACTAGATTTGTACTCGAGACAACTGAATATGACCTAACAGAAAGGAGTTGTCCCTGGCTGTTGCAAAAGTGCCCCCTGTAAAGCTGACACTTCTTTTAAACTCCTCTTTTTGGGGCAGATCACTACTACATATTATTTATTTTCCCAGTGCTACTGCTCTGAGCCCTCAGGTGAAGCCATGGCCTTCTGGCACCTGTCAGAACAGTCCCACACGTGGAATCTGATTTCTAAAAACACTGAGCAGGGACAGGCAAAGTCAACAGCTACTGGGGGTGCTTAGAAACTCTTCTGAGCATCTCTCCATGCCTCTCACAGTAGGTACCTCATCGCCAAAGCACTTAAAACTTGTGAACTCTCTTTCTAGGAAGAAATTATCACTGGAAAAGCAATATGACAATACCCATTTGCCTAGCAGTGATATTATATAGAACAACAGTATTCATATTCCTGAGACACTTGAGCACTGTGACAACGAAAGCCACACAGACAAGCAAAATAAAAAACAGGTACGAGGAAAAGAAATACTTCTGTGCTGCCTAAAAATAACATACAGTAAGTTAGGTCTGGGGCTGCAACAGGACTAACGGGAGAAGCAGAAATACTGAGCAGTTGCCTCATCCGCTAGGCACTGCTCATCAGGTTGCTGTTGGAGGTGAGCACCCCACGGTAAAAACAGCAGGTGACAGTTGTGAGTACAAGGCAACGTCCCTAACGACTGCTTTATGAGGCATCTACACGGGGGAGACAACTGCAGGGAGGTCCAACAGCCACAACAAGGTTGTACAAAAAGGTTGAACAAGGTTCCTAACTGTGGGGCTCTGCTAGTTTAACAATTTTCTACCAGCTCTTTTAAATAGAAGTACATTGTATACAACTAAACTTCAAACCTGAACATATTATATGATTACTACTTTTTTTAAGGCATCATGCAGAATGATCTGTGTTTTTATTAATATGTACTCCTTTACACCAAGCACATTGCACCACACCTGATACAGAACTTTAATGTATCAAACATCAGATTTCTTCTCAATACACATTCAATCAGCAATACAGCTAGTATATGCCCAACTTTCTATTTTCCTTAGAAAATAAGATGAACTACATATGCTGTGTAACAGGTACTGCAACACTGCTATATTTTCACATCACTATTCAGATAAAATTATATAAATACTTATATATATACTATTAAATATAAATACTATAAAATATAAATATAAAATATAAAATATAAATATAAATATAAATATAAATATAAATATAAATACTTATATATAACTATTTCTCAGTTTTGCACTGATATTTCCTTGATCTATTTAAAAACTTCCTGGCATAACTCTGTGAGCACCAAGATATCTATGCCTTGAAAAAGCCTGACTTGTACATGGACTTTACCACTGAAAGTGCTATTTTGCTAGTAAGAACTTACCCCAGCATCTTACTGATGAATAGTTCTAAGAGAAATCTGCTTCCAGAATACGTAGTATCTCCTTCGAGGGAATTTACCAAAACGGCTCCTCCATTGCCAGATCTAAACTTGGACATAACAAAAATGTAAACAAGGCTGTAAAGTAACCTCTTCTGTTTAAGCACCACTCTAACTTTTCCTGATGCTCAATGGCTTGAGTTCTTGTGCTTAAAAAACTACACTGAAGATGGAAGGATTAATTTAACATGTAGTTTTGAAAAGTGAGGCAGTCATTTCCTGGGATGGAAAATGAAACCAGGAAAGACAGATTTTGGAGATACTAGATGTGAAGATGGACAGTTGGTGAGCTATCCCTCACGTCTGGGTGTTAAACGGTCTCTGTCGGTCCCATTTGAGAATTACTGAATATTTTTTCCACTCTCATAACATCACTGACAACAGAACTACTCCTTCAGGATCCATGTGCTCCTAAAAGGTTTATCTGTCCTGCTATAATTTTCTCTTACAGAGATAATACTTGTCTAGGCTTATGTGTCCTAATGCTCTAATATGTTGTGTAGTACCTTCATGTTCGTTGTGTAGTATCTTCAACAACACTTTCAAGTCCATATTCCCCATTTAATTAAGCCATTTAGCTGGCCTCTGCTCTAGGGCATTGCATGTATGCGAAGCAGAGCAGACGGAGGCAGGATGGATGCTTGAAAAGTCCTGTGGCACAAGCTGCACGAGCCGCTGCTACAGAGCTTGTGGAGGAGCAGGTCTTGGTGGCAGCTCTTTGCAGTGACTGGGTTTTTGAGTCTGTGGAACCAAAGAGCTAAAGCAATCTACGGTATAGGCCTAATATGTCCATGTATTGTAATACCCCAGTTATATCATTTTTAGGTACATTACTATGCAAATAAAATTAAAACACCATTGCAGTCTCTTTTTTTTCACCTGTGAAACATAGCTTTGTTTCAATTCCTTGGGGCAGGGGAGGTCAATAAATGTATTAATCAAGAAAGGTACACAATTCTCCAACTTGCTATGATCTCACCTTTTATATTTAAAACCAGATATGCTCAAGCATACTCAGATCAGTCCAAATGTGCCCTTGGCTATTGCTCAGTTGGAAAATCAGCGACTTCTTGAGCTGTTTTTAATGTTCACAGCTGTGCAATGGCTTTTGCTTGCTTAAATACACAGATTAAAACTCCACCTAATAAGCAAAAAAACCCTTTCACTTTTTATATTTTGTGTCTCCCATCTTCAGCTCATTTATGCTTTTGCAGCCCCGATTTCCTGACTCTGAACTCATACAGTTAGTTCCTGTGACCCATGAGCATCACAATCATGACATATTGTTAAGTCCGGTTTTCGAATCGACAGAAAGAGGCAAACACCATCGATATTTTGTGCTTTTAATAATAGGAGAAAGATAATAAGTATTACCAGCTAGCTGGGGTCCAGGCTTTCCCATGCAGGGGTCACACTGCAGACCCCGACTACTTCGGTTGTCCCTTTTATACCATTTTTACCCCAAAAATGTTCCCCCTCCTGTTCTCCTGTTCTGCTTTCATGTCAATGTTATCTATATTTTATTGCCAACTGGGACACCTCTGGATAAGCAACCCCTCCATGCAGACCATCCCGTCTTGCCATATATCAGGAGTCCTTGCAGATAGGCAACCCCTCCATGCAGAGCCACCTGTCCTGCCATTTATCAAGAATTCTTGCACTCTGAGACTAAGTACCGACTAGCTTATTAGTACACGCTACATTAACTATTTAACCCCTACATTCCCTACACTCTACATTAACTATTTAATCCCTACAATATCAAACACCCAGGACGGACGGACCAAACGGAGCCTGATTCTCTACTTAACTACGCAGGCAGAAGAAGCCTTTTCCTGTACAACCCACTGGCGATTCTGATAGGAGGGCACGTTGCTTTTATTAAAAACGAATAAATTTATAAGTTAATAAAAAATACGTATGGGGTTTGTGAGGGGCTGCAATAGCAGCCACTCGCCTGTATTTCGCAATGGCGCCGCACGCGCTTCCCCTCGCGCGGTCGCTTTAATGGCGGCCCCTCCTGTCCCAGTCTCTGCCCGCCTGTCCGCTCCCTTCCCCGCAGCCCTCCAGCTCCTACAGGACGCCCCTAGCACCGCCTTTTCCGGCCTGGGTTTTTATTTTTTTAATTTATTTAATTATTATTTTTTCCTCCTTTTCCTCACGTTTCCTACGTGCGGCGCGCGAGCGCGGTTGCTACGGGGCTTTGCGTGAGGCCTCCGGCCGAAGCTCACGTGGCCGCGGGAAATGGCGGCGCCCGTGGAGGTTTGCCACGCCGCCTGCTGCGCCAACCGGGCGGGTGGCGGGCTCGTGGCGTGGGGCCGGGCGGGCGTCCTCGCCTTCGGCAGCTGCCGCGACGTCCTCCTCTACGAGCCGGCGGTGAGTGGCGGCGGCGGGCGCCGCGGCCGGGGCTGGACGCGGCGCGGGTCTCACGCGTGTCCCTCTCTCGTGCCCGCGCAGGTGCGGCGGGTGCTGGGCGCCCTCCGCGGCCACACGGACCGGGTGAACTGCGTGCGCTGGGCCCGCCGGCGGAGCGGCGGTAAGTGCCGCCGCGGGGAGCCCCGGGCCCGAGCGGGGCGGCGGGCGGTGGTGGCGACGCGCGGGCTCCTCGAGGTGTTGCTGGTCTGAGTCTTGGCCTCGGTTTCCTGGTGGGAATTTTAGTAAACAGCTTCGCGGGAATATAGCCCGTTAAATTTAGCAGAAAAGCGTAACGCATCCTTTAAGTTGGCTGCTCCGGTGGGGCTGGCTGCGCTGGCGCTGAGTAATTTTCATGTTATCCGTCCTTGGTGATGGTGGTGCCTGTGGCTGCAGCGGGCCTGAGGAGCTGCCCTCAGAAGCAGGACTTTATTCAGTGGTCCTCGGGTTGCCTCGTGAGTGCTACCTCATCCAGGCTCCTTGGGACACTTGGGAGCTTTGAGTGTTTCCATCCCGAGGGTGGATGTGTAATTCCTCGTTAATGCCTTCTGGCTTATTAAGCTTGTGAGCTGCGCAAGGGTCATATGCAGGAAGAAATGAGCAAATAATCAAACAAAAAACCTCTGAGATAAAAATGTGAAAAATTGAAAGCCCGATGAAGCTTTTGCCTGATGACAGTTACAACTTTTAAGGTAGCTGGGTGCAGTCCTTTCAAAAGCACTTGTTCTTGCCTTAGGCTTTTAGTGCAGCTCTCTGCTAAAGAAAAACAAAGTATTTATTGGAAAGTTAGTGTAATGTGCTTGTGCCTTGTAATTTTTCTCTGTGTGTGTTTTTCTTCCTCCCCCTTCCCCCCCCCCCCCGCCACCCCTAACTTCGGGGGGGGAGGTGGGGAACTGTAGGAGAAGAGCCCTCCTTAATGACAACTTTCAAATGGTTGCACTAAAATGTTTTCTTCCCTTTCCAACTTTTTTTTTGGTCTTAAAAGATAGTAGAAATTGTTTTCTGGAAACTTGGGAGTTAAATTATTCATGTGAGGTTTAGAACTCTGTTGGATTAGATATATTTCTCTCCATTTTTTTGTTTATTCTTCATATCCTGTAAAAAGACTGCACAAAAGAATAAAGTATTGAATTATCTTCTCAGCTATGTGAAAATCTGTTTGAAAAGGCATATTCTTTATCGTGTTCATATGAAACTCTGAGCTTTCTTGTGATTTTTTTTTTTCCTCATGGTGTTGTCTTAAATTATATTGTTTTCATGTTAAATGATGAAGTAAATGATATAATTTTCATACTATCTCTACTTTGGTGGATACTTTAAAGTTTTTTTTTTTGTTTGTTTGTTTGTTTGTTTTAAGCTGCTGAAACAGAGCTAATTTCTGGTGGATCAGATAAGCAGCTTATTCTTTGGGAGTGGAATGGAATGGGAACATGGAATAATCAGGTAGGCCGAAATAATATCACTTCAGACCTGCTTCTTATTTTTATCTAGTTTCTCAAGTTCCATGAGTAACATCATTTAAGTTGTCAGATTACTTGTTTTATCAGTATTATTTCTTTATTGTTCCTTGACTATTGAACCCCAAAAGTATCTTCTCCAAACGGTGTGTTTTTTAATTCCTGTGCAAACAGAATGTTGATACAGTGTGTGATGATAGTTATTCCTGTTTCTCTTCTACAGCTTTTTCAAATCGGCTTTTCATTAAGAAATTAGCTAACCCTACATCACGTGCATTTGCCTCAAAGATCTTGTATCTCTGTTCTAGTCTTCAGATTTTTTTTTTCATATAATACCTTTTGGTTTTTTACTGCATTGTTCTTTATACTGTGATTTTTTTTCTTTTGAAACTTCTTATGCACTTTTTCATTGTTACTGTATGTCCATTTCTAATGATTTCTGGTCAGTCCATGTAACAATGTTGTTTACACTTCTGATCAGAGTATCTGTGTACTGGTACAAGTTGGAGTATCTCTATTAAGAAAAAAAAAAAGGGGGGGTATGCAATAGTTGAATTTTGTGAAGAGATATAAGGAGATTTTACTAATTTATTATTGATGGTGTAAATATGTAATGGCAGAGATGAAGTATGGCATAATACAAGCCTTCAGAATAAACCAAACCTCGGAAGAAAATTTACTTTAAGAGGAAAAGCAAGCTACTTGGTACTTTGTCTAATTTGCTGTATAACTTCTTAAATCTAACTAGCCGCTGATTTGTGAATAGGAGTATGGTATAGGAAAACCATTTCACAGCCTATCTCAAGGTAGATCAGGCTTCCTGAAAGTTTTTTAAATGTGCACGACTAGTAATGCGCTAGGGGGAAGTGCACCTAGGCTAAAGAATCTTGGGCTTGTTTGACTGGGGAACACACACACGCACACACACGTGAGCCACCTTCCTGGCTGACTTCCACCTGCTGTGAATATTTAAAACAATAAATCAAAATTTATTATTTAAATCTGTCTTTAACCTGTTTTTCCACTAATGTGCTGCCCAGCCTAATGACGATCTTTGGAAAAGAATGAGTAATGTGTACATTTTAACAATGATTCTAAACCAGTGTAAAAGTAAAGTTCTGTTGGTTCAAAGTGATCTGCCAGCTCTTCTTTGAAAGAGATATCAAGAGTATTTGTGCCAAAGCTTGGATAAATGCTAGATTTATTTTTATTTTTTATATTTTTTTACTGCTGTATCCCTCTCCTCTGTTTTTCTTGGAATATGCTGTAGCTTAAGCACATGCTTGGCAGAAGGTCTGCAATCAGAACGTACAATTTATTTTCACTATTTTCACTATTAAATTATTTAAAAACAAGGAAGTTTCTTAAAAATATTCTTGGGTAAGCTATTGGAACTGAATTTTGTTAACTTTGTGTAATTCTTTCTGCCGTACTCAGCTTGTGAGAAGCGTTCCTCTCGAAGGCCACACCGAAGCTGTTTGTGCAGTGGATGCTGTCTACCAGTCAGATGAACCTGACTCACATCTGTTAGTAGCTTCGGCAGCTTCTGACTCTACCGTGAGAATCTGGGCTCGGCGAGGAGGTTCAGAAGGTAAAACTTGTTAATATTAGGGCCAGTATACTACTGGCTTAACATCTAAGTGTAGAAGTGGAGAATGCATATGCACTGGAGCACTTCTGTCTGGCTGAAAACTGACATCTTCTAAAGTGAGGCACTGATTTCTCTTCAGACTTTGGTCCCTCAAGCAGCTGTATGACTGTCTGGAAGCTCTTAAGGTTGTACTAGTTTAATAACTCTGGGTCTAATTAAATTTAATTTTTGATCAATGATTATGTTGTCTGAACTTACTGATGATAGGTTCTTTTAATGTGTTTTCAAAATCCAATAATTTGGACCCTAATTTGCCGCTGGAATATGGGTGCAAAGCTACTCCTCTGTGTGTCTGAAGTGAAATGAATTCATTAAATGATAATGCTGTCCTTAGAAAAATGAGGTTAAATTGGTCATCTGTTTCCTAATGCTGACTTGAGTCCAGTGAAACATGAGATAGTCTTGATCTTCTGTTGAACTGTGCTATTCATGCAGGTGAGTAGCTCTTTGGAATACATAAATAATAACTCGATAATTTAGATCTAGATGCAAAGCGTTAACTTGAGAATTGTTGCCAGCGCAATTCAACTAAAACTAGTTTCCCCATTAGCTGCTGTACGTGAGGATTGTCCCTTGTCCTGCCTACTTTGAAGGAACAGGCTGGACTTGCTGGCCTTCTACAGAATGTTCCCCCGTGCTCTGAAAGGACACCCTCAAGTCCTGGCTTTTCCCTTCTGTCTTGCTGTTGTGTGATAGGACATTTTTAATTCTTCCTCTGTAGGAAGTATATTTTGCTTTCCTGTCTGTTAATCTGATCTTAATGTTTCACCAGTTTAACCACTTATAGAGTCTTAGGGGCATTTGGAGGAAGGGTGACTTTCAGTAGTTCGACATACTAATTGCTTAAAATGAGTTGTACAGTTTCTTTAGTAGCCTTAATACTAGGTTGACAAATAGTGATTTCTAAATCAGCTGGTTTTGAATGGATTTCCATAGGTAGACAAAATGTAACTTTATTATTTTAGGATTATTTTTTCCCTCTAAAAAAACAATATCTCTAAAATAAAATTGAATGGGAGATAAATGCTGTTTGTTCTCATTTTTCAGTTAAATGCATTCAGATATTGCAGTTTGGAAATGGATTTATTATGGATGTTTCCTTATCTTTCTTGCCTGGCAGCAATGGTGAGTATAGCTGCAAACCTTGAATATCAACTTCGGAAAAATAAAACCTACAAAACTCCCAAATCCCCCAAATGTTTTATAAACATTGTAATAGGATTTTCTGTTGACCAACTCCAAAACTTTGGCCTTATGGCCTTTACTTGCTTTTTTTTTCCTCCTGTTTTTAATTCCTAGGGAATCATTGTAAACTACTGCTAATATTTAAATATTTCTGTTGATTGTGTAGCAATTGGAATAATTGCTGATTATAGCAAATGGAGTTTCTCTGTAAGATAGAGGGAATAATAAAAAGAATAATGGAGCTGGAAGTGAATGGGATAGAATGAGGCTACTTGTTTCATGTGCTCAGCTGTGGTACAATTGTTTCGTTCATTTGGATTGAATGGCAATATGACGAGAAAGAATTTGCATGCCTGCATCAAAATTGCAGGCAGAAAAGCAGTGTTCACCTGCTCTTCAATCCTAAATAAATACAAAAAAGTTTGACTGGTGAACAATTTTAGCCTGTATGTTCAGTATGGTTGATATAGTTGTGTATTAATGTCTGTGTTGAGCGTTTTTCCATAGTGAAGCTGCTTTTGAAGCCTGCTACAGATATTTTTCTGTTACAAATATCTAGAAGCTCTTTTTCTTCCTCAACTTAATGTTGTCCTTTCCTATAACCATACTAGCCAGATGCATGCATTTTGTTTGGTTTGTGTTTAAATATTGTTAGTCTTCCATCTATATGAAGGAGTACTGAGCTTGCAATGGAAAAAGTACAGAGGATTCTTGCTGTATTTGGAATTATTCTGTGCACACATTCACTTAAGAACTGTGAAGGGATATGTTCTTTAAGTGTGTGCCTCCAATACAATTATACAGAAGCTTAGTTTCTGTGACTTGTTATAGTTTTTCTATCTCATAAGAACTGTACCAAGGGAACAAAATGCATTGTTTAGAAATAGTAACATCTGCTTTCTGAACATGTGTGGTATCAAAAGTGGTGTTACTTATCAGCAAATACCTTAAACCCTCTCTCTATTCTTCATATACTGGTAGATGGTTGTTGAGATGATGTAGGCAAACTTCTGTTTGAAGTGATATACCTATGCTGCCAGTACAAAAATCAGTATAAAATTCATACTTTGAAGCAGTAGTTTATTTCTTCACTTATGACACTGTACAGAAGAGTTTCTCACTTCAAAACTCCAGAGCACTGCTTCAATTTAACATTGAAATCATGTTGTATGAGAAGTGAATACTCACTTTTTTGCAAATTATCATACTAACCTATAATGCAGATTTTTAAAAACTTCTTAAGACTAGTTGCTTCCAAAACAAACACCTTGAGAAACAACACCCCTTGTTCTGAATACTCAAAACCTCGTGTTGCTTAAACTTGTATTTAAAGCAGTTAATCCTTTGCTTTCCCTTGTTAACTAAAATTATTTATCCAAAATAACACAATGCTCATAGAACTCCAAGAAGAGGTACGTTTGTTTATTTTTTTAGACTAGAATTATTTCAAACCTGATCTAAGAGAAAATGTTTTTATTATACTATTCACTTAGGTTTTGAATACTTATTCCAATATGAGTGACTTGTGCTGTCAGATTGGTAAGAAACAGTTTAGGTTTCAAACCATAACAAACAAACATATATATATATGTGTGTGTGTGTATGTACATAGACACACACACACACATATATATAAAACTTGTATTCTTGAAATACATGTTTATTTTGCATAGTATTAGATGTCTTAAAAGATACAGTATCATGCCATCCAATATATTTGTATCACTATATTTTGTCTCATTTCTGTCATTGTTTGTCACAAATATTAGTTTTTTTTCTTACTTGTTGACATGACCAGGAAGACTCTTTGACTCTATTTTTTTTTCTTTCTTTTTCTTTTTTTTCCCTCCCCCCCTCCTTTCCAGTACCAGTCTTGGCTTGTGGTGGTGATGACTGCAAGATAAATTTGTTTATACAGCAGGATGGTCAGGTAATTAGAGCTTTTGTCTTTTGTTTAGAACAGTGCAAATTTTTTTCTGCTTCCTTTGTGTATTTTTTTTCTTTTTTTATGTGCTACTGATGACGTTTTGAGATTTTTTTCAGTAACTGTTATCTGTCTCTCTAGATAGACATAACTTGAAGAGCATTTGAATTGCTCTTGTTCAAATATTCCACTTGTTTCCTAGATGATGATGATCCTAGTTCATATTGGAGCTGTAAATATAGAAGACTTGCAACTCCAAAGCTAGTTGTCCAAGGCTGTATGTGCTTGGTAATCAAGTATGTTTCTGTGATATAACAGGAACTTTTGTTCAGTTTCAGAGAACATTAACACTCCCTGGCCACGAAGACTGGATAAGAAGTGTTGAGTGGGCAGTGTGTGGTCAGTATGAAAGATCGATAAGGTGGAATAGTGGTTTTAATGACAGTAATGTTTTACTGCTCAAAGGGATTGTTTTGGTGCTCTGTAGCTTCTAAGCAGTTTTGACTGGATTTTTTTATGAGATGGTGATGCAAAGACTATGGTAGTTTCAGTTGAGTAAAGACAAGGTAGTTCCAATTGAAGATGTGCGATTTATTAAAAATAAAGGTGGAACTTTGTGTCTCCTCTTCAAAATATAAGTTATTGAACCTATATGATAATTTTTAGTTCTAGGAATTATGGCTATTTTGAGACTGATGCAAAATACTGTATCTTGTGTTGGCCTACCCCATTTGGTTTTGCCTGGATAAAAACAAGCAGGAAGTTTAGCAGCTTTTTCTTGTGCTGGTGTCTGCAGCCGAATGAAAGACCTGGCTGCTTTAATGAAGCCAGTGGCAGTAGTCTTCTCCCTGATTTTTTAATAAGAATAGTTAACAGATGCTAACTAATGAAATACTGCTTTCAATGGTAAAAAGAAAATTAGAGGAAGGAACCATGGTGATGATACTTAAGAACTCCTTTCCTCTCTTTCTCTCAAGTAACTCATTGTCGATGTCAGAATATGGAGAGTGAGAGCCATAAGTAATAGGGAAGCAAATACAGACATCCTTAATGTTAATATCATGTAAGTGCCTCAAGGGAGGCAGTGAGGAGGATGGCGCTGGCCTCTTTTCACTGATGGCCACTGACAGAACTAGAAGAAACGGCCAGAAACTGAAGCATCAAAAGTTCCACAGGAACTTAAGGAAATATTTCTTATCAGTGAGGGTGCCAGAGCACTGGAACAGGCTGCCCAGAGAGGCTGTGGAGTCTCCTTCTCTGGAGATCTTCAAAACCCGCTTGGACGCAGTCCTGTGCCACGTGCTCTAGGTGACCCTGTGTGTGCAGGGGGGTTGGACTAGATGACCTCTAGAGGTCCCTTCCAACCTTAAGTATTCTGTGATTCCATGATTCTATGATGTGGAAAATCAGGATAGTGTTATAGACAAAAGTTAGAAAGGTGGTAGATTAAACATGGCAATGGGTGACAATGAGGAAAACATGCAAAAGTATGTGTTTCTAACTACTTTTTTTTTTTTTTTTTTTAACCAAACAGGTGAGGAGCTCTTGTTAGTAAGCTGTGCTCAGGATTGTTTGATAAGAATTTGGAAAGTGTGTACAAAATCGAAGCAATTTCCAGAAGATGAAAATTACTCCATAAGACTGAAGGAGAATGTTTTTACCGTTAAAGGTAAGTGGCAGCTGTGAAATACTCTTGTGCAGCTTTTCTAGTGTATTTGTTAATTGTATGAAGACAGTGTGGTTACCATCTAGCTTCTTTTGTTTTTATTGTATTAGAGGAAGCTAAGACCAGCGTGGGTGTATTATTTTTGTGCAGCCATTAAAAAATAGCATCTTTAAAGCAATGCCTATGTGCAGCTAAATGTGAGCTATGAAAAACAGTAAAGCAGAGAGCTTAACATTAATAACAGCATGCATTATTATCCGTATTCCAACTGCAGGTACGCTGTTTGAGGTAAATTTGTCTGTGGGAAGTAAGCTCTTAAACAGTTTTTCTGCAGTTTAACATACCTTGACTTTTCCTTCAAGTTCACTGCTTTAAGAAGTACTAGTAGTGCTTAACCCTTAAAAAGGTGAGAGCATGGATGAGTGTGTGCAGCCTTACTGGGTCAGTTAGCCTCCTGCTTGGGCACTGCAACACCAGAGGCTTGTAGTGTTGGCATAAGGTTAAGTTACTAGGGAGCTTGTGTGGTAAAACATCACACAACTCTTTTTTTTGAATGTGTAAAAAGAGCTCATGGTGATGCTGCAAATCCAGGTTCATTGTTCAAAATATCTTAATGCTTATGGTTACAGTCATTTGGAGGCATAAGTTTGCTTAAGAGTGAGTAGAGGCAATTTGCATGTGTATTTTGAGATTCTTTGAGAAATCTCTAGGAATTCTGTAGTATTTCTCTGAGGCAATAATCTGACATATTACTGCCAATATGGTATGTGAGGCCAGCATCCAAGTAGGTTTTCAGAGCTATACAGTGTTAGCAGGATATTGGTAGGTTATGAAAGCAGCTGATTATATTTTTGAAATATCAGAAATGATCTGTTTTTTTTTTTTTTTCTTTAAGATCAGAATTTTAGAAACAAATGTGTTTTCTCTGTTTTGCGATAGACCCCCTTAAAACATATGCAGTTACCTTGGAGTCTGTGTTGGCTGGTCATGAAAACTGGGTTTATGCAGTTCACTGGCAACCTTCCTTTTTCAAAGGTAAAAAGATACTAAATACCTTAACAGTTGGGGATTGCGTGCATAAAGATTTTGTATCGTGTAGGCATTGTTCACTTGTCCCTGTGGACTATGAAAGGGTTAGAATTCAGCAAATGATGTTTTCTGAGTAAACTGATGTTTTGGCCACATGTACCACAATAGCATGTATTGCTAGCACAGATTCTCTGTGGCTGTGTGATGCTATGTAGTATTCTTGTTTTGTTTTGTGAATGAAAAACTGAGCTACACTGACTTTATTATAACCAATGTGGTGGGATAAAATTCAATTTTGTTCAGTATGTAGTAATAACTCTACTGTTTTGTCTTCATAAATTTGTTTAAAATGTCAGTTCTTTAGAAGGTATGTTTTAACTCAAAAGCCTTGTTTTGCACTAGAAAGGAGCAACATTCAGAAGTTTCATCTTCATTCTTCGATATATTAATTTTATTTTCAATATATTAATTCCTTGAGTATAAGTTTTGGCTAGCTAACGAGTAGTCTTAAAGCACTGATTCAGACTTTTATTGCAAACTTTTTATGTTTTTTAAATTCTGCTTCTTGCCCTAGCCTTCATCTTATTCTTTAAATCCTTAAATACTGGCAGTTCTGTTTGCAGTACTGAATTATGCCTTGGGCAGACGCTCACAAATAAAGGAATTAAAGGAATGAGGCTCTTGATTTGACATGCTCATACTGTGAGAAGGCTTTGTTACATTTGTCTTAGCAAAGCTCCACTTTTTTTTTTTTTTCTTTCTGTTATGTTTTAGTTTTGTGTCAGGTGACTTAACCAGTGCCAGCACAGCTTTGTCAGTGTGTATGCAGTTCTTCAGCAGTATAGTGAAATAAGAATGGCAAAATACCTGTTAAGAAAGGTATGCCACGTGCTTGAGAAGGCTTATTTAATTATTTGTTCTTTTACTTTTTTTTTGAACTTATAAATGCAAGTTTTTGCTCCTTAGACAAAATATAAGTCGGTGTGCAAGCCCTAGAGGGTAACACAGAAAGCCCTGTCCTGTTAGACCGTTAAGCTTTTTCTAAGTGTCTCACATCATGGTTCTGCATACGTGCATTTAGGCAGCTGCTTCTCTCTTTTTAGCTTGCCCAAAGTTGGGTTCCCAGAATAGATACTCCTCTTCAGCAGGCCTAGGCGGATCCGAGAGATGCACTCGGGGCATTGCTTGCTACCTCCAGGGGTGACGATCAGAGACATGGCACTATTAACACAGGTGTTGCTGAGGGGATGCACACCAGCATTCCCATCCTTCTGGGAAGGCTTTTCTGCAGTTCTCCCTGCAATATCTTCGCTGGCTGATGAACCAGCTCCCTCCTCCTGTTCTAGCACTGTGGGACTGTCGCCTGCAGCAGTGCAGCACCACCTCAGAGAGCAGCATCTACTGCGAAGTGCTAGAGCCCGAAGTGCCTTAGAGAGGGTCCAGCATAGGGTCACAAAGATGACTAAGGGACTGGAGCACCTATCGTATGAGGAAAGACTAAGGGAGCTGGGCCTGTTTAGTCTGGAGAAGAGAAGATTGAGAGGGGATCTGATCAATGTGTACAAATACATAAGGGGAGAATGTAGGGAGGATGGGGCCAAACTCTTCTCGGTGGTGGCCAGTGATAGGAAAAGGGGTAATGGGTACAAATTAAAACACAGGAAGCTCCATCTCCATGTGAGGAAGAACTTCTTTACTGTGAGGATGACAGAGCCCTGGAACAGGCTGCCCAGAGAGGCTGTGGAGTCTCCTTCTCTAGAGATCTTCCAAACCCGCCTGGATGCCACCCTGTGCCACGTGCTCTAGGTGTCCCTGCTGGAGCAGGGGTGTTGGACTAGATGATCTCTAGAGGTCCCTTCCAACCTCAACTGTTCTGTGATACCTTGAATCTGACATTTAATTTTGAACAACAGTGAATATTGACATACAGATTATTTTAAACTGTCGACCTGGTGGTAAGTACAGAGATTTTACTGGAGGTAAAGAACTGAACTGTTATGCAGAGCTCTGTGTGAAGCTCTAGCTTTTCCTCCAAGTTACAGCTTTTTTAATATCATTTTGGAGAGAATTAAAGAGTAGAATTTGTTTGTCATCGTGTATATATTTTACCTTTTTCTTTGATATATCATCTTTGGAAAAAAAATACGCCTTCTAATAATAATGCCTGAGTTTTTACAAGACATTTAAAATGTCCAGCACTTAACTGCCACATTTTAAATCTCCAGTGCTCCACAGTTTTGGGGGCATGCCTGGATTTTCAATATCACGGAATTATTTTAGAGAGCGTTGCTGTAGCTTGTGGGGTGATCTTTTCCCTTGTGCTGTAGATGGCAGCATGCAGCAGCCCATGAGAATACTGTCTGCGTCCATGGACAAAACTGTGATCCTGTGGGCACCTGAAGAGGAATCTGGAGTCTGGCTAGAACAGGCAAGTGTCACTGTTTCTCATGAGAGGTGGTGTTTGCATGTTGTTTCCAGCATCATGTGTGTACTAGGGTGAATAGAAGCTTTATAAAGGGCTAGGAAAGAAAGACAAAAATCATTTCTAGCAGAAACTTTCTTTTTGACGCTCTTTTGCGGTTAGAACTATGGCTGTCAAAAAGACGACGTTGTGATGCAGCATAACTGTTATTACTTGTTCCCTTGCTTATCACTGTATCGAGGAGTTGCTTGAGTGTCATTCATGGCTTAGCAGGTCGGGTGCCAGGTAGTAACACTCTGTGCTCTAGTAAGAGCAGGAAGAAATCACGTTAAATTATGTCATTAATATTTATCGGAACGTGTTCTTAAGCCGTTACGACAGAGCAGCTAACACAACGCACAGCCTTGTCGTATTCGTAGTAATTTTGGGAGGGGACTGTAGCATTTTGTTTTTCTTCCATTTGTGCCAAATAGTCCCATTTCACTCTATTTAGAGTAGTGTTACAGATCATCCTAAAAGAAGTAGTACAACCATGTAGTACAGCCATATGTATCTAATGTCTTTTCCTTGACTTGCTTTTCCAAACTGTCCAGAAGTTTCGTGCTATGCCTGTTGTTTGTTGATTTGTGATTTTTTTTCCCTCTCACAAAAAAAAAGGCAGATCCTCTTTTGAGGAAACAGGAAGTAGGATAGTGGGGGGTCTGTGTGTGTGTCTGTGTGTGCTTTTCAACAGAAAAAGGAAACAGTCAGGCTGTCCTACTAGAATTAGTAGATTTTTTTTCCTTAAGGTTGGCACAGAGAGATGCTACTTGATGTACCTGTGCAGTGTTTGGGTGAATTTTCCAAGCCTCAGTTGCGCTGTAAGGCTTTTTGGAGGTTTGTTGCTCCTCCTTTTTACATTCATTTTGTGTTGCTTAGATCTCAGGTGTGTAGCTTACAGTTCACATCAGACATGTCAGCTGCAGTCTTCCTTTTTGCATTGATGGAGACCCATATCAGTAGCCTGCAAGAAAAGAAAGGGAGATAATGCATTCTGTAATGTGTTCTTCATTTATGTTTTAAATCAATATTGTAAGGAAGTAGGCAAGGAGTATGTCCTATTCTCTACCCTTTTCTGTCTTAATGTGTTGAAGAGGAAAACTTCACAGTATCAGTTCACTGCTCAGAGGTGGGGCTAGAATTCTGCTTCTGACATGAAGCAGGTGAATATCATACACACGTGGCACGTTGTCTGGAATTGGTGCTAGCTGACTGGGCATAGCCTCATGCCAAATGGCAACGTGGACTGGTTAACTTCATGTTAATTACAGGTTCGTTTCATTTTGGACTTGAAAGCATTTGTGTAAAACTGAGGGAATTTGGGGAACTTAATGCAAAAGAAATCATGTTCTAGCCTGTCAAACCTTGAAAGAGAAATTTTAACATTTTTTTTAAAATGTAATCAAAACCCTGGAAGAGCATTAAAGGAGCTGTATGGGGATTGTGTGTGAGTGTGTATTTATACATGCGCATGTGCTTAGAGAGACTCAAAGACCAAAATATGACACAAACTATCTGGGATGTGTGGAGTCAGTTGTGTGTGTGTGTTCTTTTTTTTTGTTGTTGTTTTTTCCCCTTCCTTACCCCTGGGTGATTGAGGAAGATCCCTTTCTGAGATGCTTATGAAAGGAAGCCCTGTTAAAGGTACATGTGGCTTTAAGTCCTGTGGTATTTTGGCACTTAAGTCTGCAGTTGTTACATTTCTCCAAGTTCTTGCCTGTAGCTGAACCTTCATTTGGTGACGTTAGGGTAAGTTTGTAAGAGCGGAAGTCATTTTAACGGATATTTCCCTTGTGGTCACTAACTCAGGTGCGGGTAGGAGAAGTCGGCGGCAACACGCTTGGATTTTTTGACTGCCAGTTTAGCCCAGATGGTTCAATGATTGTTGCTCATGCTTTTCACGGAGCGCTGCACCTCTGGAAACAGGCTGCACTGAATAAGGTAAGGTGTTTTTTGGTTTTGTTTCTCTGTTTTTTGTTTCATCCTTCCCACCTTTAACTCTTTTGGGAGGGGTTATAAAATACACTGTATTTTACCACTGTAAAATACCTGTCACTAGAGAAAAGTTCTAAACTTCATAGGAAATACCAAGCATAGCAGGCCAATTTAAAATAAGTGATAGAAATTTACCTTTTCCAAATATAATATTCTGCAGGAGTCTCACCCCCGCCTAGAAGGGAGGCTGTGAAGCCTGTTAGTGGCTTTATGGTTTCAAAGGCAGTCGGCAGAGGAGGCCAGGCTCCCTCCTCCTGCACAGCCCTTCAGAAATGGCAGGTGAGCCAGTAACACAAGTTTCTTGTTTTGAGTAATAAACCATCTTCTACCTGTGACACCACCTGTGTCCATTTGGCCACTCCGGATTCTAGTAACCTACTGTTCTCAAATGTCTACTTGTTTGTTTTTGACTTCCTGATAAAGACATTTGTATTTTGTCACTCGTATTTTGGTAGAATACATCAATCGGTCGATTGAAGTGTGGATTTTTTTATTCTTATTATTATTTGTTTGGTTTTCATTTAAATGTAGAAAGAATGGACTCCAGAAGTTGTGATCTCAGGACATTTTAGCAGTGTAGAGGATGTAAAGTGGGATCCCCAAGGAGAGTTTATCGTCAGTGTTGGTTCTGATCAAACTACTAGAGTCTTCGCTCCCTGGAAGAGAAAGCACGAGGCAGAGGTACGTTGTTCAAAGGCTTTTGTGAGCCTGATGAAGAAACCTTGCCAGTTAGGCCTACTACTCAGGTTTGTTCCAAACTCAGATCTTAAGTTACAGAGAGCTGCTGTATCCTGCTGGTGGAGTGAGGTGAAATGATTTAGGTGGGCAAGGGTAATTTAAAGAATTCTTGTATGTTCAGGATTTGTGCCTCATAGCTAATGCTGCTGTAGAAAAAAAGATCTGAGTTTATTTAGATAATGTAGGCTTTTAATTTTTTTGCAATACTGAGGTTAGCATCTGAAAAATTACAATGTTCTTGCAAGAGAGCGTATCTTGTCTTTTACTATTCTATTTTTTTTTCTTTCTATATTGGAAAATAATGGAGGACTTTAAAAATAAGAGCTTTCATAGTCTCTCTCAAATATCCTGTTCATAGTCTATGGGAAATGTTCATATATAAGATTAATACAATTTTTTAGCAAGCTATTGATAGTTTATAGTCAAGATAACACCTTTCTTTATGTTTGTATAATGTTTACTGCAGCATAAATTCCAACCTCCCTGTAACTTTCTAGGCAGTCTAGTATGGAGATAATCTGATCAAGATTCTGCTCACCATTAACTCAAAAGTGCAGATCACTTTTTTTCCTCCAATTAAAGCATCATGTATAAGTAGTAACAAATGTCAGTTCACTTAATAAATAAACAAATAAATAAGAGTGTTTCTGGACAGCAGACTTTCCTGAAGACATTTGTTCATGCTAGAACAAACTAATTATTAAAAAAGCGGTTTATTTAAATAACTTCATATCTTTGATCATTCTCAGCAAAGAATACTAGCATAGTATGAACGTTCTAATTTCTGGTCAGTTGTTAATTATGATTTTTGCTGGGTATGAACATTTATATTTGAAGTGCAAATATTTATGTTTCAGGAAACTAGAAACAAGGTAGAATATTTGAATGACACCACTTCTGAAAGCACCATGATTTTTCCAGATTCTTTTCCTGTGAGATTTTTTCTGACAGTTTTGGTAAAGTTTCTCTAGAATGATCCTGCTAAAATCTTTGATATAAAGAAGAGAGGAAGGATGAACCTAGCCTGCTGATTATGGTGCTTTTGTACCTGAAAGGCAGCAGGAGAAGGGGAGGTGATAATTGCTACCCTCAGATGTTTTAGAAGGTATTAAGCTGATATATCCTCACCTGCGTCAGCTTTATAAGCATTATTGGATGGTTGCTGTTGCTTGCTGGCTATATGAACATGAAGAATCACTGCTCTTTTTTTTTGCTGCTCAAAAGTTTTGCTGCTTCTCTAGCTCAGAACCACGTTTTGCTCCTTCAGGTAACCTGGCATGAAATCGCGCGGCCCCAGATACACGGTTACGACATGCGCTGCCTGGCCATGGTCGGCCGCTTCCAGTTTGTGTCCGGGGCGGATGAAAAAGTGCTGCGAGTCTTCCGGGCTCCCAGGAATTTTGTAGAGAATTTCAGTAACATCACTGGTATTCCAGTTGGGAAGCTACACTACCGCGTAAGTAATTGAACAGTGCTAAGTGAAGACAGCCAGTAAAAATACTGTCTGATGAAGACATCAGTAAAAATACTCCTTCAGAGAACATCAAATGGATTAAATCCCATAACGATTCTGTAATACTTCTAAAACTTCATATTTTGTTTTCTTTCCCTCCCATTTCTTTTGCTTCTGTGCGTCTTGTTCCATGTGTATTTACACGGTCTTGTCATGTCAAACAGGCCTTCTTTGAAATAAAGCGAAACCTGCCCCCTTGAGATTGCAAAGGATATGGGTAAATTGTAAGAAGTTGTCAGCACGGGTAGAGGGTTGTATGCACCCTAGTGATTTGAAAGCAAACAAAGCTTGAAAATATCCTTCTCAGTTTTAGGGCTGAAGTGGTCTTGTCTAGGTGTAGTTTGTTATTTTTAACTATATGCTTTGAAGTAACAAAGCTGTCAGCATTGTTGTTAGTTTTATGTATAAATATTTATAAACTATACTCGTGCTTTGTTTCCTATTAGCAGTAGAAATTTCCTTGTGAGGCTGTTAGGGCTATATAGCGTACTGAAGATAAGTTGCCTTTCCTACTCTCTGTGTGTGTGTGGTGGTGGTGGTTTTTTTTTTCATTTTATTTAAGATAAAGGCTCTCTTTTTTGCCTACTCTGGGAAAAAAAAAAAAAAAAGATAAGGTTGTAGAACTACTGTCCTTTATTTGCTTCCCCATCTCTTCAGGGTGTAATTCTACTTTTCTTTGCTTTTTACGGGGCAGTCCTTCAGGATAGTTACCTGGGCACAGTGCTTGGCATTTCTGCCCCAAAAGCTGTGTTTCCTGTGCAGCTTCTCAGGCAAGGATTAGCCCTTCCACTTCATCCGTTCATTTTCAATAGCAAGAAGTTACATAAGTGGTTGTTTATTGCCTTAATATCGTGACTCTCTCTAAGCATTTGCATTAATGGCACTGTGCAAATAACATATTTTTGTGCAGGCAGATGTCACTTTTTTTGCTTTTATGTTAAAAAGGCTTCTTAGCTCTTCTGCATGCTATTTTTGATCTGCATCCCAAAGTTTAACAGCGGCTCTGTTTGGAGAGGAAGACTTTATAAGTGCTAAAGATATAACTACTTTTAAGTAGCTTTACTGAAATTGTGAATACCTTTTTTTTTTTTTTTTTAATGTGTGTGAGCTTTCCTTCATTTTTTCTCAATCACCTTCTCAAAAACACTTTAAACTGAAAAGATGATTTTATATTCCAAAAAGAGTGAATAGAATTTTTATTCAGCCCAAATGTATGGGCTTGCATTGTGCCTTGGCTTGTAATGAAGAACTGCTTTTGCCTTAGAGGTCTTAGACTGGTTTGTGTGTGTCGGATGGTTACAAACTTGTGAACAATTAAATAATGCACAATTTAAGCTGTCATCTAAATTATTAATTCCGTAACATAGCCTTTGAACCCTTCAGATACTCTAAGGGTGAGAAGTTACAGCTATTAGATGGTCCTTTTCCATCCCGCACAACTGGCCCCAAGCTCATCTCTTCTGATTTTTGTCTTTTCCCTGGTACCTTTATGGATGTAGGTTTTTGGATTATGTTCTTTCCTCAGTGCTGCTCCAAACACATCCCTGTCACATACTGAAATCATGAGCACAGACTGTCACTTTCCCTTCCCTCTTCAAAACACATCCTCCTTCTCCTCAGCACAGTGCTCTAGGTAATCATCTAATACACACACGTGCGCGCATATATATATATTTATATATACACACACACACACATATATATATCTCCTATAATAAATAAAATGGTGATGAAGGCCTGTGTGTAGGAATGAGGATGCATGCTTTACAGCAGAGAAACTCCTCCTGAATTGAGGAGTTGAGGTCTGGCAAAGGCGGCTTCTGGTTCATGGTGTCTTGTTACTGTTCCCTCCCTGAGGATGTTGTGGACATGGCAGGAGATTTCCAAAGGGCTCCCGCTCACTTCTCTTTCTAGCGAAGTCGCTCTTTATTGTAGAGATTCCATGTGTGCCACCTGCAGGCTAGTTCTATGCAGCAATCTGACCTACCTAACCGCTTTTTCTATTTTATTTTATTTTGATTCTTTCTTTTTTGTATTTTAATTCTTTTTTTTTGTATTTTAATTCTTTTTTTTTAATTATTTTGTATTTTAATTCTTTTATTTTAATTCAGCAAACATCTGACCTTCCAGAAGGTGCAGTTGTGCCAGCTTTGGGCTTGTCCAATAAAGCCATCTTTAAAGGTATGGGTAATGAGAAGTAATTGTGATGATGCTTCATTTAGAAAATTTAAAAATACTAAAAAAAAAAAAAAGCATACGGTAAAACAGTTAGGTCCATCATTGTACCCTTGCATAAAATGCAACTTTAGAAACAAAATTGTGCAAAGTGTTTATGTGGTAGGTAGCACCTAAATACGGTATTTAAAAAAAAAAAGACAAGTGAAAGTGAACATAAATAACCTACTGGTACTAGCAAAGTCGGAACAGTTCTGCAGCTAATGAGGAGCTCCCAGGTGCTGCTTGTGTTTTGCTATGAAGTGTCTGTATCCTCAAACTGCCAAGCCGTTTCCAAGCCCTGCTCACGCTCCCTGCACGCCGGCAGCCCAGCAGAGGCCCGTGGAAGTGGCGCTGCTTCCGAGGGCATCGGTCGCTTGCTCTTTTCCAGCAGGAGCAGCCATAACCTCCTCCAGGCGCGTGACGCTTTGTGAGCATGTTGAGGGAGGAGCAGTAAGGTGCGCAGCAAGCGCTTTGGCTGTGAAGGCTAGGGAGGCGCCTGATGAGTTTCTTGACAAGGTGGTAGGGATCCCACTGTGGGGAGGCCAGGAAGGAGGCATAAACTTTGTGTCTAGAATGACAAACATGTCAGAATTGTATCTGAGGATAGATAATCCTGGAAGTCTCTTATTTATTAAAATCTGTGATAAAATACATTCACAATGGAATCTACAGTTAGGTCGGACCTGCTTTTTTCTGCCTACTTTAATCAGAAGATGTAGCTTCAAACATTCTCTCCAGGATCTTCAATGTCAGTAGAGGAGGTTGTCATACATCCTTTTTTGAGAAAGATGGTTTTTGCCAAAGTATATTTTACAAATTGGTTAAGTACAGCAAAGCTTTCTTTTTTTCTGCTTTTTTGCAAGTCCTTCCACTAGTAGAGGGAACTAAATTCCTGTCTCCTAAAGTATTTTCACACACATAGTTTCTGATTTTGAATGATTTGAGGAGGCGCATTCAGCAGCAGAGTAGAAAAGGTTGGTGTCCAGTTTTCCTTCATCTTCCACCATTCTCCACATTCCATCAGCCTGGATGGCTGCAGGTTGCAGCCCCACAGAACCTGCTCCTGTCTAGAGGGGCCTTCAGGGTCAGTTAGGATTCCAGATAATGTTTGAGAGCAACTTTTACCCACGGCTGTATCTTTTTCTTAAATAATACTTTCAAAACAAAGGGTAGAACTGAATTTTAACTTACAAATTAACGGAGTAATTTCAGTTATTTTAGTATGTTTGTCTAAAGGTAGGGACTGAGCACTTGACAGCTTTGCTGAAATTTGCAAATAGCAGATATGCCTGGGCAAGCCTGACTTTTTATTTGCAGGATATCACTTAAATTTGGAAGATCATTGCTTGTTTGGGAGATTTTTTTTTTTTTATAAAATATAGAAGGGAAGGAAATTTTGAAATTAATAGGTAGTTTTTACTTGTGTAATACTTAATCATGTTTTTCTTCCTGTCAAGTATTTTTTCTCTGGCTAATGAAGTCCTTTAATTTGATTAGAAGATATCGCTCTTCAGCCAGCTGAAGATGAAGAAACGTTTAACACAATTTCCAATCAGTATCCTGAGATTAATTTTCAACCCTTGATCCTTACAGGTATGGGATTTATTTGTGTATTATGAAATAGCAAGTGAGTTTCAGTATGTATTTGGAGCTGAATTTTGCTGATTTTTAAACTAGTTAGCACCACCTGTGAACATGTTGTACAAATATCTTTTAGAACCTCCCCCAGAGGATCACTTGCTGCAGAACACCTTGTGGCCTGAAATTCAAAAGCTGTAAGTTGTGTTTTTTTTGTTTTTTTTTTTTTAAGAAAAAGTTTATATAAATATATATATTTCCAGAAAGCTATTACAGCACGCTACATCCGATCTTGTAAACCTTTTTTTATTGCTTGATCTGTGTACAGTGTATTGCTTGAAAAATAAATATGTAAAAACAGGAAACAATACAGAAAACAGCAGCTGGGGCTGCTTAGTGTTACCAGTCTATCTCACTGATTGCTGCAGGAACAGTGAAGTATGTATTCTTGCCAGGATTCTTCAGCTGAATTTTCTAATGCTCATACTTTCATTGTACCTTCAGGTGCTTCTGTCCTAGAGATCTGTTCAGGGCTCAGATCCCTCACTCTTCCTTGTTCCAAGAGATCAGTAAAGTTTCAAGTCTGCTCTAAGGAATTGCCATGTGCTTTCAGGGCTTTGCTCTGGAATGTAACAGGCCTTTTTTTTTTTTTTTTTTTTGCTGTTGGTTTTTTTGTGGACCAGTGTTGTTAACCCTGTCTTGTTTTCCAAGCTGAAGAAGTCTATCCTGTTTTATTATTCCTTGTGCAGAAATAATAATATAGTCCACGAGTGCAAGGCCGTGAGTAGAAAGGAACAGGTTGCAATATATCAGCACTTAGGGTGGCTGCGAACAGTGTCTATTGCCCTGTCTCGTTGTTCAAGAGTTACAAGAAAAGAAAACAAGAAAAACTAAAAAAGCCAAACTGAGTCGAGCTGAGCTCATCCGAAGTTCATTGAACTTGATTCTTGGAGACTTGCATGTTTCTTAAACATTTCTATACATTTTTAGAAAAGTGAGCTCCATAGTGTAAATCTGACCCTAGAACAGGTTTTCATAGAAAGTTAAATATTTAAAGGTTACAAATAACTTATTTATAATCTGTTTCCCCTCTCACTTCCTCCCCGATGGTGTTTAATTGTTGGGCATCTTTTTCTCTTCGCCCCAGAGCATAAGCACCTCCCTTTTAGCTGGTGTTTGCCCACTGTTTCCAGATTGCATCTCCAGTTTCCTTCTTTATTAATCTGTTTTGTGTAGTAGTTAATTATGTTTGGTGCTTCTGCTTATAGATTGAATCCCAGTCAGAACACGTGAGCTTGAATTCCAGCAGTTTGTGTAAAGACCAGGAGTTACAGGGTCTTCCTCTTCTGACTTGAGTCTTGTCCTCTGGTTCAGAAAAGATTTCTCAGTATTTAACAGAATGGTTTTCTGTGCTGAGTTTCAAATATATGACTCCATGGTTTTGGTGGTGGTGTTGAAACTACCTTACAGAAATTAAGAATATATTAAATAATACTGCTGCTGTGTGCTTTGTGAACTGTTGCTGTGGTTTTGCAGTGCCAGTGCTTTAGGACTCTGAGATGTTGGAGAGGTTGTTTCGTAGACTGTGCCTGCGTGGAAAAATTTATGCAGATGTTTTAAGCAGAATGCAGAACAAACATTATCTGCAGTTATTTAGTGTGTTGTGCAATAACAGTGCTGAAGGAAAATTCCCAGCAGCTTTCTTTCATTTCTACAAAAGGGTTAAAATTAATAATAAGTATCTGCTTTTGTGGTGCTTGATAAGTACCACAAAAATGATTGTGATGTGCTAAATATCTCTTCACGTTTTTTTCAGGTACGGACATGGATATGAAGTTGTTTGTGTTGCCTGCAACAATTCCAATACAGTGATTGCCTCAGCATGTAAGGTAGGAAAAGATGCTAGCACCATCTAGTGAAAAGTGCTCTTGGTTTCCTAGGATGGATAAAGCAGGTGTCAGGGTTTGGTTCAGGCTGAATTCTGGTATATAAGTTAACCAGAAAAAAATTGTCTAAATCACCTTGCAAAGGTGTTTACACAAGGTTTAATATTTCTTAAGGATGTATAATTCACTCAAAGATATTAGGAAGAAAAAATTTATATTTTAAAGTCTAACAAACATTGATACAAAGCATTTTCTTACTATTATATTGTCAATATGAATAAGAAGTTATTAAAATATGTGTGAGATAAACTTGAAACTTGCCAAAGGAAAGCTGACTCACTGCAAGCCAAGCAAACAAACAGGGCCCCTAGTGCCTTGTTGGAATTTCTGGTATTTGTATTTGCTTTCTTTAATTCTCCCTGGAACTTTTGATACTCGTATTTGCTTTCTTTAATTCTAACTGGTGTTACTGCATCAATACAGGCTTCCAAAAAAGAACATGCAGCTATTATTTTGTGGAGCACTGCTTCTTGGAAGAAACTGCAGAGTTTGACATTTCACAACCTGACTGTTACTCAGCTGGCGTTTTCTCCCAATGACAAACTTTTATTAGCTGTTTCTAGAGACAGGAACTGGTCACTGTGGAAGAAACAAGACTCATCAGAGTCAGGTAGGATATGTGAAATGGTTACGCATATTTGAAGCCTTCTAGACTCGCCACAGTACTACTTTTTATTAGAAGTTCAGTACGCTGATGGTCTATAGGGAAGCCACAAAACGACTTAAAAAGTAGAAAAGTCTTTAATAATGTCTGCAGTGCCGTTTAAACGAGGATGACAAGTCTGCCCCTCGCTGAGGCGCTCTTCTGCTCAACGACCGCTTTGCGTTGGCTGCGGTGACGCGCGTGTGGCAGCGCGGTGCCCGCGCTCGGCGCAGCCGCGGCGAGCAGGCGGAAGCGGTGCCGCAGCGCCGTGGCCGCGCAGGGCTGCCGTGCTGCCGCTCGCGCTCCCAGCCTCCCCGCAGGATCGGCCGCCGTCCTCGGTGTGCCTTTCTCGTAATCCTTCGGAGCTGATGGATTTGACTGCGAATGCCTCTGGGTGGAAAAGAGCAGACAGTAAAGATTCAGTTGACTTTCTCATCACAGCTTTCTGCCTTGGAAAATCAGAAAGTGCTTGCTGCTGAGCATGTTAATGCTCATGGGTGGGGTATGTGCACATGTGGTAAAAACTGCACCATACTCTTAAAAGCTTTAATAGAATATTAGCATCCTCTGCTTAGAGTTTGTGTCTTTTGAAACATGTAAAAGAAAAAACTGTTGCCGTAGTTTTAGTGCTGCCCACATTGACTGGTGTGATTTGGAACAAGTGCTAATTATGCTCATAGGGAAGTGGGAAGTGTTGGGGGTGGAGGGGGAAGCTGCTGTGTCTTCCCAACTCGTTTAAAGATAAATCCATTACTGCTGGAGTTTAGTTGCAGGATTTTGAGTACTGTCTTTCTTACACACAGTACTGTGTGTAAATATATGTAAAGGAACTGAAGCAAGGATCTTTCTCTGCATATTATATTTCAGGACCTGTTTTCTGTTTCTGTGCGTCCACAAACAAAAACACAGCTCTTCACAGTCGAATCATTTGGTCTTGTGACTGGACACCGGATAGCAAGTATTTTATTACTGGCAGTAGGGACAAAAAGGTAATTAATAAAGCCTAACATAATTAAGAAATAGTTTAAAATGTATTTTAGGCTAGCAGGTGCTGTGTACTTCTGGAAATAGGATCAGTAAATAAATAAAAACAATATTGTGTGTATTTCCATAGAAATGAATCAGACTTTTCCCTACTCCAAGTAAAGGGGTCTGTCAAGTACACTCCCTTCTTACGATGAGCACGTCACACAACTCTTTAGGCGTCTCTTTAAGTGGGGTTTTTTTTGTTTGTTTGATTTGGATTAATAATGGAGGCTATGCTTGTTGTCAGTATATTTAGTTCCCTGAGCCAGTCTGTTTAAAGAATTGAACTTCTGTAGAGAGAATTTTTTGGCTACTTTAGGGGTCAGCAACTTCATTCTGTGCTTCGGGGGTGTTGTAATTAAGGCGTTCCCGACATTTTCATTAAGTGCAAAAAGATGAAAGTGAACATTTCTCGATGATTCCTTTTCCAACAGGTCATTATCTGGGGCCAGTGCGACTCGCCTGAGACGAGCGAAGTGACGGCGCTGGACGCGGTGCGGCCTCGCTCCACGGCGCTGGACGCCGGCGAGTCGGTCATGGCAGTGAGCGTGGGCCGCGTGCTGGCGCCCGGCGGCAGGTACGGCCGTCTCCTGTAACACAGCTCTGGCTGCGTTAATACAGAGATTAGTGGGTTTTTTCCTCCACTTGAGTCAGTTTTGGTGACTTAATCTACTTTGTCAAAAATTACTTAAAATCTACTTGTCAGATATCTTGGCTCTTCTTTAATTGAATTCACCCGTTTTCTTTCCTGTCTTTCTGTTGCCCCTTACAGTGATGAGGTGGGGGGGGTGAGTGGGCAAGTGCACCTACAGCACATTTGTTTTCCCATCAACATCAGCTGGTCTGATGCGCTAATATCCCTCCTTACGAGCACTTTTTTTTTTTTTTTTATATGCAGATATATTTTGCAGCTTTCTGGTTTGCTTTTTTAGGAAGAAACTTTGTTTAAAATCTCTGTTTCTTGGTAAAAAAGTAAATACTTATGTGAAGCTGCCACACAAAGGTTTAGAGCAGTGGCTCTTTCCAGCTTCCTTTAAGCTGCTTTTTTAACCTATTCAGCTAATGTGTTTGCCCTCTTGACAGATACATCATTGCAATAGGCTTAGAGAGCGGGATGATTAATTTGCACACGTGGAAGCAGAGTGGGCAGGAACCAGCGTCGGAGGATTGGAGCAAGTGTGTCCAAATGGATAACAGGTATTTCGTGGGAAGGGTGCTGAAGCAAGGGAACACCTTCCTAAGACAGTTCTGGAATTCGGGTTTTACAGTATAAAGGGATTACAGGTTGCATTTGTATACTAAGTTTGCCATACTTTTTGGAAAATGTCATCCCTGATCCCTCTAAGCAAAACATGGAACTTAAGGATTCTAAATAATATTTTAAGAAGTAAAACAGAAGATGGGGGCAGGGGTGGGAGGAGGTGTAAAACCATAAGATGCTTCACAATGTGTAAAAAAAATTTTGACAGGTTATTCACTTCTTTGGCTTACAGAGTGTGCGTGTGCACTGGTGGGGAGGGGTTTGTTTTATTTTTAGAAACTTTATTATCCTTAGGCATTAGAAATGATAGAAATCGAAGGGAGAAGGCCTTACTCTCTAAATATATCAGTAAATAAGTGAGGGCTGGCGAGAGCATGTGAGCATTTTGGGCTGCACATCAGAAAATCTTCTGCAGCTGCTTCTAGCAGAAACCAAGAGAATGAGATTTTTCTCATCACATTGTAGCTCTGCTATTTGCACGCTTGATTTCTGCAGGACAGAAGAATAGAGGGAATCACAGAAAAACACTCATTAGAGATTGGTGTCTTATCACCAAGCAATATAGCTGGTGCTCTACTTCTTCCTTTGTCAAAAAAGTGCTCTCTGCTTGCAAGAATTGTCAGCAAAGAGACTTTAAGGCAACATACTAAGCACCTGTGTGGATCTCTGCTCAGCAATAGTGAAAGGAGGGTTGGACTAGATGATTGAACAGGGGGGTTGAACTAGATGATCTCTAGAGGTTCCTTCCAACCTTAACCATTCTGTGATTCTGTGAATGACAAGTTGCACGCACTGGAGATGGAATAAGAGCTAGAGAAACTAGTATCTCTGTGGAGATGCTTCTGGTATTTCTCTTTGAAATATGTTTCATAGACTCTTCTCTTACACACTTGCATTGATAGTACCAGGAATGAAAGATGATGGTAACTTTTGCCTGTATGTGCTTGAACAGATGTCAAATTACAGGAAGTCTCTGGCAAGAAGCCAGTTGTCATACTCGGCAATTGAGATGTCAGACCTGCAACATGAAACCAGTAGCTGTTTAAGTTATTGATGAGCAGAAGATCGTGTTTTTGTTTAAGTTCCTGCTTATTTTAGGAAGTTAATACCTGCTGCTTATCACAAGTCAGGGTGGGTGGGGGTGTGTGTGTGTGTTGATAATGTTGACAGGAAAATGTCCATTACGTAGACGACGGTGTTCATGCCCCCGTGTCCAGCTGTGCTTGGGGCTTGGCAGTTACGTGTGGGTTTCCTTTTACTGCAGCCAAAGCCACGCTCTTGCTGTGAAGCGTCTGTGCTGGAGACCCCGGGAGGGCAGAGCTGGACATGACGACCACGACAGCAGCAAGTGGTTGCAGCTTGCAAGTTGTGGTGCTGATCACTGCGTTAAGATATTCAATGTCAACAGATCTGCTTTTTAAGCAATGGCAGTGACAGGCCTGCCTGAGCAGCATGAGTTCACACCATTGTATTTCAGCTGTTTAACTGTACTGACTTGGTTGTGCAAAGTCAGACACAGTGAGTGAAACGGAACTTGCTAACGTGACTTGTGTGGCAGTTTGAAACGCTTTCCTAATCCTGCAGTTCCAGGAAATTGAAGTATTTTGTATGTTTTGGTTGGTGAACATGCTGGAGCTCAGCAGTGTGTGTGGGGAGGTGCTAAATGTTTCATTGTGTAGGAGGATAATGAGAGAGTTCAGTTCACTGTGACTCTGGGGGTATGTGGGAAAACACCAGTACTTGTGTGGGGGGTTTTTCTATCTGTCTGTCTTCCAACATGGAAGTAAAAGACTATTAATAGTAAGAAGACTAACGGCATTTTTACCAATCATCATCTTAAGACAGAACAAAGAAAGAAGTCCTGAACTTTGGATGAACATTTCAACTCCTGTCTGGCTATCCAGGAATTCAAACAGGATAGAACTGCCTAAAAATTGTAGGAATTTCTTGTGCAAAATGACATTTTCTTTGTTCTTTACCTTGGAAGTATAGTCAATCAAGACAATGTTAGATAACAACTGTACCAGCCAAAGAAATGTAGGTAGGTACCTATGTGGTGGGTGGCATGAAACTAAGTAGCCCAAGACAGCACTTGTTTGTGATGTTATTACGAAAGGGTTGGGGGTTGGCTTCAGTTAAGGCTGAGGATGGGGCATGGTCTTGGGGAGTGGAGGTTCTTTCCTACCCTCTGTTTCTGCCTCTGAAGGCCCTGAAGAGATGCAGCGCTCTTCTAATTTATGTCTAAAACATGTTCTCTAAAGCCCTTTAGAGAGCTGCATGAGCTCTTTGGAGCCCAGAGGGTGATGATCAGCGGTGCCGAGTCTAGTTGGAGGCCTGTAGTTAGTGGTGTCTCCCAGGGGTTAGTCCTCGGTCCAGTCCTGGTCAATTTATTCATCAATGACCTGGATGAAGGCACAGAGTGCTCCCTCAGCAAGTTTGCTGATGATACAAAACTGGAAGGAGTAGCCGATACTCCAGAGGGCTGCGCTGCCATCCAGAGGGACCTGGACAGACTGGACAACTGGGCAGTGAAAAACCTCATGCAATTCAACAAGGCCAAGTGCAAGGTCCTGCACCTGGGGAGGAATAACCCCAGACACCAGTACAGGCTGGGGACCGACCTTCTGGAGAGCAGCTCTGCAGAGAAAGACCTGGGTGTCATGGTGGATGACAAGTTGACCATGAGGCAGCAGTGTGCCCTCGTGGCCAAGAAGGCCAATGGGATCCTTGGGTGCATTAAGAAGAGCATCTCTAGCAGGTCGAGGGAGGTGATCCTGCCCCTCTACTCAGCCCTGGTGAGGCCGCATCTGGAGTACTGTGTCCAGTTCTGGGCTCCACAGTACAAGAGGGATGTGGAGCTGCTGGAGAGAGTCCAGCGCAGGGCTACAAGGATGATCAGGGGCCTGGAACATCTGCCCTATGAGGAGAGGCTGAGGGAGCTGGGCCTGTTCAGCCTGGAGAAGAGAAGGCTGAGAGGGGACCTGATCAGTGTCTATAAGTACCTCAAGGGAGGCAGTGAGGAGAATGGTGCTGGCCTCTTTTCACTGGTGGCCACCGACAGAACTAGAGGTAATGGCCACAAACTGAAGCATCAAAAGTTCCACAGGAACTTAAGGAAAAATTTCTTAAGAGTAGAGTGACAGAGCACTGGAACAGGCTGCCCAGAGAGGTTGTGGAGTCTCCTTCTCTGGAGATGTTCAAAGCCCCTGGATGCAGTCCTGTGCCACGTGCTCTAGGTGACCCTGCGTGTGCAGGGGGGTTGGACTAGATGACCTCTAGAGGTCCCTTCCAGCCTTAATGATTCTATGATAAAGATCTCTGTAAACCATTTTGATCAGCAGTGCCACAGAACAGATAGTATACTGGATATATAACATGAGATTATGGGATTTCAGTTCCAGCTCAAGCAGCCATCTGTTAAAATGACAAACTGCTGTCTGTCACTGTTGAACAAAGTCCAGCAGAGTAGTTGCTTGGCTTATCCCATAACCAGACCCTCATGCAAGTGCCTGAGGATAAGGGAGGCACTGGCTTTTCATGATGACTAACATTGCCCAAACCTACAGGGAAGAGGGGTTGGTTGCCTGTGGGTAGCTGGAATTTTAGTTTGCAAATTTCAGTGTGCCTTACAGTGATAAAGCTGTATGACTGTGGGAGTCTGATCTTCCCTCTCCCTGCACCCAACATTTTGGTTGGAGGTTTCATTGTCATGTCTTTGTAAAGCAGAGTTCTGAAAATTACTCTGTAGTGAAGGCTGTTGAAAGGTCAGTTTCTAAACTGATCTTTGTTCTATGAAAAGGTATAAATTCCCAAAAATTCAATAAAGGGGAAATAAAAAACCATCTATGGCACAGTCTGTGAACTATGCTTTTAGATGCCCAGGATGGGGTTATATCTTGGGCCGAGTCTGACATGGGAAGGCGTTTGACAGAAACATTCTGCAGATGCCGCAGAGCTGGGAGGGGTGACCGATGCTCGGACTGCTCCCCAGCGCCTTGGAGAACGGGACTGAGAGGAACCTCACCGCGCTCACCAAGGGAAGTGCCTGGTGAGGGACAATCCCTGAGCCACCCCAGGCTGCGTGGAAAGCAGCCTTGGAGGGAGCAGCCTGTGGTGGAGCAGGAGCACGAGCTGGCGCCACTTGCTTGCAGCAGGGCAGGCTCCACGAGGAAGGGTGTCTGGGCAAGGTGAGGGGGAGGATCCTTCCCTTGCACTCAGGGCTGGTGGAAAAGCAAGGAAGAACCAGCAGCCACCACACGCGTCTGGCTGGGGGCAGTAACGGGAACCGCGCTCAGCTTCACCGTGTGCTGCCGCATTAGTGCCTTCAACCAGGGAGGAACTTTTTTCAGGATAATCGTAGTGACAAAACGTTTTAAGTGGAGATATGTTTTAGCTCTTTGTTCTCAGTAAAAGATGCAACTCTTAAAATGCGTTGGGGAAGATGCATCGTCATGCCTCAAGGCTGCGTCAGGGCAGCCGAGGGGCTTTCCCTGCCCGTGGCCACGGCAGTCTGTGTTTCCATGGTGGGGCTTGCGGGCTCATGGGGCACATTCCCAGGGCCTGTTGGAGCTGTTGTGTTGGATGCGTCTGCACCAGCGGCTCTGCTGGCCGGGAGTGCAGCTCTGGGAGCCTCGTGTGGCAGCTCCCAAGCCTGGAGCAGGGAGTACAGGGCGGTGCGGCTGGACTCGCCGCCTGGTGTGGCGGCAGCTCCGGCATGGCCAGGGCTGGAAGCCGGTGCCTCCTCATGCCTGAGGAGCCTGCAGCTGCCACAGGGCTCCGCTGCCCTCCAAGCATGGGGTGAGGGGGCCGTGGCTTCTAGGGAAGCAGCCAGGCTAGCAGCCCTTGTGCTGCATGGGAGCATCGTGGGGAGCAGCAGAGGCTGGAGCTACCCCTGGTGCAGGGAGCAGGGGCAGTGGCCGAGCAGGCGCCCTGGGCAGGGGCAGCTGCTTGCTGGGGCCTTGAGCCCAGGGTGCTCCTGCCTGTCCCTCCTCCTGGCCGTTACCTTCCCCGCCCCCCCCCTCCCCCCCACAGTGGCGACCCTTACGGTGCCAGGGACAACTCGGGAGGCACCAAATGGGGCTTCAGGGTAGTGAGCTGGGATCCAGGCACCAAGGGTTGTTGTTTTCCCTTGCTCCTGCCAGCGAGGGGGAAGGAGGGAGAGAGCCGATGGGTAACACCAGTGAGTCACCAAGGGGCTGCCCAGCTGGTGTCAGTGACAGGGGTTTTGTGTCTGTGGTTGTGGGAAGAGCGGCAGCCACAGGGGAGAGGTGGGATCCTCGTCCCACAGCAGGTTTGCTGAGCCCTGCGCCAGGGAAGAGTGACAGGGACCATGCAGCAAAACAGGATATGCATGGAGCTACCCCGAGCTCTGCTGTGCAGGGAGGCAGATGCCACCGAAACGGGAATAGGGGAACCTCCTGCACCCTCCTGGGACGCTGCCGTGCCTGGATGCTCCTCCAAGGGGGCCTGTTCACAGACCTGCAGAGCATCAACAGGAGGAGCTCGAGCTCTGGGCGCACGTGTAGCGACCTCAAGAACCCCCGTAGGACGGGCCAGGGTCCAGCTGTGAGATGGAGGAAACAGCTCTGCTTTCCTATGTGGAGCATCCAGCGAAAGAGGTAATGAACCCGCTCCGAGGGTGGAATTAACAGTAAAACAGAACAAGAACGTCTGTTCTAGGCTGGCCCTAGGGCACGTATGTGCTGCTTATAAGCAACATCCCTGATAAGGAGTGACTGCCCCGACCGAGGAGGCAGGCGTGGTGATGAGGTGGGCGCGAGGGAAGGCGCCCTCAGTGCACCGGGACGCAGCCGCAGACCCACGGCCTTCAGCAACCTGTGCAGTAAGTCAGGCCCTAACTCCCCAAATCGGTGTGAAAGCACAGACATTCCCCCCCAAAAACCCTAAAATACCCGAAATGGGGAGTCCAAAAATGAGAAGTCAAAAAAAGTCCTAAACCACCCCAGCAGCGAGAGCCCCAGAAAGTCCCAAAACACCCTAAAACAGCTTTATTTTGGGACCTGAAAACCCCCCAAAACAGCCCAAAGTTGGTCTCCTCCCCCGCAAAAAAAACCTAACACACCCAAAATAGCTCTTTTTGGATCCAACTCCCCCCGCCTTTAAATACAGAAACATTGTGATACCCAAAAGGGAAGTCCCCCCAAAGCCCTGAAATACCCCAAACTTGGGAGCTCAAGAAGAGAGATTCCCCCAAAACACCCCAAAGTGGGGCTCTTCTACGTCTTTTATAAGCTCCCAAATTTGGGTTCCTCCAAAAAAGGATTCTCCCAAAAAAAAAAAAAAAATCACTCTCAAATACCCCAAGTGGGCAATTCCCAAACAGGAATCTCCACCAAGAGCCCTAAAACATCCCAAATTTGCAATCCTAAACCTAGGAAGCCAACTCCTAAAAAAAATCCCCAATCTAGGAGCCCCCAAACCCCAGAAAATTCCCCCCCAAAGGGGGATTTCCTATAACTCTATAACTCCCCCCCCCCCCGACTTACTATTTAACTTATTAGTTATTCTAGAGGGAACTAAACAGCCTAATTAATTAGGTGGTTCATAGCTTAATTAACTTAAATGACTTAGTGAAGCAAACAGTGTAGAAACGCTGTTAGCGTATACATAACGTATATGTTAACGCACGTACCCAGGCCTGGTACCTGACAGATCAAGCGCGGCCCCCGCCGCAGGGGCCGTTTTAGGTAACGAATTAACGGCCCGGCCCATCGACCCGCCCCGTCCTCATACGTCACCCCCTTCTCTCCCCCCGCCCCGGCCGGGAGCGCCGCTGATTGGCGCCGAGTTAACTAGCCCGCCCCGCCGCGGGCAGGGGGCGGGGCCAAGCGCAGGGCTGCGGGCGCCGCGCTCCGCCCTTTATAGGCCCGTCCCGTCCCGCCCCCTGCGTCGCTGAGACCAATAGGAAACTTTCCCGCCTCAGGCGCGCCTGTCAATCAGGGGCTTCGTTGGCACCGGCCGTCACGCAGCAGGGCGTGTGCGCATGCGCGGCAGAGACGCTCCTCCCTTCCCCCCAGTGACTGGATGGACCAATCACAACGCGCGCTCCGCCCCCCCGTGGGGCCACGCTTCGCTTCTAGCCAATGGAGGGAAGGCGGTCGAAGACAAGGCGGCTGGGAGGGCGGGGCTTCAGGGGGCCACGTGCCTCGGAGTCCGCGGCAGGCAGCCAATGAGGCGCCGCCGCGTTCCCCCCCACTTCACCTCAGCAGGAGGGGGGCGAGAGGGGACGGGAGGTGGGGGAAACACTGGGGGACATGGAGGGACCTAAGGAACACATTGGGGGACGCTGAGGTGGCAGAAAAGCAGGTGTCTGTGGGGACGTGGGGGTGACGGGGTTGAACACAGGGCCATGGAGGATAACAGGAGGGAAGGGAGCTGTGGGACACAGCGGGGGTGATGGGTGTTAGGGGCCCAAGCGGGTGTCGGGGGGCTGATGAGGGGCAGGAGAGGTGACAGGAGAGTGTTGGGTTGTGGAGACACAAGGGCGATGGTGGGGGGGGCTGGGGGATTCTGGAGTGATAGAGGAGACACACGCATGATCCTGGCCCCACAGCTGCCATGGCCAGGGGAGACTTTATTTGGGGGGCCCAGGCCGCACACGTGTCGCTGCCCCACATCCATGGGGAGGCGGGTGAGCAGGGCTGAGGGGGCGCCCTCAGGCACGGGAGGGCGCTGCAGACGGGGCACCCTCCAGGAGCGGCTGGGCGAAGGCCTGCTCCAGCTGCGGGAGGGGGAGACGTGGGTCAGCAAGGCTGCCCCAGAGCTGTCCCCCCATCTTCTGCCCCATAGCACCCTCCTTCTGTCCCCCAGGCCCTTACCTCTTCTGCCCCATAGCCACCCCTCAACCTGCCCCACAGCCCCGTGCCGAACACCCACCTGCAGCACCAAGGTCCCATCCTGGGGCCTTTGGCCAGGCGCCAGGGGCTGCCCCACGGCCAGGGTGACGCGCGGTGGGGGCGCCGGGGCCAGCCCTGCTCGGTGCCGCTCCACCTCTGCGAGGGGATGGGGATGGGGCGCGTGGGTGACCACGCGGCCGCTGTGGCGCAGGGTGGGGGCGGCAGGGGTGGCACCTACCCTGGCGGAAGTGCGCGGCGTCGAACACCTGCACGACGGCCCCGCGCTCCAGGGCGCCGTCGTGGGGCGCGGGGGGGTGGCAGTACACGGGGGCCGCCCCGCGGCGCCGCACGAAGACGCCGCGGGCCGTGCTGGCCACGAGCAGCCCCGGCGCGAGGCCGCCCAGGAGCCGCCCCACGGCGCCCTCGGGCCCCTCGGGGGCGGCGCCCGGCGCGGGCGGCAGCAGCAGGCGGGGCAGCAGCGGCTCCGCCCCCGCGGGGCCCCGCGGCGTCACCGCGTAGGCGCCGGGCGGCAGCCACGCCCCCCACGCCGCCGCCCCGCCCAGCCACACGCGCAGCGCCAGCGCCGCCCCCCCTGCGGGGAAAGGGGCGGAGCCAGTGAGGGGCGGGGCTGGTGGGGGTGAGGCGGGCGAGGGAGGCTGGGGGAGGTACGGGGAGAACTGGGTGCGGGGCCACGTGGTGATGTCACGGGGTGCTGCGGGCGGGGCCACGTGGTGATGTCACGGGGTGCCGGGGGCGGGGCCACGTGGTGAGGCCACGTGGTGTCAGGGGCGGGGCCACGTGGTGATGTAACGGGGTGCCGGGGGCAAGGTCAGGGGACTCTGGGGGCGGGGCCACGTGGTGATGGGGGCGCAATGCAGTGAGGCTGGGGGCGCTGGGGGCGGGGTCATTGGGCAGATTGGGGCGGGGCCAGGCAGTGATGTCAGAGGGGGCGGGGGCGGGGTGCTGGTGGGCGGAGTCAAGGAGTGAGTTGGGGTGGGGCCAAGGAGGGCGGGGCCCGCGCTGGGGGCGGGGCTTACCCTGCGCGGGGGGGAGGGGCTCCGGGCTCTCCATGACGATTTCAAAGCTGGGCGGGGCTGGGGCCGGGGCTGGGGGAGGGCAAGGTCAGGCCCCGCCCCCCCGTATCTGTCCCAGGCCCCATAACTGTCCCCCCAACCCCATCACAGCCCCCTCAGCCATAACTTCTGCCCCTCCCCAGCCCCCACACACCCCTGCTCCAGCCCCATAACTATCCCCAGCCTGATAACTGCCTCCTCCAGATTCCAAACTGTCCTCCCAGACCCATAGCTGCCCCCCTCAGCCCCATAGAAGCCCCACGCATTGCCCCCAGGCCCCATAACTGCCCCCCCATTCTGAGAAGTGTCCCCCAGCCCCATAACTGTCCCCTCCACACTCACAACTGTCCCCTTGACCCCCAAGCTCACTCTGTCCCACAACTGCTCCCTTCCAGACCCCCATCCCCTCCCCTGCATCCGCAAATCCCCAATCACCCTCCCCATCCCCACAAGGGCCCCCCGCCGCCCCAGATCTCACGAGGGGCCGAGGTGTCCAGAGGGGGTGCAGCAGCCTCGACCCCATCGGAGCTGGCAGGAGGTGGTGCCTGGGGCTGTGCAGAGAAAGGCCTTGCCAGGGGGGCCTGCCCCAAAAGTGGCCCCACATGTCCCTCCCCCTCCCCAACCTACCGCTTCCTCTGGGGGTTGCGGCTCTGCGGGCGCCTCTGGGGGGCTGCAGCCTCCGTCCTGCTGGGGGCTGGGCCGGGAGCGCCGGGACTGCTGCCCACCTGCAGGCAGCCGGATGCCCGGGTCTGTCCCCTGCGCGCCAGCGCCGCCCTCCTGCCTGCCCTGGCCCTTCCTTGGGTTCCTGGGTTCCCTCCCGGATGTCTAGACCCTTTCCCAGGACGCATCTCCTGACACCTGAACCCCTTTCCCAGACGCCTGGGACCCTTTCCTGGACTCCTGTGCCCTTTCCCCAGACATCTGTGCCCCTTTCCCAGACTCCTGGATGCTGCGCCCGGACGCCCGTGCCCCTTTCCCAGACCCCTGGGCCGTATTCCAAACAACTCTTCCCCTCTCCCGGCTCCTGGACCCCTTCATGGATGCCAGAGCTGCCCACCCGGACGCCCGGGTCCCTTTCCCGGACGCCTGGGCCGCTGGTCACTCACCGCGGGGCGGGGGGCTGGGCAGCAGCCGATAGACCTTGTAGGGCCGGGGCCCGTCGAGGCGGCTGCGCTCGGGCACCTCCACGAACTCGGAGCTCTTGTTGAGGGCGCAGCGCAGCCGCGTCTTGCAGCTCGCCGCGTCCAGCGGCGCCCCGGGCCGCCGCCTGCCCTTGTACTCTGCCCACGCCTGCCACACGCCAAGCACACGCTAAGGACACGCCAAGGACACGCTAAGGGCGCGCCACGGGACGTGTGTTGCATAAATGCAGGGAACAGGTTGGGATGGAGCTTTCCCTCAATTTCCAGGCTAAGGAAACGCTAAGGAAATGCTGCGGACACGCTGAGGAGGTGCCCTCGGGGACACACACTGCTCAGATGCAGGTAACATGATGGGCGACAGAGATTTTCCTCCATGTTAGGTCATGTTTGGGTACCTAGCATGCTAAGGACATGCTAATGACATTCCACGTCCCCTACGGACACACTAAGGAAGCGCTGCAGGGGACACAGGCTGCGTGGATGCAGGTCACGGGCTCTGGGATGGGGCTTTCCCTTGGCTTGGGGTCCTGTTTATGCACCCAACATGCTAAGGACACGCTAAGCACACCTTACTGTGCTGTTAGCGTGTCTTAGTCCACGTTACCACGTCTTGACATGTTGTTAATGCATCTCAATGTGCCTTAGCATGTCTTGTAATGATGTTGGTGCATCCCAGCGCATGTCAGCACATCTCAGCAGGTTATTAGTATGTCTCAGCACACGCTAGCGTGTCTTAGCCTGTTATTAGTGCATCTTGGCACGTGTTAACCAGTCTGGACACGCTGGCCTCTCAGAGCCCACGGTGGCGTGTCTTAGTGCACTCAGTGCATCTCAGCCCACGCGCGCGTGGCACACTGTGCTGACAGTGCATCTCAGGGCACGCTCACGTGTCTTAGCATGTTGATAGCGTGTCTCCACACGCACTAGCATGCCTTAGCGTTTTGCTGATGTATCTTAGGGCACACCAGTGAGTCTTGGCATACGTTAGCGCGGTGTTAGCGCGTCGCAGCCCGTGTTGGCACGTGTGTGTTGGCATGTGCCAGTGTACTGCTAGCGTGTGCTAGCATGTTATTAGCATGTGCTAGCATGCCGTTAGCGTGTGTCAGCGTGCCACTAGCGCGGGTTAGCGTGTGCTGGCGTGCCGTTAGTGTGTGCTAGCACACTGCCAGCGCGTGGCGGCTCGTCGCACCTGGAAGAAGGCGGCGTCGCGGGGGCCGTGGTCGTGCTTCCCCGCGTGCTTCCAGGGGATGCGCACGGCGCCGCGCGTCCCGTCGTCCCACTCGAGCCCCGCGAAGCGCCCGCTCTCCACCTGCGCCACGAGCCAGGGCCGCAGCCGCCGCCGCCCCGACATGGCCTGCGGGGACACGCGGGGGCACCGGCCGTTGCCGCGGGATAGGGGGACACCGGGACGTGGGGGACGTGCGGCACGGGAAGACGCCAGGACATGGGATATTGGATATGGGTCACGGGGGACATGGGGATGGGCGACACCAGACCTCGGGGGCGCAGCGGGCCTGGCGATGCGGGCTGTGGGGGGCACAGGGCAGCAGGGGGATGGGGGACATGGGGACACATAGGGCCACCCACCCTCCCGCCGCGACGTCACCGCGTCCCCCGTGACGTCAGAGCCCCCTCACCTTCCCCGCGGCCTCTGCCCCGCTAGCGGCCCCGCTGCGCGCCGGATCCGCCGCTTCCCCGAAATCACGTGACGGCCCCGCCCCGCCCCCTCCGGCCACGCCCCCACCCGGTCCCGTCCCGCTCTAGGCCGAGCCCCGCCCCGCGCTCTCCTTTAAGGCCGTTCCCAGCCCCGCCCCCCCGAGCCCCGTTCCGGGCCGCTCCCGAGCCCCGTTCCGGGCCGCCCCCCGCTCCTTCCCAGGCTTCCCGGCTCAGCCGCCGCGGGGCGGGACACGCTCTCCAGCCGCACCACGCGCCTGTGCTCCCCGCCAAGGGTGCCCTGGCTGGCCCCGCCCCCTCCCGGGGAGGCTCCGCCCCCGGGGTCCCCCAACCCGACCGATTGGCCCGAAGCACCCCCTGAGGGACCTTGAAATCCCCCCCAGGGGCCCCAAGTTCCCCGAATCCCCCCCTAGAGACCCCTAAGTTCCTCCAGACTTCCTAATTCCACCCCGGGACGCCCACCAACTCCCCAGGGACACTCAAATATCCCCCATCTCCCCCCAAGACCCTCCAACCCACCTGTCTAGGGAACCCTAAGTTCCTCCAAGACCTCCAAGGGGCCTGAAATGTGCTAAGGACATGCTAAGGATGCTCTAAGAACACATAAGGACACGCTAAGGACGTGTGACCACCTTGTATCCACTCTGATGGGCTGCTGCGGACATGCCAAGAGCCTGTGACACGCTAGGACACACTAAGGACACGTTAAGGATGTGTGTGGCCCTGCCACCTCCTCCCTGCCCGGCCACGCAGCACGAGGCAGTGGGGAAAGGGAAGAGGGCGGTTTTCATTAAGCCCCGCATAAGGTGATCATGCATTATAATAAAATTGGGCTTTTTTACACCCTTTTTCCTGTCCCGGTGACATCAGAGGGGCCAGCGCGGCCCGGGGTGGGATCCAGTGGCACTTCAACTGGGGGCGTGGCCTAACGGGGCTCTGGCCACGCCCCCCCAACTCCCAATGGTGCCCGACCCTGCACCTTGACCCTGGATCTTGTCTGTGGATCCTACCCTGAACCTGGCCCTGGACCTCGGACCCGGGGGACCTGACCCTGCACCAAGACCCCAGATCTTGAACACCAGACCTTGACTCCAGACCCCACCCAGGACTTGACCCTGTATCACACCTGACCCCCTAGACCTTGAACCTGCATCTTGAACCTGCATCAAAAATTGATCCAGAGTCTGACCCAAGACTGTGACTCTGGACCTGAGCCTGGACCTGACCTCAGACCTTCAGCCCGCACCTGGACCTCGACCTTATCCTGATCGTCAACTTGGACCTTTGCTCCGGACCCTACCCCAGACCTTGACCCTGCACCAAGGGCCGTGGGGAGCGTCCCGGGCTGGGAGCAGGACACAGCCCCCGGGGGTCACTCGCGGCAGCCTTGGCCGAGGCCTGGGCTGCAGGAGGCCCTGAACGCGGCACCTGGGGCAGTCACAGCTGGGGCCGCATCGCCTTTGCACGCCCACACCCAGACCCTGCTCCAACACGAGATCCAAACACAAAATGCCCAACAGCAGCCAGCAGCAGTGACAGCCTGAGGCCGCAAAACCAACGCCTTGTGCCGGATGGGCTTCGGATTTGGCAATATAAGGACACAAATGGACTGACACTGATGCCTTTAATTTAAACAACACAGATGCAAGTACAAATGAATACAAATCGCTTAGTACAAGTGAATATGAACTTACTTACTTACTGAATAATACTTGCCAGCAGGATTACGAGACCACACACCTCTCCAAGGTAGCAGACCGGAGGGGCTGGCAGGCTCTCAATCGTAACGGGCGTTCCCGTGGGAGACAACATTGGCCTCGATATCGGGAGTCTCCATTCCCCAAATCTGCCCCTCGTATTTTATCCCCCAAGGCATCCGGTCATGTAGGGCCAGTACGTGCCAGCAGGCCGCCCAGGGGCGGGTAAATCTCCGCCTTCCTATTATACAACCCTTCTAGGACTGTGCCTGAGAAAATTCCAGAAGAGGGGTCTCCTCCCTCAATTTGGTGGTCTCGCTTTTCTTATCCTTCTCGTTCTCACAGTGACTTGGCCTTCAAACTTCCTTAGACAGCAGTTTGTAGTCAGGCTGGGAGCAAACGAGCCTGAACAAGTAGTTCTTGCTTCTCCTGAACTAACTACTTCTTTGTTGCTTTCTGTTCTTCTTCAGAAATCTGGGTGTTACAATCTTCCTTCTTTCGTGGCCTCTGCTGAGCATTATCAAATTCAGTAATCCAGGTCTGGATTTTGTTTCACACAATGTTTATTACTCTATAGATCATAAAAATTTCCATCTCCAACACACACAAGCACAAAAATACCCTGCAAGAGCCAGGGTTGTAACGAAGCAAAACCCCTGCACGTTGGGCAGCCCCAGCGCATTTGCAAGGGCTGGGTGCCCAGGGAGCTTTGGGGAGTGAGCAGCGACGCTCTTTGGTTCCCAGGGAAGTGCTGACAGGAAGAGCACGACATCCTCACCTTGAGTGCGGACACAAGTCCTCGGCCCCTCGGGATTTACCACGTTTTAGCCCTCTTTCAAAAAAGAAAAATCTACATAACACCACAAACAAAACCTTTCTGATTGCCTGAATTTGGAATGGATTCCACCCTCCCCCACACAAACTTTAAAAACCTTCTCAGCAAATATACCAACGGCCTTTCTTTGAAAAAAAAATCAGTTGTTTTCCCCCCTAATTGGGCTCTTCCTAAGAAATAATACTTACCGCTCCAAGGGGGAAGGCCCAAAAAGGCAGAGGCTCCGAGGCGGGGCTCTGGCCGGGTGGTACCCGCTTGTCCCTGGAGAAGAAAGAAAAACCATTTCTGGAGGCGTTTTGGTGAGGCACCAGGGAACTGGAGCTGCATCCTCCAGGTACCACCTACCCCACCACACTGAGACGAGGCCTGAGGAAAGGACTCTCTTGGAGGTATCATGTCCACTCCAAGAAGTGAGGGAACTGAAAGCTCCTCTCTCGATACAGACACAAGAGATGAGAAGGCACCCGCTTACGCTGTCAGCATCCCCTTTCCCCAGGAAAAGCCGTTAAAGGAGCCAAACACAGCACTGGAGGAGATGCCAGCCACACAACCCATCTTGCACCCGCTGTGTGCCAGCAGGGAAAAGGGCCTGGATGGGAGCTTAGAGGGTCTGCTGTGGCGAGGGGAGGGCTGAGGGTGACGGAAGAGGACAAAAAGCTTGGGGAACACTCTGATCTATGCTGTCCCTGCAAATAACCCCGAGAAGCTGGTGGGGAGCAGCGCAAGGACGGTGTTTGCCCACGTGCAGAGGGAGCCTCCTCCGGCTGCCAAGCTGCATCACCTCATGCAGCCGATAGGCAACCAGGGACAGCAGCTGCACGCTGGAATGGACTTGGCAAAACCCTGCTGTGCTCTCCCACTGTCCTGCGAGTCCACCCAAATGTTCCCCTTTCCATTTAAAGGAAAGCTCTCTTGCTTTCCCCGCTTTGCTCCTTCTTCAGCAACAGCCCATGGCTGTATGAGAAAAATGCTGGAAGGACTGTGGAAGGCCTACGCCCTGCAGGGCATGACATCTTAATTACGGGAAAAAGTCCATGAGAGGGCCAAGAACACTCTCAGGAGGTGCTGTCAAGGAGGGCGCAATTAGGGTTGGAAGGGGGCAGGAAAGGCGCACTAAGTAGCACATCACGGCAGCTGCTCAAATCTTGCAGGATTTATTCATTATAGACCGCTGCTTCCAGCAGAGTGCCCCCAGACTCCCTCTTCCTCTTAGGGTTCTTGCCCGTGGACCCTGACTCGGTAGAGGCATGTATATTCTGGGTGGCCCCAGTTGCTCAGGACCTCCAGCTTCACATAGCGCACTGAGTCCCAGCCCTCGTTCTGAAATGAGCAGAGAGGAGCTGTCTTTTTCTATCCCTCCCTCCCCAGGTTCTCCCCTGCCACCGCTATTTCTCCCTCCCCCTCTTACTCTCCAACACTTCTCATGCCTCTTTGTCACAGTACCTGCAGCCAGAAAGTCTGGAAAGGAGGTTCTGCAGGGCTGTATGTGAACTCTCCTAGGAAGAGCCCCTGCTCCTCATTTTCTGCCTTCATCCCCTACCAAAGGACACAGGCGGAGAAAACAAAACAGTGAAGGAGAGAGCAGGAACACTCGGCTTCCCTTGGGGAACTAATGAAGCGGCCACAACCGAGGCCGAGGTGAATGTGCGGGGCAAGAGCAGTCTTTGAGTGTGCAGGGAAGAGAATTGGCGCCGAGGAGCAGAAAGCAAGCTGCAAGGGGCGTGCTGGTGAGCTGTGAGGAGCCGTGGCTGAGCCAGCGTGCCAGCCCCTGCAACCCAGGGCTCATTTACTACTGCCTGGCCCCTCAAATGGGAACCTTTGGTCCAAGCGTAGACCGCAAAGGGAAGGAGTGTAGAAGAAATGGGGTAACTCAAAGGAACTCCCTTTCGTCTCTAGGCTCGGAGGAAGTCACAGGCCTGACAGAATCCTCCTACCACTGTGAGATCTCTATTCACACGCCCATGTCCTCCCTGCAAGGCTTAGAAATGCTCCTCACAACTCCCTGACTCTAGCGAAGGCACTTACATAGACAGCAAAGTCCTTTGGAGCACTGCTGATGTCTCCACGAGGGGACACATGCACTGCAATGTGTTCCAGCGTAACAGCGTGTGGAGAGATTGCTTTGGACAGTTTGATGAAGACGTGACCCTGACTCCCGGAGAAGGACCAGCAGTTTCCTGGTTGATTTTCAGTCTGAAAGAGCAGCAGTGCACAGCGGCCATGTGGCAACGGGAAACTCAAGTGCGCATCTGGTTCCCTCCCACCTTGGTGCTTCTCTGCTCCTTGGCACCCCTACCTCAAGGATAACGTCAGGGCTCTTCATGAAATGAAGTAGGGGGAGTCCAGACCAGAAGAGCATTCCCTTGGTGTTGAGAAAGGAAGCAGAGATCTTTGAATGAATGATGGCAGCCCCTGAAATGTGAATGTCCCCATCAAGCACTGCTTCCCTGGAGGGCTGCCTCTGCTTAGAAGGTTGCCATCTATCTGCAGGAGCTCATGGACCACACACGCTGCAGACCCGTCCTCCGACAAGCAGCACAGGCGCTCCCCTCTGTCAATTATTTCCATTCCTGACCTGGACAAACAGCCCTCTCGTATGTGAACAGTCGCAGCCCTGGAACCTGCTTCCTTTCCCTCCATGGGGACTGCTTTGTGTGTTAACAGCAAGTTTCCCATGCATGGGCCAGGCCAACATGAACCCCAGGCTCCCAAAAGTGCTTCCGGGGACTGGCTTATAAGTTGTCCTGGAGAACTTGTGCCCGCACCAGCAGCACGAGCTTTGCGGGGGGGGGCAGAGACTCTCCTTCCAGCTCCAACCACCGAGGTGCTAGCTAGACTGAGAGCAAGTGGAGCTGAAGACCAGCAAATCTCCCTTCATGGCCCTACAAGCAGAGTGCAGTCACAGCAGAAGGGACTGTAGGAAGCCACGGTACTTGTTGCAGCAGCAGCTCCAGCCCTTTTGTGTGCTAGGGCAGACAACTCTCCTAGGGTACATGACGGTACGAGAAAACAGCCGTGCGGAGAGCTTTCTGCGGTGGTAACAAAATCAACAGCTTTGAATCTGAACAGCTTTTGGAAGGCCTGTGCGCACAAAGATCCAACTGCTTCTGGGGAGAACTGCTTCTGTTCTTAAGACAAGCATTACTGCTTAAGGGAGCACTACTGGAGACAACACATGGCTACAATGCTAGCCGTCACCCTCACCAAACAGGTTCCTGCACACCTACCCACCCACAGGCAGCTTTCTGCACTCCCCACCCCCCGCACGAGCTCAGCTTTTCAACACTTTCCACCCCCTTCCAGAAGCTTCCTGACCAATCTCAGGGCAGGCTCCGAAACCTTTCCTTTTGTGGAAGGCAGGGCACCCACGATACCCCAGCTCACCAGTCCAAGCTGGTTGAAACGTGGTGACTCTGCTTGCTGCTCTCGGGTGGTTCTAAAAATGGTCAGAAAACTCAACAAACACCTGTGAGGGGCCTTGTACGAGAGTGCCTTTTCATTCCCTGAATAGGTGACAAAGCCTCCCCTGCATCATGCTTGCTCTCTGGTTCTTGATGTCCCTACCTCAGGAATAACCTCAGGAAAGTTCATATAACCCAACCATGGGAGGCATGTCAGGAAGTCTTTGTCTGATGTTGTAGAAAGAGTCAGGAGTTTTCAAAGCAGGATAGCAGTCCCTGAAAACTTAGAATGAATATAAGGACTGTCTTCCTCAGAGGAAGACTATATATCTGGATATAAGCATTTCATCTGTCTAGAGGGACTAACGAATGGCATGTATTGTGGGTCAATCAACGTGAGAAGTTACTAAATATTCCTAAAGCTCCAGCCATAATGGTCACCTCTCAAACTTGAAGGAGTACCCTAACGCTTCCCAGGAGAACCCTACCCTGACAATGGCCCTAAACCTAAAACCCTAACCCTTAACCCTAACAGTAACCCTAACACTAACTATAATTCTAAAACCCTAAACTCTAAATCTAAACCTAACCCTTAACCTAAAATTAATCCTACCCTTAGCACTAACCCTTAAACCTAACCCTAACTTTAAACCCTAGATCACAGAATCATAGAATGCTTAAGGTTGGAAGGGACCTCTAGAGGTCATCTAGTCCAACCCCCCTGCACACACAGGGTCACCTAGAGCACGTGGCACAGGACTGCATCCAAGCGGGTTTTGAAGATCTCCAGAGAAGGAGACTCCACAACCTCTCTGGGCAGCCTGTTCCAGTGCTCTGTCACCCTCACTTAAATATTTCCTTAAGTTCCTGTGGAACTCTTGGTATTTCAGTTTCCAGCCATTTCCCCTAGTTCTGCTGGTGGCCACCACTGAAAATAACCCTAAACATAACTCTAAATCTAATACTAATCCTAAACCCTAATTCTAATGCTAACTCTAGTCCTAAAACATAACTATGAACCTAATCGTCACCCTAACACTAACCCTGACCCTAAAGCCTAACCCCAACCCTTACCCTAAACCCTAGCCCTCACTGTTGCTCTAAACCCTAACCTTAGCCCTAAATCTAACCCTAACACTAATACTAACCCTCAACCTTAACCCTAAATCTAAACCTAACCCTAAACCAAAGCAAGTTCAGCAAGTTTTAGTCTCTTCTATTGTCTAACTTGAGTGACTAAATTAAAATCATCAAAATCACTGAAGATTTACGTGATCTTTAAAAGACAGAGGAATATTTCGTAAAGTAATGGGTTCCTTCATCTCACAATCCATTTCACCTCAAAGATACACTGCAGCGTGCCTTCTATTAATTACCGATTCCTAGGCGGTAGGAGTGAAGCATGCTAGACTTCAAACACTCTTCAAAGCCTTCTCCTCTAATTTCAAACTAAGAAGATACTGCATTTGCCTGTCATACTGTCTCAGACGTACACTGACTTAAATTTGAAATTATATTTGTTTTATAGGTTTATTTTTTTCCAGAAAACTACTGCGGAGCTTAATTATTTGAATGTATAAAAGCTAATTTTTATGAAATTTCCCAAAATGTCATATGAAATTTGGGTAAAAAACTTTGTCAACCTTAAAAGTTACAAAGTTTTTTTTTGTTTTGTTTTTTTTTTTTTACTTTTAGAAAGATTATTTACTAAATAGTGTAACTTTGTATAGTGTAATTACTTATATTTCTAGTGTTTCTTATCGCTGTGATACAATAGCAATGTAAATAATATGACAATAATATTATCAGCTGGGAACAAGAAAGGCCTTTTGTTTTTTGAAAGAATATGCTTGAGTTTTCTTGTTCTGACATCTTGTTATTACTGCTTGGAGCTCTGCCCTGTTTGTGCAACTTTTCTGATTTACCACAAGCCAGAAATGATCCCTGTGTTTTTCATTCAAGTGTCCTTTGAGATTTGAGCCCAAATGCTACTGATCTGAATTCATATTTTCCATATTTTATAATATTTTATATATAATTTATATTATGTATCTTATGATATTTCAGAAATATCAGGCCAAGGCCTGATGTCATAAAAAAGAAGAAAGGCAGTAATGCCTTTCTGTCTGCAATGCCTGCTGCCAACTTCCTGCTCAGAAAACATCCTTTCTTCTGTCTCTTCATTACCTGTCCCTCCCTCTTTTCCCTAAATCTTTTTTCTTTTTTTTTTTTTTAAAAAGAAACTTTTTGAACCCTTGTTCTCCACTTCTACCTCATTTCTTTGCCCGCCTTTTGCGTGCACCATTCCTCAAGGCTGACCATAACCAGTATATTATGCTGGAAGCTGATCCCTGAGAAAATGTGTAAAGAAAGCCCTTTTTATTGGTGTCCTCATTAATCTCACTGAGTCCTCATTAATCATTCTGTCTGGGCAACCATCATTTAGCAATTTTATAACCAGTTTATTGTGAATAATGATTTCTGTAGTCACTTTTATTTAAGATGCTATTCATTACCAAATAAAAATATTTCAGATGCAAAGCTTGTTTTTATAGCTATGTCTAGCACTAGTATTAATAAAAATACAATGACATACAATGCAAAATGAAATTGGACTCCATTAATGTGTTGTGGTGATAACATAAGGGAATTTCTCAATGTCTGGTTTGTCATGAAGTCATCAGTCCTTGAAATCAGCTTTGTTGATCCCAGAGGGACTGTGAACAGTGTATAGAATTTGTGACCATAGGACTTTATCCTTTTAAATAAAGTCTCCACTCAATTCTTTTGGATTGCATAGTTGCATGTGTAGCAGAAATATATGTTGAAATACAGTATTGTCCATAATAAAGATGAAGATGATCCCTTTTAGTAACAAATCTTTATAATGATGTCAGGTCCTGATGCAAAGGTGACTCATTTCGATTTATTCTCAATAAAATCGAACTAACAATTCAGTAAACTAACCAGTGCTTGAAACAGTGATGATGCTGGCAAAAGGGATCCCATTCTTCTTTACTGCCTTAGGTCCTCCATTAAATTCAGGTTCAAAATAATCCAGCATTGAAGACTCTGCATTGTGCTGTATTCCATACGTGTGTGTCCTTAGCCTTATTATGTAGTGGAAAATGAAGGCTTTTAGATGCACAAGAAGCAGGTGTGCCCTCCAAAGAGCTTCAGTGCCTAATAGTTTTTTCCAGATATTTGAGTTGATCTAGTAAGGGGTGATGCTTACTGATCTTGCCATGCTGCTGTCTTAAGACATCAGGCTTACTAGAACAAGAATATTGGTTTGTGCTGAGACATGGCTTTACAGGCATGATGTCTGTAAGGAAAAGTAGGTTGTATAGCCAGGCTTTGTCTTTCAGAAACTGGCTGTCTCAAAAGCACCTTCTTCTTTTTCTGATTTTTCAGAGCTTTACTTCTCTTTGAAAGCCAGTGAGCCTTAGAGGGAGCTGTCTTGCTCCTTGCTCTTCATTTTCATTAAGTAAACTAAAAGTCTTTAAGGTTTGATACCAAAGATGTTAGGGCAGATAACACAGATTGAAACATACAATAAGAAACAGTATTTGGACTGAAGAGCCTCCTGATGGGTAAATACAATGTAGTCTCCTCACAAGTTTTCAGAAAAGCAGCAGAATCACTGTGTCCGTTAGGTGCAGTGTGTGCCTTCTCTGTTTGAGGACCCAGTCTGCATTAATGACATTTAATATTTTTAACTGTCATATTTCTTTCAGCCTGAGCCATAATTGCTGAATTAAGAGGCAAAAAGAGCATTCCCTCTCTTAACTCAAACTTTTCATTCACCAAACCCATGTTTTTTTTCTTTCATCTGCCTTTCTATGTTTTTCATCTTTCATATTTTTTTAATCTTTTGTATTTTTACATCTGTTTTGCCGCCTTCACTAGTTGCAGGTGAGAAATATTTGTGTGTAGTACTTGTAAATTCAGTCTTGAAGCATCCCTGGACATCTCAGTGCTTGTCATTTCAGGAAGATCAAATTCAGGGAACAGTCATTCTGTGTCTCTGGACTGAATGAGCAAAAGCATCAGGAAAAACTGATCGCAACAGAAGTTTTTCTGTACCTAATGACTACTGCTTCAGATATCTAACTACAACAGTGCCACTTTTCTTATTCCTCTATAACTACAGGTCTTAAAGCATGTTTGTGGTAGGCACACACTTGCCTGATCTTGAGGGCATAATATTTTAAACCCTGATTTTAGGGGCAATGCTGTCATTTCTAAATCCTGGTTTGGGTCAGAGTGCCCGGTGTAGAAATAGAATAGAGATAAACTTAGGAGGTAAAAGGTTTGACTTTTATGAATATGCCTACTTACAAATGTTAATTTGCATGTTTGAGTACAGGATGATAATTAAGATGTATGGCAGTACCTGAGCACAGATGTTTCAATACAAGATCATCAAGGATTATGTTTAGTTATGTTAGTTATGTTTAGTCTCTGTTTACTTCTGTTGCCCTTGGTTTGCCGCAGGAAATGGAGTCTTAGGAACAATTTTAATGAACAAACAAAAAAATCCAATCTAAGTCAAATGACATTTGTTTTAGGTTCCGTATTTCTCATGTTAAATCCTTTAGTCAGGCAGTGGTGTTTATTGCAACAGAAAATTGATTGGGTCATGTAGGGCACAGAGTACAAATAACAGTGTCATTCACTGGTAGGTACCACAATTTCCTCTAACATGTACTGAACTCCTACTGGTCCTTCCAGCACCAGTGGAAGAGAAACAAGAGAGAGTATCAGTGAGACCCACTTTGTTTTCATTTCTCTATCTTAAATAAGCCTTGAGGCTAACGCTCAAATGAGTGACAGCCTGGCTCATGTTGTTTTAGTCTACGAAAGTGTTGTATCAAATTGGCAGTGCTGCGTGTCAGTCATATGCGACCTCTGTATGGAGAATGTGTACATGATATTATTCACTGTTTTGCTCCAGAGTTTCCTCATAAATTTGCAATACTCTGCGTTAACAGCATCAATACTCTTATCTGTCCGTAACCAAGCTTCCCAAACCTCCAATCAAATTTCCAGAAATGATTATTTGAAAATGCGCCTGTGCTTATGTCCAGACTCTTAGCAAATGCCTTTGGTTCAGAAATTTTTTGGAAAAAGTTATTCCAGGTTGGGGTTGCCGTGTTGCTTAATGGGCTTTCAGGCACTGAATAAACCACCATTTCTCAGTTTAGTTTCCCCTACTTAACATCAGATTAAAAAAAAAAAGTAATGACAATTATCCAACAAACTGATATGAGTATGGTAAATACAGTATTCCATGGGGTTACAAATATTCCTTTTTCTTTTAACCCAAAAAAAAAAATACCCAGAAAAAAATTGTGTATCATCCACTTTGTCTAGGAAAATTATTTTTCTGATCACGTCACATTCCAAGCGCTTTTCAAGCACACACATTCCCTCGTTCTCCCTCTCCTTATATAGTATTAAACAGACCAGTTCTCTACTTAAAGCTTTCTTTCTATGTTTTTCCTTCTATCCCTTCTGTCTTAGGAGATTTATTTTACTTTCACAAGGTTGTTCCGCCAGACCTGAAAATGACAAGTTTGGAAGTGATCACTCTTTCCCATGGCAGGAAGAACTTGTATTTAAGGACTGAACCTGACCCTTCAGACAGGGTGTTAAAAGACAAGACAAGGTGTTTCAGGTAGAGCCTTATTCTTAGACTGCCTCATATTCTTAAATGAAATAGACTCTGCAGCCCTTTGAGTAATGAATCCCAAATCTGGTCAAGTAGACTGCTTTGGTAGTCTAGATAGGGTGATTTTAACTTTTTAACTTTGTAAGTCTGTAAAGGTGGTAGCCTGACACTGAGAATAAGTGTCACCTCCCAGAAAAGAACATCTGTGGTTCCCAGTAGCCTGAAACTCGGCTGTGCTTCCCAGGTGGATAGGAATATGCTCTCTGACCACTTGGTGTTGGTCTCCCTGAAATCTGTCTTCACATCCTGGGCCACAGCCTTCCCTGGAGGGGGTAGTAAGCTTTCCCTGGGGGTTTATCCACAGCTGTTGCTCCTGGATAGCAAGCACAAGTTACCCAGTGTGAGGTCACTTTACTCTTTAATGCCTGATGAAGCAGACGAGTGAGTAGGTGCAAAAGGCTTTTGGACAGCCAAATAATGGCCAGGCTGCTCTGCAAAATACTGTCTTTGAAGAGTTGGATCTCAAACCTACCTGCAGCAACTGGCATGCGGACTAGGACTACATGGAGTGCGCTGAGAACGTTTGTACTTCTCATGCCATTAAATCTGGCAATTCACCAAATAGTTTGGTTGAGATAGGAGGTGCTACATTTTTTTTCCCGCTTTACATTTTCACCAGGAAAATACAAGAAGTCCGATAAAATCAATAAATTCACATGCAAGCATGATTAAATGAATATTTTGGCTTTTTTTGTACTAGTCAGGAAATGCCCAATTTATAGTTGCTGCTTAGGCTTTATTTAAGCTCTCTTGAACTTCTGACCTGTTCAGTTATGACACAGAAGTCATTCAGAATAAGTTATATGTATTCCCATAGCATAGATTTAGTTAATTTTTTAGCTTGGAGAATGCACCACCATGGCCTTTTTCGTTGGTACAGAGTGCCTGGCACACTGCTTTCAATTTGTCCATAAAAGACTTTGGATTATTTGCCACTGGTTAGAGAAAAAACTTAATATTGTGTGACATGTGTGGAATATACACACATACTAGATAGCAATGAAATCCCCTTCCTGATAAATTGTTGGTTGTTGAAAGACCAATATGTAAGTTTAAACACTTAATTACAGGCTGCAGACGTACTGTGGATTTAAAGTCTTCATGTCAGTGGCCACATTAAGCCAAGGGACAAGCAGTCAATAGGGATAATTTGAGATAAAGATTTAATATTTTAGCAGCAGTAATGATGAGCAGAAAGGCTCATCAGAGTATTACACCACACAAGAAATGGGAAGCTCAGCAGGATATAGCTGAAGATAAGCAATCTGGTATATGGAAAGGACCTGGTGTACTGCGTATACTTTTCAATAGTCTAATGTGAAGTCAGCAAATCATCTTGGTGCAATGTCTGGTGCAAAAACAAATGATGTCTTTTTTGAAAAAAAAAGCATATGGTTGCTGCAGGAGCTCTGTGATGCTTGTGCTTCCTCACTGCTTCAGGTGAACCTCTGCTGAGGCATGGCCGGAACCATTCATGGTTGGAAATGTTGCTTTCACTCTGCCTGAATGCTCTCTGGGGAACATTCACGGTGCAGAGAAGACAGCTCTCCTCTGTGACATGCCAGCTGGTAAGAATCTGGCACCCTGAGTGCCAGAGGCATTGCTGCTCCTGATGCCTGGCATGGCTGCTCAGCTTGGGTCAGTATAGTCTGGGCCAGGGGAAGGTAAAAAGCCTATGTTTCAGGTATAGGTTTTGTTAAACAGGAATTTGCTACAGGGAGCTGCCCTGAGGGCAGCTGAGCCTGTGCAGGGGGAGAGAGGAATCAGGAGGTGCCAGGGCATCTGGTGAATTCATTTGGCGAGTGTTGCCCAATGTTTGCACCAAATGAGTGCTAGCCTTGTTTGGCAAAGAAACGAGCTGTGGCGTGTCTGTTGTAATGACCGGGGAGATCTTACTTCATTCATTGACGTTCAGCGTTGTAAGTTGTCATCATTTCTGGATGCCAAGAGTTAAATAGCTGCAGCAGAACACCTCCAGCAGTTTTATTTCAGCTGCAGTGACTGCATTGGGGAACATGTTTATGTCAAAACAAGGGATAACCCAGTTCTCCTGTGCTCATTGTCACAGTCACGGATCTGAGAAAAGCACTGACCTTCAATCTGTAAGTCATAGCAGCCGTAAGTAGCCCTAAAGGGATCCGATACAGTGATTAATTTTTAAAGAATTCATGACTGTACTTCACTGGTTTTCAACATCTCTTCTTCTTTTTTTCCCCCAGTGAGTTTTTAGAAACAAGGAAAGTCACCTCGATATTCTATTTATGTCCCTGCGCCAGGGAGGCATCCAATGAGAGTCCTTGCAGGCAAACGCCTTTTGGAGAAAAAAAGTGTGCAGGGTTGTTTGTAACTTGATTTATTTAAACATGAACACTGACCCTGGGCTGGAGGTGGCTAAATAGCCTGTTGGATAATGCTTTCTTTCAGAAACCTTTAGATCCATATGAAAGTATGGTTCCCAGGGAACAGCTCTGTCTCAAGAATTAATATAATCAAAGATCAGAGCAGACAAAATAATTTTATTTACGATGCTCCTTAAGGACTTCTGTACTCAAAACTACGTATCAGGCATGATACCAAGCCTGAACTTGTGTGCAGTAAATATGCGACTATGCACATTTCTAGCTAGAACATCTCAAGTTATGATTTATAAAACAGCATTTACACTGATGGAGAAAAAAAAAACTTGCCAGTGCAATTACTGTAAATAATTTGCTTCTCCTGGCAGACGGATTTCCCTTAAATAGCTTATACTTTGGCTGCAATAAGTCACGAGCCTTGCAGAACCTTTGTTTTTGTCAGCAGTGTTCCTGGTCTGCAGATGCTGCCATCTGCAGCCAAATAAAAAGTGTTTGAAATGCTAGTAATTGAGAAAGGAGTGGGAGGAAATTTCCTTTTAAAATCCGGAAGAAATAACTGGTGACTGCTTTCTTTTTCTTGTTTAAACCACTCAGCCTTTTGACAACACCAGCTAGAAAAACTTCTCCAAAGAAAGTGCCCACCCGCAAACCCTGTTGCAGAAGAAGAGAACTATAAAATTATTGTCTGCCTCTGGAAATCCCCTTCTTGGCAGCTGTTTGCCTTAGTAAGGCAAACCTAAGACAAATCATCTTTCAGAAACTTGCTATGTGTATTATAGACCCTATGAGTTCCTTGTGTCCTCCCAGAGCGTTGTTAAACGGAGCAGCTGGTTCCTACTCGAAGGCTTCAGCGTTGTCCAGGGATGGACCCTGAGCAGGAGGGCCGAGGCCTGGCAGGTCTCCCTGTGCACAGCTTGCCTTAGGCCTCCCAGCACAAGCGGGGCTGCAGGGCAAGCCAAAGCTGTTACGTTTCATAACTGTGATCTGCTGTAAACAGTGTCTTTCCTTGCCCTTTATACCGCGAATTTTGCTATTGCACTCTTTTTTTTAGAACATTTCAGAACAGTGACTGTAAGTATAGGTGGCACATCTAATCCTCTAAAGGGGACAACGTTGACAATGTGACAGCGACATTTTCTTCTTCACAGCTCTTTACAGAGTTGGCTGAGGGTGGAAAATGTTTGCTGGAGAATGTGTTGTTATATGAAGCACTGTGACTTGAACTTCTACAGCTTTTCTTTTGCTCCTGGCAATGCTCATAGAATAATTCTCTTATCATTCTACGGCCCATCTGGCTGCATGGGGACATGCTGAAGGCCAGTGCATGTCACAGGCAAACCGCCTGCTTGCAAACATGTGGTGTGCAAACATGGTCTGAGCAGTCACAGAAATACTCCGAAGGAAAGGAAAGGACAGTCACAACATGGTGACAATAATGATACTTCAGCAATTGCTTTGTTTTTGTTTAGAACCTTATTTTGGCACATTTTATTTTTTTCGTCAGCACTCCCCTGTCTGGTTTAATCATCGGATCCAAATATAGAGTTAAATATGTTTTTTTTTCTTTGAAGACTTTCTGTGACTACTATAGTTACTCAATCCCCAATGAATTTATGGTCACAAATCTCATCTGTGGGAAAAGGAAAGCTGACAGCTGAATACCACACTGAGGATGCAGGGAGTAAAGGGAGCAGACACCTAATTTAGGATTTGGGCTGTTGTCATTAATACAAGCAATTTCTTTGCTTTGTTCATAGAAATATCCAGTTATCATTGGAACTGATTAGAGATGCTTCCTTGTCACAGCTTTGAATACAAGTTGTGGTAGCTGAACTTGCTTTTATAATCTGCAACTGTTAAAATATTTCAAATTTGCTTTTTTGAAACGGAACTGACAAAGCTACAAATGCATGACACAAACCATTTTTTCCTAAAGGGAAAGCTCTGATTATTAGAGAAACTAGAAGTCCTACAGAGGACACCTCAGTTAATATACTGCTGTATCGCTGCATGCCTGTGTTTCACATCGTAGCTCCCAAGGGATACTGCACCATCTAAGAGGAGGAGAAGACTTCGCCTCCAGGACCTTGCTCAACTTTACACCTGTGTTAAACGGAAAATTTAGGGGAGACAATTATATCTGTATCTGATGTGAGTGCTCCTTTTAATTTCTCTTTAATACTGTCTCTCCTCTCTCTGTTAAATGCATGGAATTAAAGTGTTCATAAAGAGATGTAAAAATCAAAATACTTGTTTGGGAATTCCCAAGCTTTTAACATGTGAACTGTGCAGCACTGACCATGCTATTCACTGATTCTCCCACCCCATTAAAATTTTCACTGTGGGGTGAGTCCATACTGTGTGGTTTTGCAGGATAAATATTGGTGGCCGTGTGGTGGTCTTGGTGGGGGAGATTTAGATTTTAGGTGGGGATTATCTGGACAGTGATGTGGGGTTGAGTTTGCCCTGCCATAGCAAGATTGCCCTCTTGGCACATCGGAGGGACCCGAGATTCCAAAGTAAAAATATCAGATTAACATTAATTTTGCCAAATAGTCAATAAAGACTTAAGCAGGAGAGTGTCTGGAGCCTTGAGGAGATTCAGCTTATCCCACCAAAAGCCATTTGGGGATCAATTCAGGGTTTTCTAAAAGCGGTGCCATTTTCAGCAGACATACCGGGAGGCTTACAGGAGCCCTCTGTCTTTCCAAAACCAGAGGACAAATAGGAGGTTTTTAAGCATCTCAGATTACACAAGACATCAGTGTTTAGGCAACTGCCTCTGACGTGGGACTGGCCAGCTTGCTTTTTGCAGGCGTTAGGTGTAGCAAGGCTATATGAACGGATGCTGCCTGTTTGTCCTGTGTGAGCTGTTGGTCACAAGCGCGTCCCTGGGGGTGCGGTAGGTCAGATTTGCCCTGCCCTGAAGGTACTGGTTTGAAATAGGTGAGTGGCTCTTGCAGGGCTATGAAATGGTTCACAGAACTGTGTAAGAAAGATTACACAAGAGCAAGAGCTGGAATAGCTGTGCCTGGAATAGTGCTAGGCCTCTGAGAGGAGTGGTGCTGAAACGTGCCCCGTGCATTGCACAGTAATTCTAGAGCATTAGCACATCATTTCTTTCTTCTTTCTGTTTTTATAGACAAGTTAGTAAATTTAAGTTTATAACCAAAGAGTGCCAGATTAACAATAAGTTACTGGGAGTATACTTTACAGGTGTGATTTATAATTCAAACACTCAAGTCATAAATCAGTTGAGCGACTCATACATGAATGCAATAGCACACAAAGTGACATGGCTTATAAATCAGCTTCAGACACCACACATCAAACAGGTGGGAAATAATCCATTATTTGACAAGGTGTGTCAGCAAAGCAAACCATAAATAGTATCATAAGTATATTTTGGCAGAGGTCGTCATCAGTTATAGCCCATGCTTAGTAAGAAGAATCAGGGAAGAGAGGAGGATATTTTTGCATTTGCTGCACAGAACGAACGGAGTGAATGAGATGGCAGACCTGCATTGGGAATCTCAGGATTTTGTTTTTGCAGTGTGCTGCGCTGGTGCGTGTAGGTGTGCTGGCTCCCTCAGAGCTGGATCGGTGTCTGAGAGCGCACTGCCCTGCACTGTGTACATGTGCCCTCATCCAGCTCCGTATCCATTGCAAGCTCTTGTGAAGCTGCCAGGACAAGTCTACGGTCTGGGTAAATAAATCATGACTGTATGACAGGCTTAGCAGGAGTGTGAACTAAGAAACAGGGCTGGACCCTGTGTGGCTTGGCAGAATGTGACACATGTGGAATGCTGGTCTAATCCCTTGTTGTAATGGAGCATGTTGGGTTTTTATGTTATCTTAGATTTATGAGGCTTAAGGCTGATTACTGCAATCACCCAGGAAACCGTGTTTCACTGCCATACAAATCTGCTCTGGAGTGACTTACTGCTTTACAGAATGACCTAAAATGTAAGACACTTGCTCAAAAAAAAAAAAAAAAAGGCATTTTTGTATTGCATTCAGCAGTGCACATAAGTATTTGAAAATAAATGAAAACCTGAAACTTATTGTTACTTCTTATTTTACATTTTATCTTTTTTTTTTCCATTTCATGGATGTTTAATCTTTCTGTTTAGAAAGATAAGTGAAATTTAAGTAAAATGAGATTTAAGTAAGCCTGTGTATCTTTTCTGCTTCATATAGCTATTTCATTTTTCAAAAGCTGAGTGAATTAAATTTTGCTACACTTATGATTCCTTTTTTTTTAAGATGAAGTTGAAAATTCACACTGAGCAATGCAAAATTTTTCTGGGGTTATTCACAGCTACTAGCTGGAAAAAACAACAACAACAGAACTCTCGAAAAGCAGAAATATCTTAGGAAATTGTGACTCTTAGCTGACATCGTGAGAGATTTTTTTCACTATGTCATCAGAGGAGTGTGAGCACCTTCCATGTTCATCCAGTTGCCTCTTCCTGGAACTGAGAGCATGTACACTGCTCTAGAAGTGAGGGAGGCAGTGTGTATCCAAACAAATTGCAGAAAAAAAAGGGCAATGTATATCCAGTTGCATAAAGGAGGAAAATATATGTCTTGAAGGCTACAGAATGATGATTATCAAAATCAGGAGCTAAATAAGGATGAGGGTGGTGGATGCTTCCTTCTGGTGGTGTATGGCTTCTGAGAGAATCTCATGAAAGACCAGCCTCAGATGTCCCCCAGAGCAGATAGCAGAGATGCCAGTGAGGTCACCTGTCCATCTGGTGAATAGTCCATCACCGCGCACACAGATGCTCCAAAGCAGAGCCAAGGTCACAACGAGGCTCTGGCAGGAAGGCTGTAGATACAGGGCAAAACTGTCAGTCTTGGTAGTCTTGGCAGCCGAGGCACTGGCAGTGGTGGAGGAATCCTGGAGGAGACAGTGTGCGGCTGCGTGTCTGGTGTTGGCAGTGGGTTTTTGGGTGGCATCAACCAGGGATGTTCCCAAAGCTGAGGGCAGAGATAAGAGGCTGCAAACATGCACACAAAAGAAGAAAGAGGGCTGTTTTACGCATCAGCTTGCTAATCTAGGGAAAAGAGCATTAGAACAGGATAAAGTACGGGTGTAATAAGCCTCTAAGTAAGTATGATCATCAACAACCTAGAAAAGTGCCAAAAATGCTGTGGGGAGGGGAAGGATTAATTTTAATAGTATACCATAAGGATCAAGATAAAGGGCATTGGGCCATCTTAAAATACTTGTAAACTAATCCAGGGTAACTGATGAGTAAAGAAGTCACAGTTCTGGCAATGCCAGTGCAGAGACAGAAGTCATTCCTATCAACATTAGGACTCTAAAAACAGCCATTTAGAGAGAGAAAGGAAAACAGTAGTGGCTATATTAGAATCATAGAATGATAGAATCATTATAGTTGGAAAAGACCTTCAAGATCATTGAGTCCAACCGTAAACCCTTCAATACCATGACTACTAAACCACGTCCAACACTACCCAGGGCAGCCTGTTCCAATGCTTGTCTACTCTAGATCAGATCACACTAGGGTAGACAAATATTTTTGTTTGCTCTGTCTTATAGTGGCATAATTAGCTTACTTATATAGAGTTTTTTCTGTAAGTATAGGTAAAAGGAATGCCTTGAAACCCTTGCTTTGAAAGTCTTCCTGAGCTGCTGTAAGAGATTTCTGCACAGTGGCAGAAGGGACAAGCGCATATGGACTTTCATAGGGAAATTCTACTATAAGTAACCAAACTAGGAATGACAACACTTAGCAAAATCATTTAAAGCAGGCAGCCACCTGAAGATAATAATTGTTTTCAACTTGCTAGATTCCTATTAGGAACAGAAGAGGACTCAGCCTGCCCAACACTTCTTGGAATTCATGAGTGAAATTTCTTGATATGTGTCTGGCCTCTGGGAGCCGCTAGCCCACATGAAGCTCTGACACAAAAAGTTAGAAAGTATTCTTTAGGTCAGATGACTATAAATAGCCTCTAGGTAAGATTACTACAGCATGAAAGTATATAATGAGTGTATAATAGAGGGGCAAAACTCAGGATGGTCATGACAAAGGTTAGGAATAGGACATAAGCATGAGAGGAAATCATTCTATAAATAATGATTCAAAAAAATGGTTGAACCAGTACTTAAGTTAAAGCCGTAGACTTAAAATTCCAAGACCACCAAAATGCCAAATGACTTCTTGCATCCATTTTAACTGACAGATCAACTGTTAATACATGATATCATAATTAGTGACAGAGAGATAAAACTGCCTTCTTTGAACAGGAAAAGAAAAACTTAGAAAGCACTGAGCTAAGTTAAAATTTCTCTGGACCTGCTTACATTTTTTCTCAGGTACTGTTTGAAGCAATGTCAAGAACATTATTAGCAGATAAGACTGTGGAGAACTCATGAGGATTTAGTCAATTGCCAGGTGAATATGGAGTAAATATGGAGTAGAGCTAAAATAGCAAAAAAAAGGCAAAGCGGGGATGTCATAGACATGACAGCTTAACTTTGGTTACTGAGGAAAATATTGGAACCAATTACTTGTAAGTGCTTCTATAAACAGAATAAAATGAGATACAAACAGTATGGATTTGTCAGGAAGAAGTTACATCAACTTGCTAAACTTCCAAAACAGGGTGAAAATTTTAACATGAGAAGCAATAGATGTCATTTGTCACTCTCTCACATGATTTTCCTTTTAGTTGCAACAGGGAAGAACACTCTAGACGAACTATAGTAAAATAGTAAAAATTATTTGGAAAAATTTACCCATATATGCTTTATCAGAGTCTATCCTGTGTCCACAATTGCTCAGTATTCTTAGAAATGGCCTACAGAATGTGATAAAGGATATGTGTGTGAGGTTTGCGGAGGAAATACAGCGGACAGAGGATAGAATTTGGAATTGTAAAAGTCTTGACAAATTGGAGAAAGAGACTGAGTGGGGAGACTTCAAAGAAGAGTGGACATGATCAGATGTCTGAAAACTCCCCTCCCTGTGAGGGGAGTTTTGACACTCAGGGATAGCTTAAAGGAAAGAAGACAGAATTAGAGTTTGCTAATAATCTTTATATTTTCTAAAGGTGGCTGCAGAGGAGAAGGAGCGCATGCAGAGAACAGCACAAGAATTAATGGTTCAAAACTCACGTAGGTAGAATCAATTTAGGCACAGGTAAAAACTTCCGAGCAGTTAGGCTAGTGAAAACCTAAAACAGATTCCCTCAGGATGCTGGAAAACCTACCTCACTGCATGCATCTAAATACAGATTATTCAAGCATCTGAAAGAATGATACAGACATCCCTAATATTGGTCTGGAAATGGAGAATCTCGAGCCTCTACGGTCGTTTTGAGGATCTTTCTGGTTCTGAATTGTATCATCTTGACAAGTGATTTACATCATGATCCTAAATACATCACTGCTCCTCATATCACCCTACCACACTATCAAAGTTTTGATAATCTTCGTATTTTTGTCATTGGTGATGTTTTTTTTATGTTTATGACAATGCTCAATAGTGTCAGACATAGCACTGATACTTCATTTACCCTGCTGGAAAATGCGTGCATTGAGGTCTAATGATTATTTGTCATCATTCAAATTGAGTGTTGATGAGCATTTCACTTTCCTGAGCTATTTCTACTTTTACATGAAGTAGCTGCAAGTGGAGTTGAAGTCTAGATTGATGCAAGTGTGGACAGCAAAAAAAAGCAAATGTGTCCTGAAAGAAAGTAAAAGCTTTTATTCTAGAAAGACATAAAACCAGTTCTACAATGTCATGAAAAGAACTGTTGCATCCATATTATACATATGAAGTATAGAATCATAGAATCATAGAATCATAGAATCATTGTGGTTGGAAAAGACCTTCAAGATCATCAAGTCCAGCTGTAAGTCCTTCAACGCCATGCCTGAAACTGTGTCCCTAAGTGCCTCATCTACACGTTTCTTGAACACTGTCAGGGATGGTGACCACCACTTCCTTGGGCAGCCTGTGCTTGATTACTTTTTCCATGTAGAAATTTTTCTAATGTCTAACCTGAACATCACCTAGCACAACTTGAGGCCATTTCCTCTTGTCCTGCTTTTGGCAGGTATTTTGAAGATAGTCTGCCTCACTACAACCTACTCTCAGGTAGTGGTAGAGAGCGATAAGGTCTCTCCTAAGCCCTCTCTTCTCTGGACTAAGTAATCCCAGCTCTCTCAGTCGCTCCTCATAAGGTCTGTGCTTCTTCACCAGCTTCACCTTCTTTGAACACACTTCAGCACCACAATATCTTTCTTGTAGTGAGGGACCCAAAACTGAACACAGGATTCGAGGTGCAGCCTCACCAGTGCCGAGTACAGGGGGACAATCCCTTCACTAGTCCTGCTGGCCACACTGTTCCTAGTACAAGGCAGGATGTCATTGGCCTTCTTGGCCACTTGGGCACACTGCTGGCTCATGTTCAAGCAGCTGTTGACCAGCACCCCCATATCCTTTTCTGTTGTACAGCCCTCTAGCCACTGTGCCCCAAGCCAGTAGCGCTGCATGGGTTGTTGTGACTGAAATGCAGGACCAGCACTTGACCTTCTTGAATCTCATGTAGTCAGCCTCAGCCCATCAATCCAGCTTGTCCAGATTCCTCTGTAAGCCTTCCAAACTCTCAAGCAGATCAGCCTTTCCTCCCAACTTGGTGTCATCAGCAAACTTACTGAGGGTGCACTCAATGCCCTCATCCAGGTCATTGGTAAAGATGTTGAAGAGGACTGTCCCCAACACTGGTCCCTGGAGAATACCGTTCGTGACTGATCACCAGCTGGATTTAACTCTATTTGTGACCACTCTCTGAACCTGACCATCCATGCAGTTTTTCACGCAGTGTGGAGTACACCTGTCTAAGCCTGAGCTGCCAGTTTCTCCAAGAGAGTGCAGTGGGGGACTGTGTCAAAGGCCTTGCTGAATCTAAGTAGACCACGTCCACAGCTTTTCCCTCATCCAGTAGGCGAGTCACCTGGTCATAGAAGGACTTGAGCTTGGTAACGTTAGCCTGGAGCGATAACATTTGCAAGTATATTTTTAGCTTTCACAATAAAGTAAGCAATACAATAAATGAAGGCTCAAATATCCTTTGAGGTGGGTGATCAAATATCACACTTTGTAGCTTTTCAAACATAAGGTAGGTGAAGATTATGGTATATGGGTCTTGAAATCCCAGATATCATCCGGTCAGCATTTTCCCTGTGTTATGGTGCCCTATTCTTTTCTCTATCATAATTTTGCAATTAGAAGATTAAACATAACCAAGAGAAAAGGGGTGGGTGAGGCTTGTCTGGCTCCATTCCTAAGAGGAAAGTATCTGCTTTCTACTGTAGATGAACTTGCTGTTATGTTTGTAACCACAGAGATAAGATGTACCCAGTGGTTTATATTTTCCATATTTATACTAACTACCTTGAATCTCGGTGTAGAGTTTTCTTTTTGTATACAGAGCATTTTTTTTTAAATTTAATACACTTTCTGAGTGTGGCATTTCTTCATTATAAGTCAGGATGTGGCTCTCCTAATGCTATCCTGCTAGTCGAGCAACTATTGTTGTTTAGTATCACAAAACGCTTTTCGTTGTCAGTGCTCTGAACATGATAACCTGCTTCCTCTTCCTGCAACATGTCATCCATTAGCATTCAGCCACATTACGTGCATTTTCTATTGAAACAAAGTTATGGCAACAGTTGCTTGTAATATTAATCAAGGCAACTGAGTTGTATTTGAGCTCACTAGCCACAGCTAATTGTGATGAATGCTGACTTGGGAAAAAGTACAAAAATCTGAGTTGACTAGGGTGTAATAGGAATATAATCTCTTTACATTGTTCATTAATGAATTTCCATTTTCTTTAGTTTACAAATGCAACAGAATTGTAATTTTTGAAAAAATAGTTACTCACAGCTTATATCTTACAGCTGTATTCTTTGCAAGTCGACAGTTGTTTCCTGCGTACTTAATGCACTGAACTAGTATCTTTGATTTAATGTCCACCTTGTGGAGATTAAAGCAATCATGGTTTTGGTCATATAAAATAATGCAATAATACAAGAAAAAGTCATCTAGTATGGATTTATATTTTTAAATTATTGTTTTGGTACAACAATAAGACATAATAGAAATCATAATCGAAAGGATATTTAAAACAAAAATTCCAACTATGTGCTGAAGTGAGATTTGTTAAATCAGTTTTCCTTGTATTTTTACCACTGTAATTTTAAAAACTCCCAGAGATATTAAATAACAAATTAGACATGAGCTTTCAATATGTTGTACCAATGAATAATGGTCGATGGGATTTTGGGTGTATACACCAGACAGCCCGTCATAATATATTGAAGCAAGAAGCTAATAATCTTTCTTTATATGTTTTTAGGACGCACAACAAGCTCTTGCATTTCTGTGTTCTGTTTTGAGCCTCTTATTACCAGAAAAATATTGGCAGATCGTAAAAGCAGGAGGGCTCAGGTCGTCTTCATTTGTCACACTGGTGGAATGTCACTCTTGGTACATTCCACTCTCTTGTACCAAGAATAAAAAGACCACAACAGAATTTGACTTTAGAAATATTCTGATTTATTTATTAATAAATTAGGGTAATAAGTGCATTGTTCTTACATTATACTGTGCAAGTTTAAGTGACTGGCTAGTCTTGTGAGAACAATTTTAAATCCTTGTTTCGTATTAAAAAAGCAGAATGCTTGGGCTCAAAGACAAAAAGTATAAGATCCTGTTGCTATGTATTCCCTGTACTAGAACAACAAAGCAATCTAGATATCCTCATACAGGTTCACTTTTTGCTAAAAAATCATTGGCATCCCAATGACTTTCCAGGATAGCAGGAGATCGTGGCATGTCTACAGAAAAGAATCTGAGTTTTTTTTTTTTTTTTAGTTATTATTGTCACTGCCTCTGCTATTATTTTAAGCCTGAATAAACTATATGCTTACTTAAATTCATTACACTTGTTTCCTTTGTAGACCATTATTAAGATTTCTTAATTATTAATGTAACTCTATTACAGATTTTTAAATTTTGTTCAATTAGCCAATGCCCAAAGAAAACATTTCTCATTCTTTTAATTATGTGGTAGATAGTTCAGCGGGAATTTTCTTTTAGGTTGTCTTTTAAAGTTTTTGCAACTCTTTGGAATGTCTTTTGCTTCTCATGTTAGTCAGATATTTCCAAATATATTGCAACTCTGAAATCACACTAGAGTTGTGGAAAAGGATGCGTTCCTGTCTCCAAGAAGAATTTTGAGGCAATGTCTCAACTGCATTGTGTGATGTGGGAGCTTGTATGCAGCCCCATACTCTTAGCATTAAATTTATTTATTTTTTAAATAAATTATGCTCAATTCACCTGTAAACTTTAAATGAAGATTGGCTGCTGGAGTATATCATGTTGTATATAATGTGTAATACAAAATATGCAACATGATAGTTAGGTAGATAATAACAATATATACAGAGCTATATGTACACCTGCATGTCTACTTGCACACATGCATGTCTATACATACACATTAATAAATAATCTGCAGTAGTAATAAACCAGGAAACATCAGTAGACCGTATAAAAACTTCAACAGGGTGTATTGGTTGCTCTTGCTGAGATGGAATAGGGCAGTTTAGGGGTATGTGTGCTCCCCCTCACTCATCCCCTTTAAAGGTTCATGCTGATTTGGGGGTAAAAATGTAGCACTTCTGTTGCACAAGTCAGCCTTGGTAATTATCACAATTTCTTCTAACCTGAAACACTTGTACTCTAGCCCTGTGTGAGGATTGGGGAAGTTTCTATGCCGGGTTTTGGAGCTGCCCAAGGAACTGATTACATCAAATCCCGAGTCTGTGAGGCTACAAAAGCAGGATCCTGAAATACGTGTGTGCGCTGCATAGAAACATGCTCAAAAGGAAGGCGTAGTTTGGAACCTCTGTTCTTGAGGAAACTGAAGATTGCCCTTAAGTGTCAGTAGTAATTACTTCATTTACAAAGTCTGTAATTTTGTTGCTATAATATTATCAGGGCTATATATATACATATATGTAAATCTGCTTAAAACATCCTGTAGCTTTTCTGTGCAATTTTTCAATTGCATTTAATACTCCAGAGACACAAATCATACATTATGTGGTATTTTCCTAAGTTTACTCTTCCTTTGAGATAAGACTTCCTTTACAGAAGACTATATTTGCAGGGCTGGGTTTGGTTATGTGTGTGCATTTGTGGTCCTGGTCATTTGGTGCTATGCAGGGATGGGTCCATCCTTGGAGCGTGCAGATTAGTTATATGCAAGTATTGATGCCCTACACTTTTTCTTCTTCCTTTTCACCCCTATCCCTCAATACTGTAAAAAAAATAGACTTTCTGCTGCAGTGAAAGTGTCTGGAAATAAGTAGTACTACAGCTGTATGTTTATTATAAAATAATGCTGGAAAACACATATACATCTCCTCTGTAATGCGGCTAATTTTTTTAAGGACTCTTCCAGCTTCAGTTTACCTGCCTTTCTGGTGCTGTGATGTGCACTGTGCCTGGCCAACAAATGGTGGAGCTCTTGCTTTGAGAAATGATGATGGTTATTTCAGTGCTATCAAAGTGATGCAGAAAGAGGACCTTGCATTGCACGTATATGTTTCAAACAGTAAGTGTGCTAAAAGAACAGGTATGTCTGTTAGACTAATGCCAATGAAGAATGAAAATGCATTGCAGTTAAAAAGAGTAATAATAATATATATATTTTTAAAAGGCCTCACATAGAAAGGAGTGATTACTTTAACAAGTAATCTTAGGTTATGATTCTATGTTCTTAGTTTTCTGAGATTGGTTTAAAATAGAGTTAAAAGTAGATTTTTTAAAAAATTTAAAAACTGTCTCCATGTGTAGCAATTAATATTTTAATTTTGTAAAGACAGAAATTTTAGTATCTTTTAAAAATATATTCATTTTTCAGAAATTGACAAAAATAAGTCTCTATATTTTTGATGCAATCAGATTTTGTAGCAGTTTCAACCACACAGTTAACAGATAACCCGGGTAAATGTTTGGCTTTTAAAACACTAGAAATTTATAAAATTATATAAGAAAAGGAATTGTAAAAATAATAGCTTTTACAAACCTTTTTCATCATTTAAGACAGAATTTTAGTTTTAGATTTTCCAGAATTGCTTTTATACAGATTTTATCTGAATAGTATTCAGGTATCTATTCCAAACAAACTTTTTTTTTTCATTTCAAATGACACATTAATGACATGATTAAAAGAGATGCAAATAATTTATCTCATACAGACAAGCATTTACTATTTTGGGAAAAAGACAATTAAAATTGTCTCCTTAAACATAATAACGTTTATATATATATATATATATATAAAACGAAATGTGAGCATGTAAGTGTATGAACATATCCAGCTATGCCCCCTCATAGCGCGAAAAGATGGGTCCTCCTCCCCTGCCACTGCAATGCACCAGTGTACTGACACAGCCTAGGTACTAGCTAGTCCCAGTCCAGTTACTGACAGTTTAACAGATACTAGGACCAAAACATCTTTGTTTTCTCTCATATGCCTCTGAGTGGTGTTTTGGGTATACAGTTACCTCGTCCTCAAATTACACTTTCCAGTTTGCAAATCAGCTCGTATATAACTTCAAACAGTATAAAGTATTTCATTGAAACTTATCTTTGCCTAGAGGCAAGCCAGCCAACAAAGCTTCCCCCTCTGTTTCTCCTTTTTTTGCCACTCTGTTTTTCTTTGGATGAGCCATTAACTGGTTACTATCAAACAACAGATACCTCTGTTATTCCCTTTTAAGAATAATGGAATGGGGTTTAGCATTGGGTCTGTCCTCTCTAGATCACAGAGAATCTGTCTACCCTGTGGAAAGACCATTATTATATTTGGAGCAGTGTTTAAATCTTGCAGCAGTCCTTGCTATAAGGCTATAATATATTTTAAAGGGTCATTGTTATAGACCTTGCAGGGTTCATGCTAGAGCAAAGCATGCAAAATTCCTTCAAAATGACAATCAGAAAAATATTTTGCACATGTTTTGTAGCCCTAGAAGAGACAACCTTCGTGACTTGATCCATGTACCCTCCTAAAGCTCACCAAAATAGCTTTACTTTGACATATGTTTAGTTAGAGTCTCTGATTGACTTACCGTAGAACAATTTCTATTAGTTCATTTTAATTACTTACTTTAATTAATTTTGTGACTTTCCTGAAGCAAACAGGGGGAATATGTTTTATGAATGGCATGACAGGATTTTAGAATGGTCAGATATCACCAGAAAGCTATATGGACATATGTAAATCTGGAAAATTGTTGTTGCATCACTTTTGTAAATCTGGGTAGATGTCAGGATGCTGCTGCCACTCTTAAATTGAGGCAATGATGAAAATTTTCATCGTTATCTCATAAGCAGAACCAGTTCCAAAAGCATTTGAACCTCTTCATTGCACAGGAGCTTACATCGGCAATCCTAGCGCTATGGCAGAGCCCCGATGTATCGCTGACTGGGTAGATGTACATCAAGTACCGGGCTTCCTTCAAAGGGATATCAGGATTTCCAGGGCTTGCAAGTTTTTGACTTTTGCCAATCTTCTATTGAAGCAGACTACACTATGGATTTAATAACTCCTGTTGATAAAATATTGTATTGGCATTGTAAAGTAGCTCAGTTGCATTTCTCATCTTCTATCAAAATGATCCTACCAATGGGAAGATTCTTAGTTGGAAGTGGATCTGGAATCTTCATTAGAGTAAGTGGCTTGGAAGGAGGCATTTAGATCCATTCAATCAGTTTCCATCTGTGATAACGTCAGAGAAAAAACAGTCTGAATAGCTGTATAGAAAGATTATGAGTGGTAGTGCTGTGCTTTAAATTAGATGATTATGAGGTTTTCAACACAGCTAAGTGTAGTTTATATTAAACTGACAGATGAAGTATGTTATTATTTTCGACTCTCTGCTTTAGCATTTGGTTTCAAGTTGATGAATTTTTTAACAGTAGTCTGCGTATTAACTGACTTTACATACATTAACTGACTCTTTACATGGATGCAAGAAATTGAGAGATAGAGAACAGCTCCCTTTTTTTTTTATGTTGCAGAGCTACAAAGCAGAGTAAATAGTTGTGAAAACTTTGACTTTTTCCAAACCTGTATCTCTCCAAAATATCTTCAGATATTTTGATATTTTTCCTGTAGGAGTTCTCAGCAGGACTGATCTGCTGATGACTGGTGACTAGGACCAAGCCATCCACAGAAGCTTTAACATGCTTCAAAATGAAAACAAAACCAAAAACAAACAAACAAACAAAAACAATACCCTAGGCAAGAGCAATCTGGAATTTGTCTATTCTCCTGAATAGCAAAAAATATTTCCTCTTAATTTTTACTGAAATTTTTATTGATGGCTTTTCTGCCATGACAGATGGGTACCAGTACTGAGCTGAAAAGTTTGAGGCTGGCTTGAGCTTCTTTCTTTTTTTATTACCGAACACTCACTGGCTGTTGCATTCCCACTAGCTGCAGTGTACATGTACTTATAGCTATGGAAAAGCTTAACTGCTTGTATGAGTAGCAGCTATACCAATTGCTAGTTAAACCAGACAAACTTCCATTATGGCTTGCCTGCAAGAGTATTTGCTTCTGCTCTCATTTCACATTTCCTCTGGGAATATGCTGTTAGATCTCTTCATCTGCCCTTAAAATTTCTTTTTATTTGCTTTTACAGACACTTAACTTTTTTTCTTTTTCTTTTTCCCTGTAACACTCAGGAGGAAAAGGTAAAGCTTATGCAAAAGCTCATTCAAGGATGTCAATTTTGAAATCATCTACTTCTTGAGGGGATACCCTAGGCACATTCTAGGAAAGTTAATCTGTCAGACCTCATTACCTATGCCTCTTTAACTCATGATATATGAGTCTCTTTTGGCATGTATTAAAATAATTCACTTCATAATTTTGTCTACGGTCTGATCTTAAAATTATGCAAATTAGATAGCCTAAACTAACTGAGGAAGCTGTTCCATAAGCTATGAAAGATGAAATTAGTCTGCAAAAATTTCTATACATGACAAATATTGATCGCATATGAGTTAATTTTAGCCTTTTATCTACTGCTTTTGCTTTGCATGCAGAAAGTTAGGAGCCTCAAAACCAGAAAATATCAAAATGGTCAGCATAGTCTGTGTAAACGTTAGCAGCGTACTGCTGCATGTATTGTTTGTATATCTCGTCCATTACACTGTTGTATGTTGCTCTGTATATTGTCTGCCCAGACTGTATTTGAGAAACAAAATCATGTGATCATGTAAATCTTGCTTTCCATTTCCATAGTCTCAGACACTCAGTCTTGACATTGTAATAATTAGCCATCACTCTAATATAATGCAGTAGAATATAATGTATATTTATAATATATAAGAAATAAGAATAAATATTTCATTATCAGTTGATGAGTGCACTTCTAAAGTAAGGCTGTGACTAGCATGGACCAACTGCATCAAGAGTCAAAATGCTGTTACAGAAGTGTCTGTTGCTCTGTGTTGACTGAAGCTCCCCAGGGACTTCTGTTGCCAATTACTTCTTTGCATCCTATCGTTGCACAATTTTTCTGGGAAAGGTCTTTGTATGACTTGGGCTTTATGACAGATACTTTCTTTATCTTTGTAACAAGCATCCCAAAGAATTAATTTATTATCGTAGTTTATTATAAGGTGTCCTGCAGGTAAATATTCAGAAATACCTAGAATGTAAAACAAGGAACTTGTATTTGCAAGTAGAACTTGATTCAAAGTTCAAAGTCACTCTTCCTAAGCCAGACAAAAAGAATGTTTGACCAATGCTCATATAATCAAGCTGTCCTTGAGTACTGATTCTAGGAAATCCTATATTCTTTACCAAGGTCTACTGAACAGTGAGTGAACTTTACAGGATTTTTCTTTACTTAGCTACTTCTGTTGTAAAGACTAAAGCATACAGTTTTATGCATATTGAACTTCTGGTTAATTATTTTTTTACATGCATTAGCCCTAGTTAAATTAATCCCGACTAAGTGACAATGATGTTAACTCTGTCCTGATTTGGCAGCAGTTATTATCATTCAGTATGTCTGACTAAGTAGTTTTCCTGGGAGAAATCCTAAGACTTGCAATAGCAATGTGTAGTCAAATACATTGTACTACAGCTATATTTTGCTGTATGGAGAACTCTTCATCAAAACATTGCATTACAATTGAATACTGAATCATGCTCCTGCCTACAAGTGATTCATCAAGTCAGTATGATTGCAGTCAGAATTGAATCAGGAAATGAACTGTTGGAATCAATTGATGGTTATCCTGCTTTTGGAAATTTGTAGTTGCATCATTCAGAAATGTACTTTGAGAGGGTGGACCTATGAATGTATATGACATCCTGAAAATAAAAAATTACATATCTGAAATCAAGTACAATCTCAGAAGTATTTTAGTATAGAGATAATTTTAACCTGATTTTAAGATCCATATACTCATCTAAATCATGAAAATAGGAGGGTGATGCTTCATTTCAGTAGTGACAGCTCGTTGTTGGGAGATTAATAACTTGTGTGCCAAAATGCATGAACTGAAATATTCTCTTCAAACGCCAAGGGCAGAGGGGGAGGAAATGGAGGGTTTGCTTCTTTCATTTTTGAGATTTATTTATTTAGTTGTGTTCAAAGTAGATACTGAGTGACAAATGAAAATACTTCGCTAAAAATAGAGCCAGGTTTTTAGTAATAATCCAAAAGTAAGTGGAATTTTCTCATCTTCTGTGGGAAAATGAGGCAGGAAAAGCTTCCCTTTCCTCCTTTCTCTCATTTTCCTTTTTCATTCTGTGCTTAAACTTGGAAAAAAATGTCAAAATGAAAATTTTCTTCTGACATATTACTTGCTGGCAGATGTGCTTTGATTTTTTTCTGCTTTTCCATGTCCTCCACCTTGGAGGCTTCCTTGCTGAAGGCCTGCCCTGTCCTCTGCGGTGGGGCAGAGGCCTGCCCTATCCTCTGTTTCATGTGGGAGGTGACGAGCTGGTGGCTGTTGCAGTTCATCACAGGAGACAGTGTAAGCAGAGAGGAAAATAGGAGTCTGACATCAAAATAGTACTCGTGTGAAATGTAGTGGTATCATTTCAGAACACAACATTTCTTTTTTTGGTCAAAAGATAGCCCTCTCTGTTTCTTTTTGCATTTGTCAAATTATGATGTTTCCAATGAAAACATGATGTTTACAATTTGATATATCTGCTTCCCTTTTTTTTCTGTCAGAAAATTGGTTGTTCAACTAAAAGTCTTTTAACAGTGATTGTTTAACCAGGCCTAGTTCCAAGTGATTAACAGACCTTACAATGTAGCAACAAAGATTGTATGTTTAGAAAAAGATTATATTTGCTCACTGAGAGTAAACATTGAAATATTTATTGCAACACATAAAACCATGGGTATATTTCTTGTAAATAAAAAAATAACTCTCTAGTAAAAGTAATTGCTTTTCTACTATATTCCTATCATTAAAAATCAGTAATATGAATATTAAATATTACTGTGATGTATTATGCATGGGTTAGCTTTGCCGATTGTAAAAATACAAAGTTGGTAAGAATGAAATATGACAAAAGTGTTAGAAACTAGGAGATTCTTTCAATTAAAACAAAAACAAAAACAAAAAACAGAATGTTTCCTGCCCATTACCATTTTGATTCAATAAGCCAAACATGCCACAAAACCTCATGGTCTCATGGATTAAGTATGGAATTGAGATTTCTCTTCCCACTTTTGTCATAAATGTTATTTTGAACTAGGATTGTACAGACATTTTTAGTTCTAAGTAGGAACTCACCTTTTTCTTTTATTAAAGTCAAGTTTAGAGGCTTATACCTCATCAAGTAGCAAGTTAACATTAGAGACAGGCCTAAAGAGAGAGATCCTTATTATTTAATACTTTACTTCCTTCTGTAGAAAAGACAGGCAATTACGTTTACCACAGGTAAAAATGTTTTGGATTCAAGTTGTCTGCATATAGGGCATACAGATAAATGAATACTATTAGTTCAATTTTATGAATTTGAAATAAAAGACTGATAAAACATAGGCCGAATCCTATGGTTACACTGAGTAACCCTTATTACATGAATAGATACATTCATTTTGATAGAACTAAGTGGCAAAACATTACTCATTGTGAATAGCAGGATAATGAGTATGGCAGCCATCTGTCACAATTTCACTTCCCACAGCAGGAGTAAGACATAAAACTGAGTTAGGAATTTTGGTATTTCACTTCATATGATAACCTATTCTGGACATAACAGAGTTTTCCAAAGAAGTGGCTCATTAGTCAAAAGATGTGCTTTTCCTTACGGAGATTAAAAATGTTGTACATAAAGAGGATGCACTCCTCTGTATTTACTATGTTTTCTGGTCAAAGGGTAGCATGCTGTGTGCTTTTCTTCATTATTCTTTTTCACCAGAATGAACTTTTCCATATCTGTAAATTGGGATCTGAAAATACATATGATTTTCATCCTCTGTATATCATTCACATGAAGTGAGCTTGTATATAGTTACAGTGTTCCTTCCTTCACTTTGTAATAGAAATCATTGCAGGTTAAACAAAGCAACAACAAAAAGAACAAAAGAGCACACATTAGACTGCAATAATGACCCACAGATTTTTATTGTGGAGAAACTGCAAGACTTATTGTGAAAAAGAATTCCCATTTTCATGAGTTCAAACACTGGCTCTGAACATAAAATAAGGAAAAGCCACTGCCTTCAAAATAGAGAAGTTTAAAAGCCAAAAGAACGATCTTAACTAATTTCTCCTCTTCCCCCTTCTCTGCGTGAAATAGCTGTGCCTACTTCTAAGACAATATGCTTGGACTGAAGAGACTTGCTCTCACATGACTCTGTTCTCCAGCTCCATAGCTTAGAGGAAGGCAAGGCAATTGGCAGGGGCTGTATTTGAAATACACACAACTCAGGAAACCACTGAAGCCTTTCTTTTGTCAATGTTGAGAATGGTTCTAGTTGCCAAGAAGTTGCTCGAGAAAGGCAGGAAGGCCCTACGTACTTTCTAATCAGCCTTGAAAACTGCTTCTGTCCAGAAAACAGACACCTGGAACGCAATGGTGGTTTTTTTCCTGTTGAAAAGATAACATTTCTTTCATGATAACCACCGAGCCAAAAATCTCTACTTGGTAGATGACAGACCCTAGGTACAAGTGTAGACTTGTACAAGCTTTATAATTTCTCATATTTAGAGCAATCAGTTTTAGAAATAGGAGGTATCCTTGAAATGTGGTTTCAGATTTGAGGTTGAGTGTAGGAGTACCAAAAGCTCCGGAGGTACAGGTGACTTCATCTCAAAAATCTGCCAAATGCAATGATTCTCCTGGCCAGCAGCCGTGTGAAAATGGGTTTGCCCCATGTTGTCAAAGGAGAGACCTTCAGTGCTAGACACTAATGTAATGAGCTTAGGATCAAGGAGGCTTACAAACATGAAATGACCAGTAGAGAAGAAAGCTAAGAAAGAAAAAGAGATGGAACTGCCATCTGATACTTCCAGAGATGAAGGAACTCTGAAGTTCCAGCACACAGGGAAAGTGTTGTGCTTTTGCACTTGTTAGTTGATCGCACAGGAGGAAAGACAAAGGAGAAAAGCTTAGTCTAGGCATCCGCTTCCCTGTGAACTGTGACAAAGACATGAAGAGGCATTTGCTTGTTATCATCAGCCCAGGGAGAGCCGTTCTGAGAATGGAAATGCTAATCATCAATCTCCCTGTGCATGCAATGTCTCTGTTTAATAGCTGATAGAGTGTCTCCAAAGGGGCTTTTCTTTTTTCTTTTTTTTTCCCCCTCTTTGTTTAAAATGACATATAATGGACCTGGACTTATCAGTGTCTCTAAATGCATTTTCTGTGCTTTATCCTTACTAAGGGATTTAGTCCATTCTAATGGATATGTGCAGAATTGATTTTGAGCTTGGTATAATTTAATCCATCAATTTAACATTAAATTAATATGCGAAGGGGGTCTCTTTGTGGATGAAAAACAGAAGGGGAACATTCTTATTAATTTAAAATAGACTTGAGAAATGGAAAGAAGCTGCTGCTATTAGTATCTGCCACTGGGCTTAACCATGGTTTGTGAGTTGCCTTGTCTGAATAGTACAGCTGCTGAAACAACAGCATCAGAGAGATCTCTAGAACATGACAATCCTGGAGCTCAGAGATTGTCATAATTTCACCAGATTTTGAAAGGAATCTTTCCTGGAACTGTGGAGATGAGGTCATCCTCCTACCAAAAATAATTTTCTTTAGACTGAGCAGTCCCTAGACAATATTTCATATTAGACAGGAGTTCAAACCAAAGCCAAGTCCCAAGCACTTTTAAATTTTTGGATCTGCAATGGGATTTTCCAGCTTACTTCTCATTCTTGAACTAGTCAAGTTCCGAATATAAAATGTACCTAGAATGGGGTATCATGCCATTGCGTCAAGCAGTATGGTTTTAAATGGTGCCTTCAACTCACCCACTATGATCTAAGAGGACTCGCAAAGATGGTCTATTGCAACTGGCAAGGTTTAAAACATAAGAATATTCTTTTAAATAACTGGAACTAAAAGACATGCAGGAAAGCGCACATCAGTAGCTGAAGTAAATTTATCAAGAGCAGTAGGCTCTTAAAAATCTTTAGTAACAGCCCCAATTGATCACTCTCTTGTTTTTCTCAGGATAAGGCAGTCTGACAGGTCTGTTACCTGAAATAACTTTATTCTTATTTTAATCAGTGGCACAGCATTAGCAATGCTGGAGGGCTGGGAGTTGTATTCCAAGTATTACTGAACATATCCTAGATTTCTAACTTTCTTCCTACAAAACTTCTGCAAACAAAGCTCTCCAGACTTGCTGAATTTATAGATACTTTTAGAGGTTTCTGTTAATGTCCTCTAGGATTATAGATAGACAAGCAAGTTTTTGCCTTTGAGCAAGACTGGATGGTCTTTTCTTCTCTCCTAACAATGTATGGAGTTTTCATACAGTGTTATAACGCTAAAATAGTAAGTTCTAAAAGAGAGCTTTGCATCAAAAGCAAATCAGAAAGGTGTCTTCTCTTGAAGTAATTTGATGCGTTTTTACCTGTTCATCTGATGGTGGTGATTAAAGCAAATATTGTAAAACTGACTACTATAGGATATATATTTCCTGTTCATAGAGAAAGTACGCCTAGTAAAAAAACACAATAAAAGAAAATTTACATAAGTCTCTGTCATACTTTGACTGTGAATCCCAACAGTTGAAACACCACCTGTTCACAAGAATACTGTAAACGACGTGCAAAACAAGGAAGAGAAAAAGAAGGGAATTGATAAAGAAAGGTTTTCACTCCTTTATAAATATATTCACTGGTTCACTGGTTCTTAAAAAAAAAAAAAAAAAGACCACTTAATGCATGCATATATCATTAAATGTCATTACTCTCATTAGGTAATTACCTAAGAGTTGAAAGTGCTAATGTACTAATTGCACCCTGTTTGACTCATGACTTACCATCATCAGACCCGCTCTCAGGGGAGAACCAAGGGCTCTGCTCTGCAAAGGAAAGAGCAGATGGGCAAAATGTCATCATGGCGAGACAGTTACTTGACCCTGCAAAATTCAAATCTGCTCAAGGTGCTGAGAAAAGTAGAGCTGGCTCTCCTAATTGTCCAGGTCATGGACAATTTCCCTTAATTCCCTTAATTTCCCTAAAAGTGGTGAAGGACACTGTCAAAAGCTTTCTGGAGATCTTAATGCCATTGTCACTCAGGAGAGCTCTAATCACATGATTCTTGACCTTTTTAGAAGACCCTACCAAATGCATGATCCATGGCTGCTCTTTGCAAAACTGGTGTTCTCTTGCATTGCAGCGCACTTCTGTCTGTGCTTGCTAATTCTATTTGTTATTTATCATTTGTAGAAATGTTCTTTGTACAGATAGCAGCCCACAGTTTCTCATACCATCCTGGGATCCTTATTAAAGGCTGATACATGCACATTTGTCAGCTTTCATTTCCCTGATACTAAGGCCAATTTAAAAACAATTTGTCATATTGGAATTACCGTTTGGCAGTTTTATTTTTAATTTTTCTTAGAACTCTTCAGTGGTTGCTGTCTATAGCTGACAAGTTGTTACTCATAATTTCATTTCTTTGTGTAGATTTTTTCCTATTACCTCTTCAGTGTAAGACAGCTGCTCTTGCTTGTTCTGTGGAAAAAAAAGTTTCACACTGTGAACTTTCTTTAAGTTCACAGTTTCTTTAAGCAGTATACACTGAAGCAAAGAGGTTTTTTTTCTTTTTTTACAGCTATTACTTCATCTTATAAATGCTTTTATTAAACATTCATTGCCTATAGGACCTGCAGGTAAGCTTTCTGCTATGGATGAGTTTGAAGGTGTTTTTAAATCTGAATAATTTCATGTATTTATATCTGTTGTTATTAATTTAATTATTAATTAATTGTAGTCACTGCTAATGTTATTCCTCAATATTTTCTGGCCTGCGCTAGTAGGATTTTATATTTTGCTGACCAATGTTGAGCTATTTTGATTATTTGAACATAAGTTTCAGTTTTTTAAGGGTATCAGTTTAGTACCAATAGCTTGTTTATTCTATTTTTGATCCATTTTATTTGGAGATGGGAGCACCTTTTAAACAGATAAATCAACTATACCGTGATTTTTAATAGTGACGGGCATAGACACTGGAGAAGCAGAAAACAGCTGTATGCAGTGAGGTATGCTGCATATTGCCCACTTTCCCAAGCATTATTATTAGCTGAAAAGGAGCTGAAGAAAAACTGAAAACCTGCTAGAATTTAGTTAGTTAGGACTTTGGTTTATGGTATGAAGGACAAATAGATGGATAGGCAGGTTACAGAAGCCTCATTTCTGCTGAAAACTAAGCTAAAATCTACACAGGCTGTCTTGAGTCACCAGAGGTACAGGTAGACCTTTAATGGAAAGAGCATTGGTAAGAGCAAATACAGAATGTGTCAGAATTTTTGCCATTTAGGAGTGAAAAAACCTTCACTTTGCATTTCTTCCAATAATATGTATGGTTAAAAAAATGCTATTTCTATTTTTTTTCAATCCTTGTACCAAGAAAGCTATTTTCTTCCTCAGAGGTGAATGAATGCTACTTTCACAAGGCTGTGCAGACACATTTTTTTAACATATTTTTAGAAAGATGAAAGTGTGGCATTGCAGTAAAGTTTTGAGAACAACTGGAATAATTCCTGCTTCAACCGGAAAGGTGTGCAGGTATAACCTGAAAAGTTATTGCCGTATTTGAACTTTTTCTTTACAGGCTTGCTGTCTGAGAGGGCTGGGAGATCAACATACTGACATTTGTCTGTACTTGAGGGAGGTTATTACGCTCTCTTTAAACTAGAGGACTAAGGAAATGAAATCATACAATTGCTATAATTTATACTAAATTTTCTCAAATTTGTTAAATATTTTATGTCCTGAAACACCAAGAAAAATGCATATTTTCTCAGATTAGCAAGGAGAGAATGACTCTGTTCAGAGTCTACACGATCAAGATCAAAAAGCCATCTGACCTTTTGCATTCAGAGATCCTTTCTGTGTTCCGTTCTGTTTGATGAAGGCTGTTGAAATGAAGCTCGTACACACTGCCTGATGAGGCAGCTTCTTGAGCTTTCCCATGGGTGAAGACCTGTGCATTTTTGTTGACAACTTGAAATGCAAACACTGCACAGAAGTGGTCAGGTGTACATTTTGCCAATGCAAAATATTGAAACCTGAAGCAAACTCAACACAATTGTGGTGTTTTCAGGGATCCCTGCTATCCCTGAGGTTGTGTTCTCTCATTGCTTTTTTTTCTTTTACTTGGAAGATAGATCCAAGATCTTTTGGGAAAGCTGTTAGAAGGCTTAGAAAGGGGTGCTTTTACTTAGTGGTAGTCACTTAGTGACTGCCTATGCAAAGACCCAAAGAAAAGGTTGGAAAGTACATGAACAAATGGAAGTGGCAAAACACCGTATCCTTTTATTGGGCTAGGAATTATATCATTCACTTTGATAAGAACAATGCATAAGCAATTATGTAGGATGTCCAAGCTGATCAATAGTTCTGTGCTTAGCTTTGCCTGAAGATGGATTATTCCCACCTCCCCACCTCCAGATCCGTACTCTGATTGACTTATAAATTATTTGACAAGATCAAAAAAGAGCTTAAATCTACTGCCCACCTGTTTTCTGTCAAATTGTCTAATTTCTTAACTGATATATGTTTGTGTAAGCTGAGTCTCTAGACAATGAATACTTTGCAGCTACTAGCTAAGAACCAGAGCAATGACGTGAACATATAGTTACCCTGTACAGTATGTGCATTACAAACCCTTGTATGGGGAACAGGAATGCCCCAATGCAGGAGGAAACTATGGTAGTTGTCTGTAAGAGGAAAATCCTTTCAAGATGTTATGCTAGTTTGTGACATCTTAACACCCAGCTCACTGTTGAAATATCTGCTGCTTCTCTCACCACAAGTGCATCAAACAGTTTCTTGTGAATGAAGTACTGTGGGAAGTCTATTGCTAGATATTCTGTCAAGAAGCCATCTGACTAAGGAAGGTGACCATGGCACAATTCTTTCAACTGGAGCACAGGAAACTAGCTGAAAGCTCACCAACACCAGCAAGACAGACAGAAATATTGCTGACTTGTTCAGTGCAGCCAAGAAGGCTGGCTTGCAGTGACACTTGACAGTTGACACTTGAGCAGTTGTTCAGGGAAGAAGGCTGGAATTGACTGAGAGCAATGCGATAGTTAGCTGTAGCCTCAAATTGTTAGGTCAGATAAAAATATCAGATGTCGTATTTGCCCCTGCTTTATTAAGCATTAAGATACACTTGGGTCCTTAATTCATTCCTGCAACCAGGAAGACTAGACTTCCTTTTCTTTTTTCTTTCTGAGAAGGGAACATTTCTTCTATATTTGCAACCTCCATAAGATGACTCTTTAAAATTAAACACACAATAAAAGGAAAATCACAAGTTTACAATACTGAATTTTGATCTAGGAGAACCAAGAACCATAGACTTCCTCTTTGACCTTTCAACAAATAATTTAGTGGCATAGGATGAAAATCTGGTAGAAAGCTGAGAGGTTGCTGGGGAAGCCCTCTCCGCTTTAGATGACTATACAAGAAACTCTTATAAAGAAATATTTCAAACTCTGTTTTAACATTAAATAGGTGTTCTGCCCTCTACAGCAACATTAGAGGGCCGTTCCAGAACCTTGCTTCTCTGATAGTTAGAAACCTTTTTCTAATTTCCAGTCTAATTTTATTCATGAATGGTTTATACTAATCTTATTTTTTTGCTAAAGTTATCTTTTCCTTAAATAGCTTGTTTCCTTCTGTGGCATATAGCCACCTACCGAATTTGTATAATGCAATCAGAGCTTCTCTTATGCTTCATTTTTCTAGGCTAAACAAGGCAATTTCTTTTAGATTTTGTGTTGTACTCTAGTCTGTCTTTCCCTTAGTTCCCTTTCTTGACCTTGTCTGCATCCATTCCTACATTTTTTTTCCAATGAGTTGTCAAAACTTTATATAGTAATTTGTTTAAGGTCTCGCAAAGGCCTTCTACAAAGCATTTATGTTTCAGTCTTTACTGACAATATTTTGCTATTTCTCTCCATCATCTCATAATACTGTGACAAAATCATCCCGTTTTTGACTACTACAACTCAAGGGATGTAAGTCCCCTAAAACTATGAAGCTATGTTTTGATAATACAAATGTTTTCCTTAAAATAAGCTCTATCCTAAAACTCTACTTTACGATCCTTATTCTGCATATTTCAGTGATTATAGTGTTAGACATGTATTCTGGTGAAAAGATTTGAAAACTTAAGACATTCACCTATTTGGAATTTCTTTAGTACCATTTTATATCTATATTTCATGATCCTGGTTGCAAAAATAGATGTTTACTGAAGAACTAGAATAAAAATAATGAAGAGAAATTGACTGGTTTGCTGTTTATATGAACTATTTGGAGAAAGGCTGGCTAAAGAAACATGACTAAACTTTAAAAATAATAGGAGAGGTTAAAAATATCTTTATGAACACAAATCTGTCCTTGGATGAATGAAGCCTTAGTTCTACTGAATTTTATTATATATTAAAAATCTTTTAAAAATACTTCCTTGACCAGAATTATTGATGTTCTTACCCTTTCATAAATTTTATAACATGTACTCTACTATAATGAGAGCAAAAAATACGTAGCTAACATTACATAATACTTTAATATGCTGTTTTAAGTAAGTCTTTTTCTATTGTCTTTCAAGTTTTTCATGTGAAAAAGTGTAATACAAGATGACTCAAACAAGTAGGTTGAGTGAAACCTGGAAAGGATGGAGGAAATCCTTAGAGGAGGACAGCAACAAAACAATCTATTTCCTGAACTACATAAATAGTAAAATTCTTTCTTCTTTAGTGAAGAAATAGAAGGGGAAAAAGAAAAGTAAGAAAGAATTGCCGTGCCTAGCACATCCTATGAAGGCATTAATTTACAATCTATTTTGTATTAAATAAAATGTCACAGCTCTTAATCTCACCCTAGCTCAAGCTGCTGGAGAAAAATCCTTACTCTGTCTGTAACTGACAACATATAGCGAGTTCTATGTCCCTTGCTAGTCACTTGTTTTTGTTAGCAGGCCCTACTTGCTAGACAGTCCTACTGCAACACTTCAATACCTTCCCACACAGTCAGTGGCACTCTCAGTTCCTAACAGGAACGCCACAACATTTGATATCTTCATTCAGATCCTCATCTGAGTAAGTGCCTCTCAGTTTGTGTAGCAGTTCTGCCTCTCAGGGGGTGAACCGTTCCGCGAAATCATGGTGACTGCTCATCAGAGGTAAGGCCAGGCATTACCACAATTTCCACAACTTTATCATACAAATTTATCCTATTTCGAGAATGCTCTTCAAATGGGTGAAAATACAATTCAATATAGAATTGTGTGGTCGGTGTCCCTTGGCCAGCATGTCAATGTTCATTCATCTCCCTTCTGCAACAGCAGCTGTCAAGTTATACTGTGTGTTGCCTGACATTGGCAATCGACTCCGTCTGCCGAGGCGGCCAGGCACGTCCAACCCGTGCCTGGGCCAAAGAGCACAGACACCAATATGAGGATGCTGCAAATGGCGTTTAATATACGCAGGCTGGATCTTATAAAGGTAGCAAAGGCGGAAGCATGCCTATATAGCCAATAAGCGTTGCTCTTTACCTAATATGGCATATGCCTTAGTTCCCTATTCTTCCCGTACATCGCGAGATCTTCCGAGCGCCGTACCCTACATCTCCCCCCCCCATGTTAATCTAAATATCCTAAATATCACTACTTTGAACAAGCTGCTAATAGCGTACATTGTGACTGCCTTGTTTCTGTGAGCGTCGTAGCTGATGCAATACATAGTGGGTTATACATGACAAAATAGGCATGCCGCAAAAGACACCAATCAATACCATAATGATAATCAACCCAAGCTTCCACAATCAATTCAATTGAGCCAGGGTAGTAATCATGTCCAGATACTGTTGCCTATGTTCTCAAGCCATCTCCAGTTTCCTGGGTTACGTCTTATCACCTGTAGCAGATCTGATCCTACATTTTGAATGGCCTCCGACCTCTTGCCGATCTTCTCGTAGTCTTTTGTGGTCAGGCAACAAAATTTTGGTTTTTGAATGTTCTGGACCAGCCTCCCCCCACCTGGAGAATCTCGAAGATTACGTTGATGGCCTCGTGATGTGCTTTGAGTATCTTGTTGACATCCCTAAAACCTGCTGCTATCTGTTGAGACAACGTGTTTACTGCTTTATTTGTCCGCAACAAGTGACAGGTCGAGCTTTGAATTTTGTATAGCCCTGTTGATCCTAAAATCGGGCCGAGGCAAGTAATATTAGCATTCACCAGGACGAGGAATGGTGCCTCGCTCGTATTACCCGGTAAAAGACATCAGGTGACATGGGGGCAAAAAATTTTACAAGGGTTGGGGGTATTTTGTCTGGTGGTAGGTATGCAGCAGCCAGCAAGCATAGCGTGCTAGAGCAGGAAACGTTTCAGGTGGGGAGAATTATAGTACCGTTTGTCCATCTTGTACCTGAGTGTCTAACAAGTCTTTGGGTATAATCCACTCCCTGTTTCCTTCATCATCCCCGCAGCTAAATCTTCCCACACCTCTGCCTATATTTATTGTATTATAACTTTCACAGGTGGCAGGGGGGTCTGATGTAATCTTTCTCTCCCATTTCTGAGCCTTCTGAGTGACTATCTCTAGGTACCCTGTGAAATTCACATGATGGGAGCGGTATGTCACATTAACATATGACCCATATGGTGACCATGATTCCCCATACACTGTCCCACTAGGCAGTATTGTGAGATTTGCTGCTCTTTGTGCCATTAATTTGCATAAAGCGTTATCTGTTAGCGAAGCCGCAAAACTTACAAAAGCAAAGCATGTTAGTGGATTGTGTGGAAGGAGCGTTTGTAGAAGAATTGTTTGAAAGCAGGAACTGAGAGGAAAACTAGGGCCTCACATAGCTCTGGCATTACAGAGGCCTGCTTGGGGTGCTACACAGTTGCCACTTCCAGGATGGTTGGTACCCACGGACTCTGCTCCTCCACGGTTCCCTGGGCAACGCAATCTGCCCTCCTCGCAGCTGCGAAAGGGAGTAACGGAGGATGGAGCGGGATGAAAGCTCCACGGCCAAACTCTGTTGCACTCCCTTTGCTGGGCTGCTGATAAGCTGCACAGTGGCTGTCTAATGAGAGATATACGATAACAAGTCCGGTGCTGAGCCAGCAAAAGTGGCAAATGATGAACTTTGCTTGAACTTTGCTCATTATAATGTGAAAACCACACCTCCATCTCAGAAGTTACCCGCCTCCGAGGTACGACCACCCCTCACTGAGCATGCGCTTTAGATTTTCGGTTGACTGTACCTTTAAATGAAAGCGAGAAACTTTTCCACCAATCAACAACAAGGTTAAGTATGACTCTAGTCACTCAAGCTCCACCTGAATGTAAAGAAAAGTATAAAAGGTGAACTAAGGATGAAAAGTCTGGAGGGAAGAATTCATCGTAACTCCTGGGTCAGTTGAGAGGCTGAGCCCCCTTCCCTCCCCTTGCGCCGGGACGCTGCCTGAGGAGACTCGAGACTGGACGTCTTCTCCCATTTTCTGGGGTGAGTGATGATTGCACATTTGTACATCAGAGCTAGCTAAAAACCCCATGCTCTAGTAGAGAATTTCCTGTACTAACATCCGAAACCTGCTTTGTAAATGCTGCACTTGAATAAATCATACTGTTTGTGAACTCGACTATTTGTTTGGGGGGGGGCAATCGGACCTACAGTTGACAGACTGTTCGTGAATCCGATACCTTTTTTGATACCTCCTTCCCCCCCCACCACCATTACCACTACGGCTTTCAAACTGCAACATTTTCAACACAGGTTGAGATCAGGACTTTCCCCTTTTTCCACCCCGGTGGGGAGGCAATAATGGGATGCGCCTCTCGCCCTCGCCCATTGTCGGGCCTAGGATTCTGTGTTTCCTGGTCGACTCCATACAACCTGTATCAGCAGGATAACGCAAAGAGACCCTTTCCTCATCTTGCCATGTCGATTGTTTGTTTTGCTGTTCTCCAATATTTCCTTTTCAACCGGACAAGGTGCTTTCTTAGTAGGTCGGGGTCCAGTCGAATCCTCCATCACTGAGGTGTATGGGTTGTGAGGTCGTCCCACCAGCCGTTCCTCCTAAAAGCCACAATATACAGCTAATAATAACAGTAACACTTCTTCCTCCCATGTTGTTCTTCTGCAGGCTCACACTTTCCACAGCTAGGGTACCAGCTGCCTGCCTGCTACGTTTGATGTATGCGAGTTTGCTTCCAGCCAAGGTCTCGCCCATTTTTGCTGGCACCCATCTGGTTCCAGTATCTGTAACGATACAAGCATACCCTTTTCCCCAGGTTATTAAGCCCAAGGGTCCCATCCAGTTTCCCGTGTTCCAGTCTCTCAGCATCACCTTACACGGACCCGACTTTACTTCTGTCAGGCCTCCCTTTAGCCCAGCCCTGTGTTTGACCATCAGAGGGACTAGGCTATCCTGGGGCAATCTCAAAATTTTAAAACATATTCTGCTCTTGCCAATTTTTCGTTTTTCGTAGCTGGCGTTTCAGCGTTTGGTTCATATGTTCCACTATGTCATGGTCCTCAGGATGTAATAGTATGGTGAAAAAACAATCTTTTAAATCGATTATTAAGATGTCCGAATCATTTTGAAAGGTTCTCAATTTCCATTTCTATTTATGTTTGCATAGCTTCAATTTGGTTTCCTCCCCAGAAATTGCTTGGGATTTCTGTATATTAAGGAGGCGCCCGCTCCAGTAGCATTGAGGCTTTTACAATTTGTAAGGACTGTTGCCGGTCCTTCCGTGTCAGTTGCACTGGAGCTTGGCCATCGCTTCATTCTTGTTTCCCATGCTGAAGTACTTCCCTAGTCTCTTTCCAAGGATACAAGTCAGAGTACGGCTCCCAGTCCTCCACTGGTGGGGCGTGGGGACGCCATAGTCTGAGTTATTCCTGGCTTTCCCGCTTTCAAATTCTGCACTTTCCTGTTGTGCTCATTCAGCCCTCTCTGCTGATATATATATTACACAATAAAGATCTAAAGACCACACACACAAACAGCACAAACACAGTTTCTACCCAGTGGCACGACCTCACGTAGCTGTGCACTCCACTAGTGAGTTCCACTGTCTCAATTGCCTAATCCCATCCTCGCTGCCAATTAGGTTGCGAATGGGTTTGGGATTCGGCAATAATCACACAGAACAAAGTGGCTACGGCTATTCAGGTGAAAGCACGTTAAAGAAGCAAAGTATGCCTAATTACTCGTGAGGTAATACTTGTTGGCAGGACACTGAGACTGAACATTCTCTTGAGTTGGCAGATGAGAGGGTTGCTGACAGGCTCCCAACGCGGCAGGCGTCCCCGCAGAGACAACGTGGGTCTCAGTGTTAGGAGTCTCACCCCTCCCTTCTCTCTGCTCTGTCTTGTTTATGCCCGGTGCATCCTGCCACGTAGGGCCAGTACGTGCCAGCAGGCAGACCAGGGGGCGGACAAACTCCGCCTTCAGTCACATAATCTTCCCTCCTGGGTGTGCAGGTGCGCATGTCAGTAAATTGTCCCAGTCGTCAGTCTGAGGGTCCTGCCTTTCTCATCTCCCTCCCTCTCGGGTGTTTGACCTTCAAACTAATTTAGAGGATGTTTGCAGTTAAGTTGGCTACAAGCCCGGTCGAGCAGCCGCCTTCAGCTGCTTTTGGAGGAGGTCGGCTCTGAGCCTGGCTGGGCAGCCGCCTCCGCACTCCTTATCGCTCAGCCTGGGCAGGCAAACATCTTCTTTCTCAGGGTCTTGGATCCTATTTTTCACAATAGTTTTATGACTCTACAGATCATACAAATTTCCACCTTTCAACCATACCTCGTGTCGGCATCAATATACAAAGGATACAACACATAATAGAGATGAACATAGCAAATAGAAATAATAGCCCTAATAACGGTTTCCGTCCTCACTTAAAGCATTACAGTTCTTCAACCTCCACTTTTAAAGACAGATCAAATTCCTCTGCACCTCCCTCCTGGCTTTCATCAAGCCTTCAGCAACATAAGTTTCCTTGATCTCATTCGTCTTCTCTTCCCCAGCCCCCCTTTCTCCTTTTTTCAAGGCGATCTAACAAGCGGAAGCGGGGGCACAGACAGTGTAGGCGCCGCAGGTGCAGGCACAGAGGCAGGCACGGGCGGGGGGGTTAGTGATGGATCTCCAAACACCAGCGGTTTTCAGTGGCGTGGCGGTCCCGGTCCTGAAGTGCTTGCAAAGGCGGACGTGGCTCCGATGGCCACTTTGCTTTTGGCTTTCACATCGGGTTTGAATGCTAGGTGGGGCTCGGCTTTGAACCCATTCTCTCTGCACCAGATCGAAAGCTTGCAGAGGGTCTGTTCATCAGCCTCTGTCTGCACTCCCACTGCTTCGCTCTTCCCGAGCGCTGCCCTCCAAGTCTCCCTCTCCTCCCTTGCTCTCTGGAGGACCTGCCGTATCACTCCCCATGTCTTTAGATCTTTCGCACTCCCTTTAGACATACCATATTCCGTTAATGCGGTGGTACATCTCTGCCAGTGCTGGGGGAATAAAACTTCCCCGGCACTGTTAACCGCCCCTTCTTCAAGGAGCCGCTCAGCAGCTCTTAACTGCGTTCGATTTCATAGAAATCCCCCATTCACGAGCACACGATAATACGACCTTGATTATCCCTTCCATGATCCGGATCCCTCGACCGCCTGCGGTCCGCCGCCTCGGAGTATCACGTCGGGGTCACCACTTGTTGCCTGACATTGGCAATCGACTCCGTCTGCCGAGGCGGCCAGGCACGTCCAACCCGTGCCTGGGCCAAAGAGCACAGACACCAATATGAGGATGCTGCAAATGGCGTTTAATATACGCAGGCTGGATCTTATAAAGGTAGCAAAGGCGGAAGCATGCCTATATAGCCAATAAGCGTTGCTCTTTACCTAATATGGCATATGCCTTAGTTCCCTATTCTTCCCGTACATCGCGAGATCTTCCGAGCGCCGTACCCTACAACTGTGAAAACAAATGTTTTGGGGAATGATTAAAAAAAAAAAAAAAAGAGGGATTTTATGAAAAAGTAGGTTTGATATGAAATGCTAAATCCCAATTTCAAAAAAACACTATATTTAGAACTATTTTTATTTTACCCTTAGTCCTAAAACTATATTATAGTATGTATCAATTTCAGGAAAAGAGGTTACTTACTGTGAGCTCAGGCTCCTCAAGAACAGGCATACACATACACACCCGCGCATGTGTCACAAAGACATGAACTTAGAGACTGCTTTGCCTTTGCAGGTTTAAGAAGTATGCACGTGCCCTCACAGTGCCCTAAGAAGTCTATAGGACAGTGCATATCATATGCTTCTAAGTTTTCTGTCAGCTCCTATTAATGTACAAGGTTGTGAATATTGACAACCACATTACAGATAGAAACAGTTTCTTTCAAATACTCACTTTTCCTTTTTGATTTTGATTTTTTTTCCAGATGCACAGCCACACTATAGGGAATCTAGATAGTTCCCCCTGTATCTGTAATTGGATCTTAAAGTCTTCGGGTGGATGGCAAACTTCTTGACTAAAGATAGTACCAGGCCTAGAGAATTTTGTGATTGTTACTGCTTTAATGATTATTTCTGCAAGCAAAAGTAATATATGAATGGCTAGTTTTGCAAGTGCTTCTTCAGAGATCTCTGGCATTGAGCTGTTCCTAGTGATCTGCCTGAGGTAGCCTGAGCTGTAAATGAAGCTGAGTTGTTAAGAGTTTCTGCATATTCTGACATAACCATCCAGCTAGACTGACCCTTAGAGATGGAGGTTTCAGATAAATATGGAAAAGGCAGGGGAGATAAATGGAAATTTCTTGAGTTGCTAAAAGGAGAAAATTCTTGGGACATGCAGTGTGTGAGTCCTCAGGTCTAGCTATAAAACATGTGAGGGCATTGATCATCTGCCACAAATAAAACTCAGGAGCATCCTCTCTAGCCAAAATTTAGGATGAGATAGTGAGAAGACCAAAAAGGAAAGATTTTCCTTTCTGTGTGAACAGGTATTGTCCACTCAAAAAAACGTATTCATGGAAAAATATCAGCAGGAGCAAGTTTTAAACATCTCACATCAGACTCCTACCAGAACCTTGAGCACTTTAAGTTAAGGTTGGACTAGATGACCTCTAGAGGTCCCTTCCAACCTTAAGCATTCCGTGATTCAGTGATCCGTGACTTTAACTGGACCTCCCAAAAGCTGCCTGCTGGCAGGTGACTGGCTGAATTTGCAGCATGGTTAATTCAATGAAGATATAACTGCTCAATCACTATGAGCAACCACTTAAAGGGGAAAAGATCTCATTGAAAAGTAAGGGCTATCTCATTAATTGAGGGTTATGAAATTCCTTCAGCAATAGAGCTATATCTCATGCTGGAGTTGAGGAGTGCTTTTCTGTGCTTAAGAGTCACTTACTACTCAATAGGCAGAATTGGAGTCTGGCATGTCTTATACAGCTGACGTAATCAACTATTGTCATCCCACTTGTTCTTTCTCCTTCACTCAAAACAAATTTTGAAGTTGTGACGGAGTTGCACAGATCACAAACCTAATACTAGATGCCTTCTGTCATATGTAGCTTAGACTTTCCTCTGGATCTTTAAAAACGCCTGTATATATACATAACTGTGTATAGGCATGTATATATCTAAATCCTTCCTTCTATGTCTCTTTTCAGCTCTTCTCCTAATAACCCTGGAGCACAGAATCTAGCTTGGGTAACCTCATGTAGAAACATCCAATCGCTACTCCAGTTTGGAGATTCAGGTTCTTAGAAGAACAACAGCATGGTGCATTGTGTGTTTACAGCCACCAGTGAGGGTTATAGCTTGTTGCATTTATCTGTGTGAATGCATTTGAGGTGGAGAGTCACATCAGTGACACCTATACCCTGGCTCTACTCTCCTTCCCCTTGAAACTTCAGGTCTTGGACAATATGGCAAAAGTCTGACCACTAAGGGACTATGGACTACCTTATCATAGAGCAGTGGTTAATATGTGCTTTGGCTAGAAAGACAGTAGAGGCAGCATGATGTGCTAGGCCAGATGTCCAGGTCAAGGTAAGGGAGGAGGACTGAAGTAGACAACTGCCAGTATGATTAGGCTGGACAGGCAAAATAGTTTGTCAGTGAGAAAACTGGTGCATTTTTCTTTTTTCTTAGGAGACAAAAAAATCTGTGCACATTTTCCTCATTTGACTTGGAGCTAGAACAATTGCCAGAGAATATCATTCAGGGCATCATCTTGACATGGCTGATTTTGTTGATTTATATTGCACATGCAGTGTGCAATAGAATCTGATTTTCTAAATGCTATTCTATTGATAGTTTAGATTGAGACCAATTTTAAAAACTTTTTTTTTTCCTGAGAAAAATTATTTCAGTGTAGGGATCTCCTTAACTGCTTCACAGGTGAACAAAATAACAAATTCAGTTAGTTTTCTGCAATGCCATATTGTTCTTAAGTGCTTCTTTTTTACCTTTTTTTTCTGAGTACTTGAATGTTCTCTGAGAAGCTTCTTGCTTCAGATGAATTTGTAAAATAAATCATATTCATAGTTTTTTTATGTTTTTAGCACACTGCTCCACAAAATGATTTATGGCCTACATTATTATTCTTTTACATTTCATTTGATGAAGATTAGGTCTTTTTCTCTTTCTTTATTAGCACCTCTTTTGGAAGGATGCCATTTTTAGCCTCTCTAGCCTTGATAACTTTCAGTGCTAGCAGGTGTTAGTGCTTTTAAAGTTGTGGATATATTTGCTTAATTGTTTCCCTTGGCTCCAGAATCCTAATACAAGGTGTTCAAAACAACTTTCACATCTCTTTGTAGGCCTTTATCTTTCTGGATGTTTGTGTTAAATTCCTTTTAAAAAGCCTCTTCATTTTTATGTGTTGGAATTTTGGGGCTGGTCCATTCCCATAGGATGCTGAATATGAGTATACTATGCTTACTATTACTCTGTGGCCTTTTTTCCTCCTGTGGGTTCACGTTTAACATTGCCTTATTTAACTATACATTTTAAGCCCAGAAACCTACTCTTTCTTCAGCACAGCTTGATCTATACTCTATAACCCTATCAATATTTCTTCCATTTGGTTATTTAATATCTGGCAGTCTTGGTTCACCTCTCTTAATTTTTTTAGAGTTGTATAGAAATATGGTCATATTTGATCTTAATCTAGTTGCCCATTTTTGCACTTCCCAACAAAAAGGAACATTGTTAATTGATGCTGTTCCTGAATTTTATTGGCTTATTCTGTATCTTTTTTTCATGTATAAAGTGCATACATCATTTGCAGAGGATAGGTCATTCAGGAAATATATTCTTTTGCATGTACTGTTTTTGTTGTTGCTGTTTTCCCACTTTCCTATAATCTTCCCTACTGCCTACATAACTTTAAGTGCTAGCCCCGATACTATTTGCATATAATGATGGGACTCAGATTTGTTGTATAGCCTTTCACTGTATAATATGGAAAAAAAAACCATATTTGTAAAAATGGTGTTTTATCTGAAGATAGTTCATTTTCAGGATTAATATTATTATCATTATTATTTTGCTACAGAAAGATTCATTGAATTCTGAGGCTAAAGGCTATTATTCACTGAAGAAACTGAAACATCCAGTCCATCAACAGCTCCAGAACAATTTTTCACCAGAGGTAGTTGTCTGGAACATACTTTTTTCCCTATCTTTCTTGGATTTTTTATTTTGGCAATTACATGAAACATTACTTTATCCTTTATTATTCGCTTGCTGTTCCTAATAAGTTGTATTTTAATTTAAAACAGCAATTTACAATTTAATTAATATATAACAACACAATCCATTGTAATCACAATGCGATAAATTTGTGTTTTAAGTAATTTTTAATGTTCATAGCAGCTGGAGCTGTGAAGTGTGAAAATAGCTACCATTTTTCACCGTGTGCAATACTGCCTGTGCAAAGAACCACTTTTTAATTATAACACCAACAAAGCCCAATGTATGGAAAATGGAGCAACTATAATTGTAAAAGAAGAAAAGCTTTGCTTATAATGTATAATAAATACAGAAAATATGAAAATAATACCAAGATGTAATCTGTAAAACTGATATGAGAATGAATCCTTTGATATAATCACTACTTGAAGCTGTAGCTCAGATTAATTGCTTTTGCAAATGTTAAGGGATATGAATACCTTTCCTCAGTCAGCTAGAATATGTAATTAAATCTGACCAGAAATTTACTCCTTCAAAATTGAAAATAATGCATTATTTATTACCATATTTAAGGATATTTTTCTCATTTTCTTTCTTTTATGATAATCACATACCTTTTCAAATCTCTATATGTCCCTACTGGTTAGATTTTTTTTTAAAAAAAGTGCTAAGTAAGTCTTCAGCAAGTTGACAATTCCTTTGACTTGAATGAAACTACATGAATTTGCTCCATCTCACCCAACATATTTACTACATATACTTGCCTGGAAGTTTAAATATTAGATAACAATCCTTACTGTCTTGCCAGCTCATAAAAGGAAATAATAAAATAATCCAGAAGGGGAACAACCACTGGGCTTTAGTTAGCTGATTTTATTCACCAGCGCAAGATCTTTTTGATAACAACATCCATCATGAACTGGTGTGATTGTTATAAGGGATAGGCTTATCAATTAGTAAGTAGCAATTAGTGCAACTAAATGGAGTACACTGCTTGTCCCAGTAAAATGCAATAGTGTTTTTTTACTCCAAGTGTACAGGGGCCTCTCAATCTTATAAGGAGTTACCTTAGATCAGCATTCCAGATCAAGCAGAGGGGAGGGATACTCACAGTCCACCTGGGGGAGCTAGTCAGGTGTCACTTTTGATACCTGCTCAAGACTAGACTCCATCTTTTATACTCTTAGGGAAGGAGTACATTGCTGGGCTATGGTCATCTTTATAAGGTGATCCTTCCAGAATCTTCAGGTAAATTCCAAAAGATTATGTGCTCTTTGCACCGTCAGTGAGATGAGTTTTGGTCCCTTACTAAGTGTTTTGCAAGTGTATCAACATTTTAGCCTGTTGCATATTGTTTGCAAATTTTAGTGAAATAAGACCACTCTGCCACCAGAAGTCTTCCCACTTCATTATTTTTTTTTGCTGGGGAGAGTACCCAAAGTTTCTCCATTGCTTTTTTTTTGCCACATTGGCAGAGTTCTTTCAATGTGGTGGTTTTGATTGTTGATTCTTTGCTCACTCATCAATCACACAAGCTAGAAATCATATAAAGCCTCTTCTGTGTCTCTTTCAAAAATGTAGTGTGACTCCCCAAGAAGACAGCCTCTTCTGCTCCTGCTGAGATATCTGGACTGCATGCAGCACCTGCTCCCCCTGGCCAGGGACAGTCTTCACTTGTTCATCCATGCTTTTACTCATTAAATCACAAGGACTTGTATTGAATTGAAAAGAATTCTAGTTTTTTAATGTATGTTAGAAAAAAATGTCTTTTTTTTCCCTCCTCTGTCTAATAGTATATGAATTTAGTAGTGGGTTTTTTTTGTTTGTTTGTTTTTTGATTTTATTTTTGGTAGGATCTGGTAGATACTTTGGAAGGACTTTTCTACATCAGCTTTCATTTTGTTTCTTACCTAGGTGTCCTGCATCAGTTTGCTCCTGGTCACATACAGAATATTCACCAAAATTGTTAATTGCATCAGTGAAACCTGCAATAAGTGTTTGAGGCTGAGAGTTTTTGAAAATGGAAGTAAGGTTGTTTTCACCAATCTGCTGTTCCTTTTCTTCATTTTGGAATCTAAAATTTGAAGAAAAGTATTCCCAGAATTTGGAAAAATCATATGAAACAACAAACTGAAATGTCCATCTCCTCTTCAATTATTGGCTAACGAGAGCTTTCATAACGAAACTAATATTATCATTTGCACATTTCTGAATATCACTAAAAAAAGAAAATAGGTAAATAAAAATTTAAAAAATCTATATTATATTCTGTACTCAGAGGATAAAATATTGAAAAATATCAGGTGGAAAAGTGTATTTACATTTTTTTAATCCTCAAAACTAATATTTTGAATGAGCTATTTACATATTTCTCTATGCAATAAACCTATTGTATGTTAAAAAGTAAAATATAAATGAGATGTAAGGTTTTTAATACTGGAACCACAGCTGCATTGCAGAAGAAGTCAAAGAGAGTTTAGAAATTGGATTTATTTGGAAAGGAATTGGGATGAGGACCTAAAAATGTTAATTTCCTACTATTCTTTATTCAAATGAGAAGATTGTGTTCTTGGAAATTGCATCATAGAGAAAAAAAATGCTGTTCTTTTATGTTATTACTGGCTTTTCAATTCTTACATTCGTCATTGATATATGTGGCATGAAAGTAAAAAATGCATACATAACATAAAGGCTGAGTAAATATACATTAAGGAGAACTAACCCATCAAGTGATTTTACCCTTATCTGCATTTGCAGGTTGGTTAGATCCATCAATGTATGTGCAGCCAAACTCTATAATCCTATTATACTGGTAGGGGGAAGAGGGTGTGAATCTTTGAGGTGACGCCATGTATTGTATAGCAAAATCCAGCAAAGTTTCATTTTCAAATATCTATTGGAGAAGGGGCAAAGTATCTTGAGTAATTTTAAAGACATTTCCCAAATGTTTATTTAGATAAAAGATGGATAACAGTAAAACTATAAAACCTGCGGCCAGATAACTAGGGTTTATTAATGACCTGCCATATACCGTGGCCGGATAATTAAAGTTCTGCCTTCCTCCTAACCCCCTCCTCCCTGAAAGGGAGAGAGTGGCCAAATTTATTTGATAGTTTGATAACCAGAGGACACCGGTTGAAAACTGTTGATATAATCAGGGTCTATTCAATTTGCTTACGACAGACACTCCTATCTGCTAATTTCACCTGTGAATAGTTAATTATGCCCTGAATGCTTATGGTTGAGCCATTAATAAAATTTGACTGTCATAGGTTTTTGTGTTTTCTTTTTTTTTTGTCATTCTCATGTGCATTTTATCTATGGGAATCTCTACTTTTTTTTTTTCTTTTTAACATTGCACAAGACAGATGTTAGTGGTATGAGTATTTCAGCAAGGCTACATAATAGATGGCATGCAGCATGGATCAGGATTGCTCTTTTAGCCTGTGTAAGACTGGGCCTGTGTACATAATGAAGTTGCTGAAGCATGAATGATAATGGAGTTCTTCACCATTTCACATCATCAAGCTATGCTTAGGGAATTTGCTTCCGAGTAAGCAAATGCAAGGGAAGAAACATCTTATTTTTGGCAGACTCGTGAGGATTTTACATATGTGGATGGCAGATTTTACTTTGGTTCTCTTAAATTTGCTGTTGTCCTTTTTCTAAAATGTTTCTGAGGGTGAATGCAGGTATCTAAAAGCAAATTTTCTCCCTTCAGTCATCTGAATTTAAAAAAAGTGCATATTATATGCTGAGGCAATTTGTTTTAACCTCTGAGAGGGCTCTCAGGACTGAAAGCTCCTGAAATTCACCAAAAATTTACCTAATTCTGCCATTTCCTTCAGCTGGAACAATTTTCCTTCGGTCTGTCCTACCTTATAAAGAGATTGCTCATTTCATCAAAAATCTCCTGTTTATTCAGAATACTGAAGGCTAGAACTTACTGCTTTGTTTAATGTCACTGAATAAATGTATTCAGTAATAAAAACAATATTCAATTGATTACCGCTGTGATCACCTCAGTCTTCCTCCATTTCTGCCTCCTCGTTTTCTTTTTACAAAAATACTGTTTCTTTTGTTAGTGGTCTAAATGTAGTCTTTAAAGTAGCTGAGGGTTTATCTTACTTTGGCAACACCTGTCTGTGAATAAATTCTTATGTTTTTCTTGTCCAACAGTTTTATATTTTATCCCTGACCTGCACACCTCCTCTTCTGAAAATATCCTCTTCTGACTTGGAAAGATCAAAATCCAGAAGACTGTTGACAAAGGACAAAGACCCTGGGATATGCCGGACTTTCCAGCAGTGGATGGCCTTCCAACATTATCCTAAAACCCAGTCATACCTTATTGCTTACCTCATATCAAATTACAGGCATACAATTTAAATTTTAGGGTCTTTTTTTTTTTTTTTTTCCAAATCTCCAAGAGCATTTGCAATTGGTGACGCTGTGGGTCCCCTTGAGTATAGAAGCAAAGTCTGTTCCACATGCCTGAGAAGGTGCACCGGGGTTACAACGATAAAAGTGATCTCACTTCCAAGAACAGTCTGGTACAGGAGAAAAGAACAAGTCACATATTTGCCCTTCACCATCCTGCCTGTTTTCAGGGAAAGGCTTTGGGTGCTTCTGCCATTGCTGCTTCAGTTCCAGGAAGGTTTCTGGGCAACTCCCACTGTCTCATTGCCAATCTTTAACCGGTCTGTTGTGACACTAGAAATAGAAACAAAAAAAAAAAGAGTTAGTTGTCTCAGAAATAGTAAGTTCAACCTATAAAGTAAGGGGCTGGATAAAAGAACTGTAGTTTTGAAAACTTTGTGGTGAATTGAGGACACATTTTGAATCCATTCTTTACCACATGTGTGAGAAAAATGAACTCTTGCAAGTTCAGGTTGAGATGAACTTTCACATGGTCTCCTATCTCCCGGTGCCCGAACCTGCATTAGGGTGCCTCTGCCTTGCAGTTTAGGAAGCTCTGGAGGCCTCAGGAAAAAACAGGTCTCTTGGACCATCTCATCTTCTGATCTTTTCACTTTCCTATTTAGGGTGAATGCAATGACAGTGGGATATGCAGAAATTTAACCTTAGAATCAGAAAAAGAACACTAAGATGCTGCGTATCATCTTCCAGCTTTCCATGACTTGGGAATGCTGCTCTTTTGTTTATTTGCAAAGTTAAATATGTTAGCTCAAACCCAGGTCTTCCACGGCTTGAGCTTAATCTAAGAGACTTATTCTTTCTTCTAAATACTTTGCTAGAATTATTTTTGCTTGCTTCTTTATATAGTGTAGAGGGAGGTCATAATGAGGTGCTTTCTAAGTGAAATAACATGTTCTGAAAAGCCCTCCTAATCCAAAACAATTTTCTTTGTTGAGCAAAAGATTGGGTTTTCTTTTGTTAGACTTTGAAAGAGATGGATGGAGGTATCAAGAGAGACGTACATAGCATTTGATTTTGAGCTGCTCTAACAGAAGAAGAAATAGGTATATTCAGTTATTGTTTCTTTTTTTATTATTTTAATTGACAAAGCATCCAGGCAGCAAGCAAAAGTGGCTGGCATTTTATAAAACTGAGAATATTTTCATAATGAAATAATAACGCAGTTGTAAAGGAAAAAATGATGCCACCATTTTAACAAAGAAAGGTTTCTGGAGCATGCATGTACAACCAAGTTATCTGCATAATGAAAGATGTGTATTAAGAGACTCTGCAAGCGATGAACAGCAAATTTCAATTAATAGCTAGGTGCATTAAGTGGTAAAGTGGACTAGGAGTATGGGCATATTATTTCATTTTTTTTCTTTACTATTTCTGAACTTTACAATCCTCCTTTATGCATCACCCTAGCTTTCTTTGAGCTTACATTTGTCGTTTCATTAACAAAGCCCCTTGCAAATTGCATGGGACTGAGTCCTAAAAGGAAAAAAAAAATCTTAATGTTCCTCTGTGAAATGTCGTATTATAGCACTGATAAATATTTGGAATTTCACTCAAAAAGGCAGTTATAAAAATCAGTTTGGCCTAACTTCAATTGTTCATCTTTTCTGGAAAGGACAAGTTAAGTAAGAACATTGAAAACTATTTTATCTAAGCACAGAAGTTTATCAATAGCACAACAGTAAGTGTACAGACAACAGCTAATGTGTGAGCCTTCAGCCCAGAATGCCCTAGCTGTGGAGGTTCTGGAGTAAGGAGATTAGGAGAATGTTATCCCAGCTATAATTGCTTCCCTTTTCTCCCATTTTTTGATGTTCTGGGTCCTCTGGCATGGTTAATTCCAACCTCATGCAGTAGCTGGGCAAAGGTAGGGGTAAATGATGGTGTTGCATAAAGGAAAAAACTCCTTGTGCCCTCTAGATGCCAAGTAGGGGCAGAAAAAAATCTCTTTGGGTGAAGACAGGCCCTGCAACAGCTTTGTTTCATCGTCCTGCTCCAACCATGTGTGTCACTTGTGAGAAGGATGACCAAGAGACTCTTGCAGAGCACTGCAGGTGCTCCATGCTCCATGACTGTGAAGGGATATTTCCCAAGAACTGCGAGGGGCTGATATGGTAGCCCTGAGAGTTGTCAGCTTAGCAAGAGCTTGGTATTCCCATCATCTCTAGTGATGAATCCTGCCATTTCCTCCATGAAACTTGTGGACTGGCCCACCCTATGGTTTGTCAAAGACTCTGAGCTTGATTTCTGCTCTGTGTTGGTCAGATGGAAGAAGGGAAAGGATTCAGAAACTGGTTGTTAGCAAATGGAGACACCATAGCTTAGGTAGCTCTCTTTATGGAACTGGAATGCAAGCTTCTGTATGGGTCTTCACAACAGTGCTCCTGCCTGTGAGGACTCTCAGCTGTAAGAGAAGAGATTTAAGAATCACGTTACTTAATATCAAAGACTATGAGTGAGCCTCAGCAGATAATAGATGCTCTGTAATTCAATCTGTGAGGCTACTGTAGTTTTCTGCAATGCTTTCACACATTCCTGAAACAAACTTTGATAGCTTGAGTCACATTGTACTTTTGTTATGGTCACTTACTACAGTTCTAGGTAAAATTGCTGCTTCCTAACCAGATCTGGGAACAAAGTGGACATACAAGAATAGAAGCAGCCATGCATATTGTAAGGTTATCTTAGACTATCACTTGATGGTCTTTTTCTTTCTATTAGGTATCTGCTATAATTACAATTGTGTCGTACAGCCTCCTCTACCAATGCTTGGGGTACAAAGGCTCATCTGTCCTATTGCTTTATGCACGTGTATACATGTGCGAATATCTTCTTATGCAAGCCATTCACATTTGCATTAACATCTTGGTGTCCAGATTGAGTCTGGACAATAATGTGATAATGTGAAAAGCAGTCAGGAGGCAACGATCTCCAAGGAATTATGCTTTCTCCATACTCCATGGGTTCCTAGACTCAGCTTGTTCTTCGACATGGAGTAAAAGGCTGTGATCAAAGTAATCTTTCTGTGTTTGAACTCCATTATGGCAGAGTCAGTATACTCCGAGAAGACTTCTTGTATCTCTGACCCTGTTAAACTTATTAACTTAGATTGAAAGTGGGGCCTTAAAGAGATAGTTGAATGGTCGAAATGAAAAGGGTTTAGGTCAGGTAGAGTTATCAGAGCATGGCTTCTCAGGTGTTGCTTTGTTAGCTAGCCAGTTCTTGAGGCCACAGTACTTTGTGTTCTGGACAGTTCCATCTTTAGAAACACAGCAAATTTGGCCTTGTTCCCCAGAGTCCTTCCAGAAGCAGACATGGGAGCAGAGATTTGGAAGTAGAGGGTGTTCCTTGTCCTGCAGGTGACCAGAAGCTCTCCCTTCTCCCAGAAGGTTGACAAGGTCTGTCCATCCATCCTGAGACTGCATTTCATGGCCATCACACCTTTATGAAAGTGGGAAGAAGGGGGAAAAAAGCTACAACATCTGGCACAGTCCTCAGAATGTTTTGTTCCTTGTGGGGTTGTGTTCTGCGCAAAGATCGTGGGAATACAGTTTAAATGTAACAAATGTTTTCTCACATTGAGATAGATCATTACTTGAATAAAAATTAGATTGAAACAAACTGAATATATATCTCTGAATATTTATTTACAGTCGAAGATTGTGTAATCAGTCTTTGGTCAACACAGATGAAACACACTTCTCTTTCCTACAAGGAAATTTGAATGTTGCTTATAAACAAGTCAAATCTTAAAACAAAGCTTTATCTTACCTTGATATGCAGAGAGATAGTTAGCATTTAATTTTATGAGATACAGTTAATAAAACAAGTCATATTTCTGCTCAACAGTAAGCTGCTTGCACTGATGCAGCCAGTTATGTTGTATTTTGAACTAAAATGAACACCACCAATTAGATTTTTGATATAGGAAATTGTGCTAGGAATGGTCAAAAAGGGACTTTTACCTATGAGCTGTTGTTAGGAGATTAGAATCTACAGTTCCTTTACTATATGCATTAACCTCTGCTGTAACAACTTGTCCAATACTTCGTTTGATCCATTAGAGGAATATGCAGCAAGTAGGTGTATCTCACTGCAAAGCTTAGTCACATTAATCCTGGCAGGTGTTGTTAGGCATTTACATGCAATGTTATCCATCCTCTGTGTGTTTTTCTAGACAACAGAGGGTCAGAATATATATTTATCACTCAGGATATGCAAATTCTTACTGTGTTGAGCACTCCTGCCATTGAACTGAACTCTCTCCCAAGCGTTTCATTTCATTGCAGGGCAGATAGACATAATGAATATCGTGCTGGACAACTTAAGAGTCCTTTCTTGAGCCTTTCTTGACTTCTGCAAATCTTTGTAATTGTTTTTCTTCTCTTTATTTCTATAATCAAATCACAGAATCACAGAATTACAGAATGGTTAAGGTTGGAAGAGACCTCTAGAGATCATCTAGTCCAATCCCCCTGCATATGCAGGGACACCTAGAGCACATGGTACAGGGTCACATCCAGGCAGATTTGAAAGATCTCTAGAGAAGGAGACTCCACAACCTCTCTGGGCAGCCTGTTCCAGGGCCCTGTCACCCTCACAGGAAAGAAGTTCCTCCTCATATGGAGATTAAATTTCCTATGTTTCAACTTACACCTGTTACCCCTCGTCCTGTCACCAGCCACCACAGAGAAGAGCCTGGCCTCATCCTCCCTACAATCACCCCTCAGGTACTTCTCTTCTCCAGACTAAACAGGCCCAGCTCACTTAGTCTTTCCTCATAAGATAGATGCTCCAATCCCTTAATCATCTTTGTTGCTCTCCGCTGGACCATCTCTAGAAGCTCAATGTCCTTCTTGTACTGGGGAGCCCAGAACTGCACCCAGGTGCGGCCTCACCAGAGCTGAGCAGAGGGGCAGGATCCCCTCCCTCGACCTGCTGGCAACGCTCCTCCTGAGGCAGGCCAGGATCCCATTGGCCTTCTTGGCCACAAGGGCACATTGCTGCCTCACGGTTAACTTGTTGTCCACCAGGACCCCCAAATCCCTCTCTGTGGAGCTGCTTTCCAGCAGGTCAACCCCTAATCTGTCTTGGAGCCTGGAGTTATTCCTTCCCAGGTGCAGGACCCTGCACTTGTTCTTGTTGAACCTCATGATATTCCTCTCTGCCCAACTCTCCATTCTATCTAGATCTCTCTGAATGGCAGCACAGCCCTCGGGAGTGTCAGCCACTCCTCCCAGTTTGGTATCTTCTGCAAACTTGCTGAGGGTGCACTCTGTCCCCTCATCCAAGTCATTGATGAACAAGTTGAATAGCACCAGGCCCAGTACTAACCCTTGTAGGACACCACTGGCCACAGGCCTCCAACCATACTCTGCCCCATTTATCACCACCCTCTGGGCTCTGCCATTCTGCCAGTCTTCAATCCACCTCACTGTCAACTTGTCCAGTCCACACGTCCTGAGCTTCCCTATGAGGGTGTTATGGCACACTGTGTTGAAAGCCTTGCTGAAATCAAGCTAGACAACATCCACAGTTCTCCCAACGCCCATCCAGCTGGTCACCTCATCATAGAAGGCTATCAGGTTCATCAAACATGATTTTCCCTTGGTGAATCCAAACTGACTACTCCTGATCACCTTCTTTTCCTTGACATACCTAGAGATGGTCTCTGGGATGAGCTGCTCCATCACCCTTTCAGGGATGGAGCTGAGGCTGACCGGCCTGTAGTTCCCTGGGTCTTCCCTCTTGCCCTTTTTGAAGACTGGCGTGACTTTGGCTTTCTTCCATTCCATATAGAAATTACTCTATAAAATAAGTTTTCCACCCCCAAATAAAACATTTTCTGCTGCCTCCAGATAATTTGATTGAAATTTTAAGTCAGCCTAACATTTCTTCTAGTTAAAATAAAAATATTACAGTAGAAAGTGTTGCAGGAAGGGATTTATCTCATCATTTTTTAAAGAACAATTTATAAGTAGGCATCACAGCTACAGAAACTAGTAAGTCTTATACAGAGGATGTGCATTACTTTATCTTTCGCATATTTGAACAAAGAATATATTTGAGGTGCTTACAGGTAAAATCTTTCCAATTGCTAGTACAGCTACCATGAGCCCACATTTTTTAGCATTCAAAGGGAGAAGAAATATAGAACATTTGTAGAAACGTTAGATATTATCAAATAGCCAGAGGCCCCAAGTATGTTCTATATACAACAAAGCTCTCTGTGATATTTTAGATCAGAAGTTTTGGTCAATGTGAATTTAATGTACATTAAAAGATGAAGGTTTCATTCACGTGTAAACGCAATCTCTTTGCTCATTCTGATATTCAACTTGTTTTATATTGTCACCACTCTTCCATGGATTAACTAACAGTTGTACAGCCCGAGTCTTGCATTGTCCTTGCTTTGCGCTACTTCATCAGCAAACAGCACATGGGAAATGCTGGAAAAGGTCGCCAAGCACCAGCCAAGACTGACGAGCTTCTTTTCCAAAACTGCAGTAAAGCCACTGGCTCTTTCTACATTGCTCTTTTTTTAGTGCTATTTTGTTTGATCACTTGAAGGTTTTTGACATTCTATGCTGGAAAAACTTTACTAAAGGAAGAAGGTTGGGTTCATGCTGGCAAGAACATAAACACTGCTGAGTGAAGTGATGCAGACTTGTCAGTGACCTGTATCAGTGATCTGCTTCCACTATACTTCTGCTCTTTAATCCCTTATAGATAGGACTCATAGGTCAATACCTATATTATTGTGCTTGATATCAACATAAGAGTTATTGACCTGTATTTATTCAGGCCATTCCACCTGCCCTTTGGAAATATTCATATCACAGTGATTTTTGTCCATTTTCCTTGCAGTTCCAGTAGCTATTAAAACTAGCATGAGCTGTTTCTTTCCAGGGAATGCCTTGAAAAGCTACAGAATGAGAACTGCTGATTGGATGTTTAAATTTAGTTGATATTATTTAAAATCTTCTGTCGTTATTGTTAAAAGTAAGGACAGGAATTCAAAATATTAATATGTATTTCTCTCCCACATTTAAAATGAAGTTCCCAAATATTATATATCTGACTATTCATCAAGATTGGCAAACTCTATCACCTTCTGATAGAAACAGATTTGTAACAACTATTGGGATTTCTTTTGTTACTGCTGGATAGTTAAAATTATATGTCTTTGTCTTTAAGAGAGATTGTAATAAAATTTTCACTTATACTTGCTTAGTGTTCTTTGGCAATTGTTTAAGTTTACTGATACTAAAGCTATATTATTATTTTAGTAGATTCTTAACTATTGTTTATTAATTCTATATATTTCATTGCTGATTTTGTCATCGTGTAGTAGGTTTTTTTATTACTGATGAATTATGATTTTTTTAATTTAATGACCTCATTTTTCACTTTTATTTCCTTGCTGAAGTTCTTACTTTCAAGTCTTTTTTAAAAATTACCTCCAGTGCTAAGATGCTTGCTCTTTTGTACTAGTTGCCTAATTGTTCCAAATGATTTAGACATGTGCTTAATCTGAGTTACATAATATGATATACAGCTAAAGTTGAGCATATTTGTGTTCTGCAGACCAGAAAAGAGGACTGTTGAATTGGGCCAGCTGGAGAAACTTCAATCAGCCAGGTGATTGCTATAGCCATTAATCAGTATCTCGTGTGGCTGGGGAAAGTTTTTAATAGATGTAACGTTTATTAGATTAGTTGGTCTATTAAAATATGTTACCTTCTCCTTTGAACTTTGTCTTGTTTGTGTTGTTACTTTGTCCTTACAGAAAATCGTCATTTTAAAATTTAGTTTAAATTAGTATTTTCGTTTGTCAAATAACAGTAAGCTTTTACTAAATTCTCAGTTCATTAAAATTCAGTTTTATTTCATTAAATCTGAAAAGAGAATTTTTGAGTTGCTCACAGGAAAAAAAAGTGTAATTGTCATATTGTAGGAAAGGAGCTACGCAATTTTCAAATTAATACAGCAATCAGTTAGTGGGTGCATGCCGAGATTCTTTACACTGTGAAACTTACTGCCACAAGTGCTAAAAATACCAAAAGTTTGTAGAGGTTTAAGAAGTTGTTAGACAACTCATGTAAGAAAAATCCTATAAAGACTATTAAGCACAAAAAATATCACCTATAGCTTGGAAACTTTGCTGCAAATTGCAAGAGACCAGAGAAACATTCAAGAAAAGTATCACTATATTAGCTTAGAAGCTGTTAACCAGATGCCGTGATAATGTGACTTCACAGTTTGAGGATTCAGAACAAACATTATGCACATCTATGTAGATGTCCCCTTAGGTTGAGTCTGTGCTGTGAATTGGGTTCACTCTCTGTTTTACTCACAGGCTCTGGTTCTTGTTCATCCACATCGTGTTTCTGGGAATGATTTTGCTCCCAGGATCACTTTTGGTGTGAGGCACTGGCTCAACAAAATAAGTCAGTTGCAAAAAGAGCTTGCTCCAAAAGCAGAAAGAGCCAGTTCCAGAATTTATGGTGGAAAGAAGTTACTGGTGAAGAAAAAGGAATGATGGCTCTTGGAGAGGCATAGTTGATACCCACAGATCTGTGAGGCCATTTCCTCTTACATATAGTTAAGCCAAGTTTTAACTGAGATTCATTGAAAAATTACATGGGTAACATGTAATAATTTCCTTTCTAAATAAGCAAAACCTTCTGCTTTTGCCTTCTCATTCAGAAATAGCAAAATTAAAATAAAATAAGGAGGCAACAGCAATATTATAAAGAAATATAAATCCAGCTTCATAATGGAGACTAACTGCAATGTACATAGAAAGGTTTCTGTCTTAATCTTCTCAAGAGTATTATATTTACATGAAACAACAGAACAATTGTACATCTTCTAAATTGACTGTCTCTATCTAACATACCTGCTTCCTTGCCCCTCTTGAGTTTCTCAAAAAGTTCTTCCTGGCCCTTGAAACTCTTCAGCAACTTGAAAAGTAACTGACAAAAAATAACTACTGCAAAAAGCTAAGTGAGGTTCCCAAGGACACATTTTAACTACCTCCGATTTCTTAAAAAGTCAATGCTGAGAAGGTGTAGCCTTGCTCGAGGAACAGCTTTTCTCTTTTTGAAAACTTTCTAGCTGCCATCCCTGATTTTCTTATCTTCCAGGGTTAAAACGAAGACTCAAAGTCAGGTCCACCCCAAAATTATGCTCAGAAAATGTTAAAGCCGAGAGTATATATAACACATTAAAAGGAAAGCTAATATTGTGAAAGCCAACATTAGTCATTGGCACTATTACACATGAAAGCAAGGTATGTGAAGGCATGATAATGTACACCAAACTGAGAAACTGTTGCTTCGCTGTGTGTTATGGTATTATGATAGAACTTGGATGAATCTTTAGCATTTTAGTGAACATCAGTATAGGCATATAGTTTTACAAATTATTTTTCAAAGTATCAAAAACCTGGAAGAAAGTCATCTACTGTCAAACTTGTGATGTTGTTTTTTGGAAAAGGTCTTTGCAAGTATCAGGAACACTTTTTCTCTGTGCCAATTTAACTGAAATCCATGTACAGTGCACAGCTCCTTCAAGCTTGCTTTAATGTTGAAACTGATATTTCCATGTGAAAAAAAGAGCCATTTGTAAAAGCTTTGCAAAGTAAAACATTAAAGAGGTAAAATATCTGATCCTTCATTAAAGAGAAAGATAACCAAACCAAACTGAAAAATATATAAGAGTCTCCATTTATATATATAAGAGGCTTCATTTACATATAATATAGTTCTTCACTCTTGCATTTCTCCACAGCACTGTCTCATATAGTGCAATCAAATGAAGAAGGGGACATCATGGATGTAGTAAAATAGTTATGATGTTCATATATAGGAATCATTTGCATATTAAGAATGTCAAAATAATAAACAGCCTCAGTATCCCTTCAGTTATTCTAATATAGACTAATAAAGTCCTCCGCTGCAGATGATTCATTCTTGCCTAACTAGATAAAAACAGATTTTAACCATAAAGAAGTATTACTAATAACATTTGTAATACAAAACAGTATAATTTTTGACTTTTTCCTATCACAGAATCACAGAATGGTTGAGGTTGGAAGGCACCTCTAGAGATCATCTAGTCCAACCCCTTGCTCCAGCAGGGACATCCAGAGCACATGGTACAGGGTGGCATCCAGGCAGGTTTTGAAGATCTCCAGAGAAGGAGACTCCACAGCCTCTCTGGGCAGATGGTTCCAGAACTCTATCACCCTCACAGTAAAGAAGTTCTTCCTCATATGGAGATGAAACTTCCTGTGTTTCAACTTATATCTGTTACCCCTTGTCCTATCGCAGGTCACTACCAAGAAGAGTTTGGCCCCATTCTCTTTACATTCTCCCCTCAGGTATTTGTACATGTTGATAAAATCCCCTCTCAATCTTCTCTTTTCTAGTCTAAACAGACTTACTCTTTCCGCATATGATGCTCCAGTCCCTTAATCATCTTTGTGGCTCTCCCCTGGGCACTCTCTAGAAGCTCAATGTCCTTCTTGCACTGGGGAGCCCAGAACTGCACACAATATTCCAGGTGCAGCCTCACCAGAGCTGAATAGAGGGGGAACTTTAAGAAACTATCTATATATGTATCTTCAGAACATCTGTCACAGATGAAATATACTTCAGCATATTAGAGATGTGGTTTCACATAATAGATATAATTATGAAAAAAATCACAGAATCTTAGAATAATATAGGTTGAAAAGGATCTCAGGTGGCCAAAAGTTCTGGTCTGAATAGGACTGACTGTGAAAGAAGTTCTAACTTAGAAGTGTAAACGGGTTGCATATGGTCCTTCCCATTGAGTTTATGTATCCCTATAGACAGAAATCCCACATGCTTGTAGGCAACCTATTCTCACCTCACTGTGAAATATTATTTTCTTTATGTAAAATTGGAATTCTCCTTGCTGCAAGTTATGTCTGTTTCTCCTTATATTTTTGGTGCCTACCTCCAAGAGCAGTCTAGTTCTGCCTTCACTATAACTGCCCAGTAGGTAGCTGAAGACAGTAATAAGATCTCCTCTTCTTAAGACTTCTTCTCTTAAGAAAAGTTTAAGCGATCCCTTGATGCCTCATACATGTAAAGACAGAATGATTGCTTTTAATATCTTTGGGGAGTAAATATTAATAAGATTTTATTTTGCAAGCCATGTCCTTCCTTTCTTAAATAGAAGTTTCTACTAAATCACTACTAAATTGGTGAGTCCCTAAATGTGTGTAGAATTAAGTAAATTCTATTGGAGTGATTCCCTTTAGCCTCATATTGGTAATCTAATGATAGTGCACTCAGTAGTATGCTAAGCTTTGATGGCTGTACCTCATTTTGTGTTCAATAAAAGATAACATGAGAGATCATTAGAGTAACTATGTCAGATTAAATGTATTTTCTTGTACAAAAGTCAAGTCCCTTCAGGAATCATTGCAATTTACTTTGTCTCATGGAGAACAATATTTTCCCACTAGACCTCAACACAAAGGGCCATTACAAAATGTAATTCATATTTCATATGTTCAGAAACGTTCAGCACAAATTACAAATGGAGACTTTAGTGCAGTATTTATGTTCTGTTACCAACAAGATATGCATAAGTAATGTGTGTCCCAGAGCTTCAGCCTACACCACTTACATTTATTTGTTACAGCATGCACTTATACTTCGAAGTTAAACATAAGGTAAGTCATGTTGCTTCATTGAAAACACAAAAAAGTGCAGCAGACAAAAACATTATTGTTTCTGAGATTTTTCAACAGTCGCAGAAAGAAGAAGGTGCTATATACATTACATAACTGTTAAAACAGTGATATTGTCCCCAAACTTCAAAAGTCTCTTCACATAACTTTTCTTTCTTCACCCTGAAAGAGTCCTGATTGCGTGCATGTGTTTTCACAATAAATTGAAGTCCTTAGAGAGAGTCAGTAAAAATCATGACGCTGGTTACACTGGGCTCCATTTTTGAATACTGGTGCAGGATCGTAATAACATGCAGCTCATGCACTGACCTTCTTTGTAAATCTACATTTTCCCTAGTAGGCTTTATAAAGGTTTAAGTTTTCATTTGTGATTATGTGTTTGGAGATGAAAATGTTTTCTGTAGTGTTTAGACCACACAAACATAATGCTTTAGGTACTAAAAAGTGGAGAGTATCTGACAACCACAATCTTATATTTTCTTTGCTAGGCAATTACAAATTCAAGGAATTGGACATCTCATTGTGCAATATTAATTTTGACTCACACTCACTGGCTGTTACTGTCACAGTGTTTTTCCTTCATTCAGGTGAGTCACCTATCAGGGGCCACGTTAATGTTCCTCTTTCAAGTGCATGACAGTCACCAGGTGCAGCCAAGCAGCAGAGGGCCACAGAGCTAACTCGTAAGTCTAGTTCCTCACTTGAATCTCTTCCAGATTACACAACAAAGAGCGACAAATAGCTAATAAGACTGTTTAGTATATAAAGAAGAGAAAAAGTAAGTTGCACTAGGAACAGAAATGGCTCTAAAACTGATACCAAATTATTGTCTCCTCTCATTCTGTCTATATTTTTGAAAGGAAGTGAAGAAAGCAGAGAAAATACTGTAAAAGAGGAAACCTGAAGAGATCAGTTATGTTATCAAAATGAAAACTGAGAAGTGATAAGAATGGATTATCACTACAAGCAGAAAATATCAGATAATAACGGAATTTTAAAAATTCAATGTAGAAATATCTAATAAAAAGTGACAGGTAAAAACAAATTGAGATTATCTCAGGAAAGAATGGATTCTCCACCTTCACGTCAAAACCTTAGGCATTTCTGAAAAATATGCTTTTGTCACACGGGTAATATGTCTTAGAAAGAGGGTTAAGTGGCTCAAATTTTACCACCTTGTGTGACAGGTGGAGGAAGAATATGATCATTGTAAAGCTCCTTGCAGTGTTAAAATCTCTGAGGCTGATAGGCTGATAGAACTGAGAAAGCTGAAGAGAAGCTCAATTGCTTCCAAGAAGCTGAATTATATTTCAAAATACAGTGTTTACATTTTAATAATATTTTCTTAATGAAATGATAGTATCTACAGGCATCAGTTACAGTATAAATCCTAGGGCAATGTGACTCTAGGACAATATGGCTTCTGTCAGGAACAAGCACGTGCAATATAGACATGATGTGGAACAGATTTTTGAAGATAGTTTTGCAGAGGAGGAACAACAAAAATGTAACAAGTGCAAATTAACACTAAGAATGATCCTATGACAAAGAAATTCTGATACATACAAGTGAACATCTTTTTTGATCAGCAATCAAGACTTCAAGAAAAAACTGCCAATGTAATGTAAATTTAGTTTAGTGATAACAAGTCAATTCATTTTTAACTAAATTTAAAGATATCAATAAATTTGTAACTTAGCTAAAAGGTAAACCTAAATAAACAAAGCAAACTGGATAGTGAATCTGGGTCAAATAAGGCCTCAGGATTCAATATCAAATCCAAGGTACCTACACTATCAAAATTTGTCTTAAGCAAATGGGAAAAAATCATGAGAAAGAACTCCAGAGTTATCTGGATGCATCTTAAGAGCAGTCATCCAAAAAGGATACTAAGGACAGGTTTAACCTGTTTAAAAAAGCATAAAAGAAAGGACTAGAGAAGAAAGGTATGTTTCAGTGGTCTGGAAATGTAACAATAACATCTGAATTTCTGAAAATCATCATTCAGGGATGAAATAGACCTTATAAAGAATAGTAAAACAAAATAACAGAAGATTAAAGAAGCAAAGTTGCTACACAGTTAGCAATTAATGCCTAGATTTTTCAATTTTGCCTGAAAACTAAATGAATACTTTGACTCAGTTTCAAATAATACGATGTTTGACTGGGAGCAAAGGGAGGATGGAAAATGCTAATAAGGCGGAGGGAGCATGAGTAGCTCCAAACAAGGCAGGAACAACATTCAGGAAACTTTATTGTATTCAGGCTGGGGAAGATCAAATAATCTCAGAGTTCTCCAAGGATTGGCAAAGGAATCTCTAGTTAAATGTCACAGGAGATATTTTTCAACAATTTTGCTATCAGATGAGGAAAATGATATCAGAAGAACTGGTGCTGTGATGACTAATAATATGATTGAAAAATAGTGAATGCAATTCCTATTTTTAAGAATGAAATAAAATGTGATGTAAAACAATTTTAGGCCTGGAAATATATCTCAACATATCTCTTATGAGAATTTTTGAAGGAATGTATGAAAATATATAGACATAGAAAGAAAATAATACAAAGTGCAATAAGAACTTATCAAAACAAATTCCTGTGAGACTGCCCTGCTGAGATAGATATACAGACAGAGAATAAAGGCAGTAGATTTGTCTGTCTGATCTTACTTTAGAGGACCTGAAGTGATGCCATGTGGGAAACTTCAAGTAAAACGAACAAAATAGGGATTAGTGGAGAAAGCGTAAGGAGGATAACAACAAAAGCAGGAAAGACAAGAATTAAATAAGTGAATTTATTTAATAAGTGAATTCATATGGGAATTTTTCTAATGAGACTGGAATAACTAGCCACAGCTATGGAAAGCTTCATCAGCACTAAAGACTTTTGGGACATTACGAAGATGAAGATTAAAGATGGAGAAGGGCTAGTAGTGTCATTGTATTTGTTTTGGTAAGATCTATCCTGGAATACTATAGGTATTTCTTTTCACATAGACCCAGAAGAAATGAATTCAGACCTGATCAGATGTGCAGAGGCTACTAAAATGACTAGAAAATTAGAAAACCTGTCTTTATGGAGATGGCATTGTAGAAGGTTATCCAGGTAGGTTGTAGTCTGAAAGAGGTTACGGATGCAGCGGTAGTGCAGGGCATAAACACAACTGAGGGAAAATAACTATTTAAATTAAAGGGCAATGATGGCACAAGAAGACATAGATACAAAAAGACCATAAATAAGTTTACATGTGAAATTGGAAGAAGGCTCCTGAACATTTTGAACATTTTTGCAGTACTTTCAGAGAAAAATATCAATCAAAATGTTGCACATAAAAAGGGGGGTAAATCTTTTAAAAATTAAGTCCAATACACTTATTAAATCAAGTTTTAAAAATACGTTTGTTTGTCATACAAATGGCTTGGACTCAAAGAAGATCTTAGTCCTATATTCCAGCAAATCATATTAAAGATGCTTTTTTTAGCTACAGGAGTAGGATTATGGCTATAGGGCAGCATAAATATGCATCTTCCTCTTTGAATCTAAGAATATAAACAACTGTGATTACTAAGGGACAAAGCAGATCATTGTTTTTTATGGTGAGAATAAGTTTAAAAAAATAAGCATTTTTTTACCAAAGGCATGCAACTTCTGACGTGCTTTCTGCCCCTGCAGCTTACTGATTTGTTTATTTGTCTTTGGAGTTATTTGTACCAGAGGACTATTCCTGGTTGTTGTTGTACACACCTCATCACTATGAAAAAAATGGATACAAAATTTAGACAGAAATGGGAAGCACAAACGTCATGTCTGATAGATGAAAAAATGAAAGAAAAATACAAAAATGAAGTTAGTGCAGACATGAATTTTGTAAAAGCTAATTACTTCAGGGCCATTGTGCTTTACAATTCAGTTCATGTATCTCGCATAGCTAGACCTGTCACACACATATCACGGCAGTCTGTGGGAAAACACCAGGAGGAACTGCAATATCAGGATTATTCGTAGCATTCGGTGTGTTTGAACTTTATGCAGTGAAAGTATTTTGAGAACTGCAGGACCATAAATTTAGCATCAGTTGTGAGAGACTGCCTCGGAGGCTAACCAGTGCATCCTCTGGGACTGAAAAATAATGGATTAAAAATGTAGGGAGTGAATGATATCCGTTGTTTTGATGACTCTGATAGCTGGGAAGAAGTCAGAAAGATCTTTAAAGAAAGCCTGAAAGAGATTCTGAAAAAAAAAATCAAAATTTACTGGAGACACTATATACATTTAAAAGAACATAAGTATTTTAAGTGAAATCAAAGCCTCAGAGAATGTGTCAGTTCCATGGGCATTTCAGAACTTAGCTTCTAGCCATTTTAAACTTATTTGGCAAAACTGATTTCAGATGTACAAGCTTTAATCATGCAAAGATCTGGTTTAATTCTAATGTCACCAGTGCAGATGCAGAATGAAGTTAGAGGAATACAGCATACATCGTTTCTGGAGATGTACTCCTAAATTCACTTTCTATGCTGGTGGAACCAGTGGGGCACATCCGCCATGTAGGTCCTAAGTTGCAATTTGTGTTTTGTTTTACCCTTGTGATGGTCTTGTGCCATGATGTTCAGCAAGGATTCACAAAAAGGAAATCATTCTTAAGCAACTTGATAGCCTCCTATGATGGAATGGCTGGATGGGTAGATGAAAGGACAGCAGTGAAAATTGTCTGTCTTGGTTCCAGGAACACATTAGACTTTGTCTTCCATAACATCTTCGTAGGCAAGCTCAATAAGTGTGGGTTAGATGAATGTGCAATGAGGTTGATTGAGAAGTGACTGTAAGGCATTGCTCAGAGGGATGTGATCAGTGACACACAAATCTAGGCTGTAGCTAGAAGTGTGCCCCATGGCTCAATATTGGGTCCGATCCTGTTCAGCTTATACATCAGTGTCCTTGATGAAGGGATAGAGTGCCTCTTCAGCAAGCTTGCTGGTGATCCCAAACTAGAGAGTGGCTGAGCTGTTCAATTTGAAAAGTAATTTGATGATTCTTCTCCATATATATCACATTTGTATCTTAATTTCTAACTTAACTTGGTTAAAATGTTAACTTAACCTGGTTAAGATGACCAAGACCATCTGAGTGATAGGTGCTTTTAAAGGCAAGTTACTTATTTCATGTTTAAACACAGGAATATTGAACTCTCTCTATAGTCAAATATTTTGAACACAAAGAATAGCAGAGACAAGGCTTCCTCTTTTAGCAATTACTGACTCCACCTCAGCCACACATCCCCTTTCTCTTTTTTACACATACAGAGATGATCCTTTTCTGAAAGCTGATCTGTCCAAAACTTAACCACTGTTTTTTATAGGGTTTCACCTGAATCAGCTCCCTGAATGGGCTAGGCATCTGCGTGCAGTAACAGTACAAAGAGTGCAAGGACAGAGAGGAGGATGATATGGTCAGTTCTGCACTGAGGCTCCCATCAGAGCAGCTGAAACTCCCATTGGACCCATCTGCAGTGGTTCAATCATTCATTTGGGTAACTAGCCATGTGCATACAATACCCAGGTAAGTCTTACTCTTAAACAGTGCCCTAATCACTAAGATATGACATATTTGGAGAAAAGGGACAGAAAAATTCTTAATCTCTCCCCTTTACAGTATTTTCTTGTCTAAAACAATCAAATATTATATAAAATAAAATATTTATAAAAACACAAAGGGTCCATTCTCCTGGTAAGCACCCATCGAACTTTGCAGTGACTTCAAACAGACTAAAACTACTGACTGGGAACTAGAAAAATGGGGAAAGTGGTGCTTCAGTGTGCAACACAGCCTAATAGCTAGGATGCTCTTCAGTGAAGTAGAAATCTCCAGCTCAAATCCCTTACGTCCACGAGCCTCTCATCTTTCTAAACAGCGCCAATGTAACAGCTGCTTGGTTTAACACCTGAATCCAATAAACAATACATTACTTGAGAAATCAAGATTGTGATAGAGGTAAGAGGGGAAAAAATGTTGCAACTTGCAACAGAAATAATAGCAAGATTTTTTTTTTCTTAAATTGCCTCTCCTTTCCTCCATGCTTCTGTTTTTATACACTAATAGTCAAAAACGACCATCGTGAAAGCAACAAAATTAGAAGATTAAAAAAATCAATACTCCTTAAAAGATAAAAGCATATCTCTGTGTTGGGAACCACTGCAAATACCTCCAAGGAATAGTAATAAAAAGAGTATCCAAACTAAAAAGAGTAATAGGAGACTAATTAGCAGACCCTTTAGAAAAGAGAGTGAAAAAATAGAAGATCTTCCCATTATTGCTAGGGAGGGTAATGAAAAAATGTGATATTCAGCTCACTCCCCGCAGCAGCAGCAGCAGCAGCAGCAGAAGTTTGAGGCTTTTAGGTCCTTCATTCAATGTCTTGTAATTACAGAATAGTGTGGATATCAGCGAAGGTCTAGACTGATTTCTGCCATCTCTAGTATAGAGAGGGTGAGATGCAAAATCACATAAATGGAAAGATTGCAATAGCCTTTGGATTATTGTTTATAGATGTAAACACTTTATAGATGCAAAAAGATAACTTATTTGATAGGTGACTTTGTAAACTCAGGTCTGTTCTCTGTAATGCTAAATCTATGCCGTGTAATGCTTATCATTTGTTGCATTTTGTTATACTAATGAAATATTTCCCAACCTACCCAAATATAGCAATGATGATCTTTGCATAGTCTGTGTCCCCTGTGTGCCTTGCTCTCAAAGGGTGAAATTAGGATTAGACATCCAGAATGATTGCCTGTGACTCTTCACGTACAGTCAGAGCTACCCAGAATAGCTGTGCACTAGCATTCACAGGAGAACAGGCTCAGATGTCTCTGCTAAATTACATTACTAGAAGTTAGGACCATACAACACAAAATAATAGAGTAATTGGGGTTTATTCCAAACAAAATTATAGCAAAAAAAATCAATTACTAGTTCAGGGGCATTCATTGTGGTTCAAATTGATTTTTTGTTACTTCTTACTGAAGAAAAAAAAAAAAAAAAAAAAAAACAGAATAAAGAGTAACCTTATTGAATAAATGCAGATTCTAGTAAATAATTCAATAAAAGCCATGCTTCCGGTACATGTGCATCTGCTGTAAATACCAGTGTAGGGCAAAATTCTTTCGGCTTTATCTCAGCGAAACCAATTTCAGTTAAGTTGTTTGGGCTATTTATCTCAGATTTATCTCAGAACTTTTCGTAAATGCAAAGCACAACCCATTTAAGTTGCTATTGAGAGCTGTGATATATGAAAAGAAAGGTGAGAATTCAGTTTTTTGAGGGAGGAAAAAGAGGACCTTATTTTGTGCCTGCGAAATTATATTCTTCCAAGCTGAAAATCATGCCATTTCAAATGAACTAGGATGGTGCATGGTTTGAAGGGTGTGCTCTTTCGTCTCACTGCATGTACACTTTAAAATGGTATCAAATTGCAGCAAATGGTATCAAATGTGTTTACTTCACATCTGCCTTCATTTACTTTTTTTTTTGCATAATATATTCTTAAATAATAAGAAGCAGCACTGCAGCTACAATTTAATGGGAAACACAACTGTTTATTGAACCAGATATCCATTATTAATTTAACAACTGAAGACAAATGCTCCTGGCAATCAGCACAATAATTCTGTTTCCCTGATTACTTAAGGTTTGCCATTGACTTCTCTGGAAGCTTAATCCAGCCCTCAGAAGGGAGAAGTGCTGCTTTTTAACACTTGGAAAGAAAGGCAGAACAACTTCCAACCTAATTGAGTTACCCTACTTGCATTCCCCCATCATTCTTTATAGATATGTACATCTCTCATGTGGTTTTAGTAAGAAACAACTACTATTTCTTTTTTCCATCTTTTTTCATCATCTTTTAAGACTTAGTTGAAATGCTAAATACATGTAGTAAAGAGGCTACTTTTTTTTTTTTTTTTTTTTTGATAGTTATCAGAGCTCATGGTAAGTGAAGAAAACTTACATCTTTGTCTGGAAATGGTATTATCCACTTTTTCAAGTGAGCATTTTATCATTCAGATTGGGACCTATAAAAATGTGTCAATTTTAATACTAATCTGCGGAGAGAGGGTTACACCAGATATTAATTTGGCCCAATAAGACTCTAGAGGGCAGTCTTGGTATAGTAAAGGAAATAAATATTTTCTGTCAGTAAAAAGAACAACAGGCAATACATAGTGTTATAATGTCATTAAAAAGTGACTATTTTTAAACAAGACTTCAACAGAGTTGTTAAAATTTATATCAGATACGAATACCTTGTGATGTGTGAGGTAATAATTCACAATAGTAAAATATAATTTAAAAATTCAATATATTTTTCATATTCTTAGGTTGGATATAAATAGGGTATAATATATAGGAATCGAAAGTACAAAATACTGTGTTTTTTCCCTGGTTCAAGCAAAAGTCAAGCCATACAGTGAATTTGCATCATCTGTTTAAAATCCTACCATATGTGCACCAAACATCTTTTACATAAAAAGAGTAGACTAAAACCCAATAAACAGTGCAGATGCAAATTTAATGTTAGTTTTAAAAAGCTGTGTTTTACTTTATAAGTAATTAATCTTTATACACAAGTTTTGACTATTGTCGGCAGAAATCAAAATTGCGTGCCTCATACATTTTAATGGAGTAATTCTTAGATTAAAAAAGTGCATTAGCCACTTTGACTATGTTTAATATTTTACAAGAAGTTGTTCTGCAAGAAAACAAATCATTGGTAATGAAAAACAATGTGCAGCTTGTAAGTACTTACTGTGTAAACTTTTGAAACATGTAACCTTTGTTTCTTTGTAAGCAAACAATATTGCAGGGATGTTTCAAAATAGGAACTTAGGTCCTATATAACGTCCATCTGTATACTTCAAAATACTTAGAAGGGAACAGTGAGTCTTTATTCACATTTTACAGCTGGGGCATAGCTCTCTACTTACTGGCTACAACAGTCATACTGCAAACTAGGAGCTTTTATCAAAAACTTTTTCTTTTTTAAATAAATAGTAAGTGGTATCAACCATGCATCCCATTTGTAAAGATAAATGAGTTTAAAAGTCTTAACGAGTATATCAGAGGAGCACTGGAACACCTCTGAGGCGTCTGCTGTCTCCCCAGGCTTCTGTCTTTCCTGGCTGCAAAGAAAATTAGATCAGAAGTGAATGGAAGGGAGAAGGG